>NC_045030.1:135868438-135870303 GCF_008632895.1 Mastomys coucha | reverse complement strand
ATAGTATTTAGCCATCCTGGTTGATCTGTCCATTTTATACGTTTTTTTTGGGGGGTGCATTTCTTTCTTGATAACATAACTCAGTGTTTTTCAAGCTTTCAATCCATAGAAACAATGTTGTTGCTGTCCTGGAACTCACTCTGTAGACCAGGCTGGCCTCAAACACAGAAATCCGCCTGCCTCTGCCTCCCAAGTGCTGGGATTAAAGGCGTGTGCCACCACTGCCCAGCCAGAAACAAAGGTTTTATTTCTTGGTACTACTTGACTAGAGTATACTATCACTTTTCTTACTAGTTTTTTTATTATATACTGTGACTGAGCACTAGTGTAGCACTTGCCAGGCAAGCGCTCTACCATTGACCATCTACACTGCCAGCTCTGTGACATAGGTTTAAGAATGGGACATGTTTGCATTTAAATCCTGATTCGGTCCCTTTCTACATGTGTAACGTTGGGCAAGCTACTTAATGTTTTAACTGAGGAATTTCAGATTCTTCCTGGGAAGATCAAGTGAGATGCCACATTACTTTCTAGAATGATTGTGTAAGATAGGTATGATACTGCCACTTAAAAAGTGCTTAATAAATAGTTGCCATTTTTTTCTGATCAGATACACAGATCTGACTTAATTTACAAATGTAAGAGTGGGAAATATACGTATTTTCTGCACATGTCTCTGATTTTACAAGCAATGTACTAGGGTGTGAATAGAGGCTCAGTGGTTAGTATGTGAACAAGCTCCTTTTCTTCTTCCCCTTGAGTGGAATAAAATGTTCTCAACTGTTTGTAAGGTCCCACACAGTTAGATCAAAGCTGCCAAAATCAATCCTCTACTGTTTGCAGACAAACAGACAGACTCCTGACTTTACAGGGGATAATTTGACACCATGTAGACACAATGGAGATCACTTATTTTCTATCTGGTTTATTTTTAAATGATTTTTTACATCTGGTTATTGTCATTTTACAGCCCCTTCTTAAGTGCCCAAAACAGGACTGACTCAATCATACACCTCCTAATTCATTCAAGCAGTTTTGAGACAATTTTTTAAAAGTGAGAATTAAGAACCGTCTCATTATATATCTGAACAAAATCTTCTAACTTGCAATTAAAGTGACACTACCTGACCTATATCTTTATCCCCAAGGTGTGGACATTACAGATATATTTTGAATCTCTTTGTTTTCGAGTCCCAAACCCAAAAAGTCCATGGTTGCAAGTCTGAAAACACAAGGAACATCTTTGATTCTGAGGGGTGTTTGTGAGGCACTTATTTATATATTTATTTTTGCTTTTAAATGTTCTCCCTGGATTATGAGAAGATGGAGGGATATACAAGATATACACACCGAATTGGACTTTAATATTTGTAAATTAGTTAAGATTAAAGTTTTGCGTTTCTAGCAAAATCTCAGAAAAACTGGTGTCTGGCTAGGTTAGCATTAAAGACACCGTCGTGTGGCCATTTCCTGGATGGCTTTTACAAAAGTGGCTGTCTCAGGTGTGGAGCTCCAAGGAGCACCTGCTTGCTCACACTTTAACAGTTCAGAACCAGTGTATTTGAGGCCGGGTGTCTCAGGTTCCACCTAACTGGGCTCGAGTGTCACTAACACTACATGCAATGGGGTATCACCAAGGTGCGCTTTGGAATTTGGATGCTTATTTCAGACTTTCTTCTTTCTTTTCCCCCTTTCACTAGTTTCTGTCCCCCTGCTTCCTCATGGAACTCGCCCACCTCTTCTCCTTCCTCCCACTCCTCCAAGTCTTGTTCTTTCTCTCTCTCTCTCTCTCTCTCTTTTTCTTTCCTTTCCCTTCGCTTTTCCGCCTTCCATCCTCGGCCAGGAGCCCGGCTCCCAGGAGGCGC
>NC_045030.1:135865206-135867088 GCF_008632895.1 Mastomys coucha | reverse complement strand
GCCTTACTACCTATTTTTATCTGAACGTACCCATTAAAATGCATTTCTAGTGAAGCTAGCGCACTACCTCATAGTTGAGAATGAGACCTTTTTTCTCCCTCTTCCTTCTTCATTCCAGTGTCTTGGTATATAGCACATTCAAAGAATGTTGTCCCCAAAGAGGCACTGTCAATTTGTACCAAGCATGCGTTCGCTTTTGTGTAGATTTCACATTTAAGCAACCTATGTTAAACTCAAATGATTTGAGGAATAGTTAAACAACCCAGAACATGTGTAGGCACGTTTACGATTTCCTTTGGCTTTTGTAACTTTACATTATTTTATCCTTCAAGTATATGGTTGAAATTGTTTAATATAGCACTGTTACAAGCTAAAAGCCAGGTTACTTCTAATCTCTGTCCATTTGGATGTGTGGGAGATGGGGCATATGGTTTTTCTTTTAAAATGTGTAAACTGAGTGTAAACTGACTTTCTGAGTTAAATGCTAGACAGAATGTAAAGTCTAAAGGAAGGCAGAATGGGAAAAGGGACGATTGTTTTTATTACGACTGCTGGCATCCACAAGAAAAAAAATGAAGTAGACTCATACTGAAAACCATGAACCCCATCCCTTCTGCCCGAGAGCTCCTTGTTTCCCACAGCATAAAGACATGAATTGATGTTCTTTTTAACTCGCTGCTTCTCATTTTGTGAGATTAGAAGAACAAACTACTACTGTTGGATAATTATGAACAGTCTGACGCTACTAAAATATTAAATTAATATGTAAAGTGGAAATTACAATAAAGTGTCCTGGAAATTGTGTTTGTATGGTTTGTTTTCTTTGCTTTCATTCTTTAAATGTCTTTAATTTTGTAGGACTCTGCTGTGCTCCGGACATTTCTTTAGGTTTGGTTCATCTTTGGGCATCAGCTCATGAGAAATGGATGAAAAGGTGTCCAGGTGGATACTGTCAAGGAAATTAAGGGCTTTTGGAAAGTTCCTAATGTTAATTCTAGGAGCTTAAATCCTAAATCTCCACCTTTAATTGGCCTATTTATTTTTTCATTAAATTCATGTTAAAAGGAAATCTGTGAGATACTCTCTAGGTCAAGTCACTTATTAGTGACTTTTGTGTGTGTGTGTGTGTGTGTGTGTGTGCCTTTTCTTGGGTGGCTGTAATGTAGTAAAAGCTAGACCTGGGATGATTCTTAGGCTGGCTCTGGAAAGTCATGGGATTGTAAAAAATTTACTCCTGTTCAGTTCTTAAGCTATTACATGAGTTCGGCAGAGGCTTTTTAGCCTTCACGCCCCATTGCTCCAAAGCATATGAGGACACACTTTCAGGAGGTGCTATTTTCTCACTTCTTAAAGTGAGTTTGGGTTAACTGAATAACTAACATAACAGTTAAGGGGGGAAATGAGCTAGACCAGTTCTTATTTTTTTTTAGCAGTGGCCACTCTCCACACACGTACATAGGTTGTTTCCCTCTGAATTCCCCAAGTTGCTGACTTTCTGCCTGTCAAGTTCTTAAGCAGATAAGACACGAAACTGATGGCTGTGAATACATTGAGATGGCGGTGGAAGAATCGTGGCTAGGAAGGGTTATAGGATTTCAGTGTGTCCCCTTTCTACAGACCAGCTAGTGTATAGAAGGCACTGAACCTCAGCAAGCAAGAGAGTGAAGGGCCTCTCCTTTCCATTTTCCTGATTATCCTGATTTTTAAAGTGTACGATGTCAAATTCAAGAACATCTTCTTGATTGTGGGAGTGAAATAACTGGATATTTCACAGTGCCTTGGAAAGCACTACACATTTCTCCATTTCACAAATTTGATATTAAGTGCTTATTCTTGTGGTTTTGTATAGGCTTTAATTGTTTTTTTTTTTTTTTTTTTTTTT
>NC_045030.1:135857778-135865123 GCF_008632895.1 Mastomys coucha | reverse complement strand
AAGACGTGCTTTTGACAATATCAAATTGTCATATGTAATAGCATAGAGTAGTGTTGTCATCTCTTCCCTAGGACCTTTCTGTCAGAGTGCTTGTAAATGGTGGGATCTGACTTTTATAGATTTAGAAGTTACAGCTACATCCGTTACTCTGCACTCAAAAAGGTCATTAGAAATTTTAATTATTTATGTGTTTCAGGGTTGGGGAAGAGGTCATCTGTGAAAGGTCACGTAGATACAAATACTCGATGGTTGTCCTCGTCTTTTGAGTAGAGAGCACAGTTTGTTTGTTTTGTTTTGTTTTCTCCAGAAATGAGGTTCAAGATGCAAGGAAACCATAGTTTTAGGTACATTTTTGTATTTAACAGTCAAAGCACTCCTATGTGAGGAAGCTTTCAGAAGCCATTTTAGAAGAACCTGTTGGCTACTCTAAAGGTTCCCCTGTGGCAGGTGTGGAGCCAGTTAGATTCCAGAACATTCCTTCTCAATCATGGCTACACATTGGAAACCTGTACTCTCTCCAAAGATTCTGATTTAGTCCCTCATGGATAGGACCTGGGAATCAGAATTATTTAGCCCCTCCGCCCCCCCCCCACCCAGGTAATTTTAGTATGTAGCATGGAGAACTGCTGACTATTTTCTAGGTTTTTATTTTGAGATTTGGATTAATTTGATCGGGGTAGTGGCACAGACTCCCTATTTTATGAGCATCTTGGGTAGTTTTGGCAGACAATCAGTTTTGGAAAGGCTTGCAATGTGGTCCATAAAAGACATCACCTGGGAATTTACTAGAAATGTAGGCTCCCAAGCCCCACCTCAACCCCCCTGAATTAGAATCTGCATTTTAACAAGCTCCCTAGGTGATTCTCACACACATTAAAGTTTATGGTGGCCTTGTTCTCTGACTCTAGCATACATTGTAGTTTTTCTGTTGTGCTTGTGAAAATTGCGAGTTGCTGGGCACTTTCCCAGAGTTTGATCCAGTTGCTCTGGGGTGAAGCTATACATTTGCATTTCTAACAAGCTCCCTGTGATGCTGATGCTACAGTTCCCAGGGTCATACACTGAGTAACTGTGGGTTAGGGAGAAAGGAGGGCCTGCATGGGTGCTTGAGGGACTGTCCGTGGCAGGTTGGACTGGCCTGAGCCTCTTTCTGTTTTCCTGTCCTTTATCATTCTCAAACATCACTAAGGGAATTGAGTGCTACCAAGAGCAGGAATCAGAGTCTGGGGATGGTGTGGGGCTGGGGTTACTCTATGAAACTTGTTATGTGATTTTAGGTTTTTCAAGGAAAGTGACCATGTGAAAGGCATATGGTTAGGAGTTAAAACCAGCATAAATAGAATATCTTAACATGAGTTACTATTAAGTAAAGACCCCTCTTGTTTCCATGAAAAGTACTTTTACAGTTGGCTCCCTAAATAACAGGATGTGATAAAATTTTTCAAAGCCCTTATTTCTACTTCTGTTTGCTGGAACTTATTTAAAGAATTTCCCTCATTAGTAAAAGAAATATGAAAAGGGTCCCAGTTAAAGCACTGAGATTGTATAGTCTTAGATTTTTAATGATATGGTATGTGTTATATCTCATGAACCTTTTAAATTATTGTACCATCTGGGAAATTAAACCCACTCTTGGACATGCAGATCTTGCAAAGCTCAAGTCAGAGGATGGAGCATTAACTCCTTGTCTTACTGTGAGAATAAAATGACTGTTTTCAACAGGCTTGGGAGGTGGGGGGTTGTCCTAGAGATGTAAGCATTTTGCTCCACCAGAGTAGTAGCAGTCTTGCTTATTGAAGATCATCAAAATCAAAAAGATGATTTGATAATGCAATTCAGATCGAATGATAGTAAATTGGCATTGTAAACACACACACAATGGCATTTCTATTGTCTTTTTTGGATGCAGAGCGACTAAAATAAGTAGAAAGTATGTCTCTACTGCAGATGATACAACTGGACCATGACAGATTTCCTTATCCATCCTAGCATAATGGGACTAACTTCCGTTCTCTGACCATAGTGTACAGTTTTTCTTATAAAAGAAAAACATTTTTCTGACACTTGCTGAGACTTTTGAAGGTATAAAATGGTTCTTTGCACCAAATGTTGATTTACATTGGAGAACTTAATGTCTCTTCTTACTGATAGAGAAGACAGACATGTTCTCAGTTATTACTTGTGCCACAAAACCATCAGTGACTGACACAGAAATGTAAAAACATGAATTACAAAATCATTTTTAACCTGTACATCCAGGTGTATATACAGTTGAGTATATTTAGTGTAAAGAGTAGAGCCGTTTATTTTCTAGTCTTCCCCATATGGCTGAAAGGAGTGACAATCTAGCCCGTAATTTTTCCTTGCTTATAAATTGTGCTCGAGTCCAGATTCCAGTTAATGTAGCAGGCTAGGAGGAGCCTCTGCTGGGTTCTTTCAGTTCTATGGGGAGAAAGATCATAAACGAAAATGTAAAAGGTACTTTGTTAACACATGTATGAGCTGCTTTTCTCAGTATGTTTTTCTCTTTTAAAAACTACACGTTCTGAAACTGAAGCTGTGTCCTAGACACAAAACCTTTTTAGTACAATGGATTGTATTTTTAAGTCAGTTGTGTTTCCCCTTTCTATGGATAAATTCGCTTTTTGAGAATGTATACGTATGGAACACTAAACTCGTGTAATGAGATTAGTCAGAGTTCCCAGGTTTCCTGGATTTCAATAGGCATTATTCTGTGCTTTCCATGTCACACATGCTTGCCTGTTTTAGAGCAGCACAATGCCCAGAGCTTTTACATTTACATTTTATAAGTAGTCTCTTTTTCAAACTTGTGTAATAATGTCTCTTTTTATACTGTTCTGAATCAATTAAGCTAAGTAAGTGAGGACTAGCAGTAAAAACCAATGGCTGCCAAGAATGAGCCTTCAATGTGTAAGCTGTCCTTCCACATTCAGTAATTGGGCGGTTGCTCACAAGACACTGGAGACTGTGGGAAGGCAATGGTTGTGTAGGTGGGAAGACTAGATTCCCAACAGTAAACTTATTTAGAGTTGAGCTTCTGTAGTTATTGTTGCTAAGAGCAAAAACGAACCACAAGCTTATGTAGTATAAAGAAAAAAAAACAAAGCAAGATGTATGGTGTAATAGTATATCGTTGGTTGGGTGGAGAAAAATTATGTTTGGTCCAACTGTAAGTGACATTTTTTTGTATCAAGTGTGGGTGTATTTTCTACATTTCTTAATATATCACACTTTAAAACTTGCTCAACCTTAAAAATATGTTAGTGTTGAATAGATGGCTGGAAATTATGTGTCACCACAATTTCTGTGTGTATGTGTGTGTGTGAGTGTGTGTTTTAAGCATATGGAGAAAAATGGTCCTATCCCTTTAAAGTTTCCTTTCTTATTCAAGCAATGATAGAAATAAGGAAGTTGCTTAGAATTATTTCAACACAATGCATGCCTGCTCAGTTAATAAGATACAGGTAAAATAAAAAGGCATGGCATAAAAGAGGGACCAGAAAAAGATATGTTGGAGGGGATGACTTAAGTCAGGTTTTAAATGGGAAAGCAGGGATTGCTGGTGAAGAGCTTTCGTGGCCAACAGAGATTGAGCTCTAGGGTGTTCTCAAACCGGTTGCTGTTCCTGCCACACCCTTTCCAGTGCACGGAGATTCCCAGCAGCTGTCTTCAGTCACCAGCTTGCTCTCTCAGCATTCTTCACACCGTTCTGCTTTACTGTGGTCTCTTTAATTCATAAAAACTTCAAAGAAATTCTACTTTGTACTGGGAGTTCCCAGGGGGGTCTGGATGAGAGGTTTTGAATTAGATGATCATTTCTTGAATTAAAGATCAGGACCATAAGAGAGGCTTCTGCAGTGTAAGAGGAATTGGATGTTGAGTCTTCAGATAGGAGAGAGTAGCTAGAATTAAGATGGCGTGGTAGTCGGAAAGTGGTGTTGGAAAGTGGAAAAGTAGACACTGAGTGCTGAGTGGAGATTGTGATTGTGAGAATGTTGCAAAATGAAGAGCTGGAAGAAGGGCTCAGCATTTTCAGGCATCCTTCCTGGAGGGCCAGGTTTTGTGTAGGAGTGGGAAGGTTGCAGCTCACCTGCTTTTTGGCTTCCATCATTGCCTAGCTATTCTGGTGCTCAGAAAAGATTGTTAAGCCACTGTATTGGAATGGCTGTGTATTTTCCTTAGGAGAAAGAAGACATTGGTGTATAGAATGTGGATCAAGTGTAAAGATAAGATATTTTTTGGAAGGAAATCTTCAGCGAGGTGGCTGCATATGAGTAAACAAAGCAAAACTAAGGAACAGTGCACTCTTCAACATTCCAGTTGCTGGGATAGGGGAGTTAAAGGAAGAGAGGACTTGAACATGAGTCAGAGCTACTAAGACTGAAGCCCATGGCAGGATGCACCAGAGAAAACAGGAAGAAACAAATAGTCCAACAGGTGACATCATGTTTCTTGGTATGTATCATTCCCTATGTTGGCAGTTACTAAATGGCATTTCTTTTTGTGGAGTTGCTTCTCCTTCTACCTTTACAAGGGCTCTGGGGATTGAACTTTGCTCACCAGGCTTTCACAGTGAGCACTTTTTTTTTACCCCTGAGCCATTTCTTTTTGAATTATCAGAACCACAGAACAGCCGCAGAGCTTTTGTGATGTTTTGGTTAGTCTCTTGGGATCACTTCTGCTTCTTCAGCCATAGCGTGACTGTGAACTGCTCAGGTGGGCAGGGAGCAAGGGTGGGTAGGAGAGTTTTCAGCTTTGTACTGTTAGTAAAAAAGAACTGGCAAAAAGTTGCATTTCCCTAATGTACGTTTTTACATTCAGTCTTTGTGCTTGCCAATTCGTGAAGCAGTCAGTGATTTTTAAATTTCCTTAGTTCTGTATCATAATACAGCCTTCAGCAAAGTTGTCTCATGGAGGATTACCAAAAGACGTTAATAGTTTCAGAACCTCAGTTAACGGGAAAAAAAATGAAGGACTAGGAGTGTTGGTACTAGGTTGTGTGTCCTCAGGCTTAGAAAATAAAACAGATTGAATCAAGGACAATCTTTTGGAGCTTTGCTCAACAGTGGAGGAAGGATGTTATCAGTTGACAGGATTAGCCATATTGCTTTATGGTCTTTGCTAGGGGACACTGTAAATGTCCTGCTGGAGTCCAGGCCTACTGATTAGTTAAAGAATCAGGTCTGTGATGGTCTTGGTGATTCTTTCCTTTCCCTTGTCCATTTCATTTTCCAGATAATCTACACTGTGACCCAAAGCCACATGCATTGTTGGGAAAGCAAAGTTAGGCAATATCCTGCCAGAAGATGCTGACAAGTTCTCTAGTAATGGAAACTAGCAAGACTGACTTCAACCTCTCGAGTTTGCCTTGCCATTCCATATATTTTAATGAGATCTGTAGGCATATGCTGCACAATTCTAGAGCTGTATTTGCCTTCCATTGGGGTTTGGATATTGCGAGGTTAGGTAACAAGAGATTCTATGTTTTCCTTCAGGTGTTAGTGGATTCTCGCGTCATTCTTAAAAAATGGATGCTGAGAAAAAAAATAAACCTTTGGTAGTGTTGGCTTAAGGTTTCCACAGGATTGTGTCTGCCTCATATGTTCATGTGATTGTCACATTAGTGTGTTTCTTCTCTGTAACATCATTTTTGCTTATAGTAGCCTAATAACTACAGTTAATTAATTATAGATGGTTTGGGTACAAATTAAGTTTCATAGATGGTAAAAGCTGGACCTCAGTAGATAGCTCCAAATAGTAAGGCAATTCCACGTGTGTGCTGAATTTGAACAGTTAAGAGGTAAGTATTTATATATGATGGGTGCTCTTACATCCTTTTCATGTTGATAAGTAGACAATGGTATAGATTATTCACTAGAGATGAATCTTGTGACATCATTTGACCTTTTTCTTTGTTACAGTGGTGCTTTCACCACATTTCATGAATTCCCACATTACAAAAAAACCTTAACAATATTTATTGAAGTTAGCAGTAGGTGCTAGAGCAGTCAGTAGTTAACCTTTTTGTTCAGTTCAAGAGGCCACCTACTTCTGCAGTCCTGTACTTATCAGTTGGAAACACCCTCTCAAGAACAAATGGGAGTGAGATTCCTCTCCTTCTCTGACATTAACAAGGCTATATGCGGTTTACTCCACAAACTCCCCCATCGAGCTGGAGGCAGGAATAGAGGGCTCATGGGAATCAAGGAGGGTGAAAATGACTTGGGAGTGACGTGACCTGAGTTTAGGGCCAAACTCTTTTGACTTAGCTCTGAGTCTGAGCACATGGTCAAGAGAAAAGCTCTAAGAATCATGGTTTATAGTGTATGTGCTGAGATATTTCTCCTTCAGAACCAGTGGGCATGGCACTCCTGTTAAAAAATAATTATTTTAATCAAAAACCGATATGAGTGCCAACTGTAGGCACTGAGTAGAAAACCATTAACACATGGTTTCATCTGAGAGGCCTTTACAAATATTTAAAAGCTGTAAAACAAATTAACTTTACCGTAGTTAGAAATGCCTCTGATCATTATCCTTATTTTTCTTATACTGCTGTGAATATAGTTATATTCTTGAGTATTCAGCTATACCTTATTTTTTGCCCCCCTTCTATGTTTGTGTGTATATGTATAGCCATATCTAAATGTGTGTGATGTTTCCTTTTTTTGTGATGTTTCTTTTATATAGTTTTCTCCCACTTGCTATTTATAACAGATTATGGGACATGTAAAATTAAAGGACAGACACAACTATAATTTCTTATCCCTCTCTCCTTTTCTTTTAATCTTTTTTTTTCTTTTTGGTTTTTCTAGACAGGGTTTTTCTGTGTAGCCCAGGCTGTCCAGGAACTCAACGCTGTAGACCAGGCTGTCCTCCAATTCAGAAATCTACCTGCCTCTGCCTCCCAAGTGCTGGGATTAAAGGTATGTACCACCACTGCCTGGCTCCTCCTTTTCATAGTACTTGGGATTGAATGCAGGGCATCCTTACCCCTGTACTATAATTTCTGATTGCACAGTTGTGTAATATAGCTGTATGAAGACTCATCCTTCTATCTTATACATTTTTTTCTCCTGTGACCCTTAACAACCTAATTTGCACATAATGTTCCCACAGTTTCAGCCATATACATGCTTCTGATTTTGCTTTATTTTACATATATGAGACTGATATTCTGCCTACTGTGGCAAGGAGTTACCTATTTTCTGTTTTATAAAAATTATTCATTTTAAACTTGCGTATATGTACATGTCTTCCTGTCTGTCTCTCTTTTTAATTTATTTTTTATTAGATATTTTCTTTATTTACATTTCCAATAATA
>NC_045030.1:135841151-135857730 GCF_008632895.1 Mastomys coucha | reverse complement strand
TCATATTGTTGTTCATCCTAAGGGACTGAAAACCCTTCAGTTCCTTGGGTCCTTTCTCTAGCTCCTTCCTTTGGGACCCTGTACTCAGTCCAATGGATGTCTGTGAGCCTCTACTTCTGTATTTGTCAGGTACTGTCAGAACCTCTCAGGAGACAGCTATCTCAGGCTCCTGTCAGCCAGCACTTGCTGGCATCCACAATAGTGTCAGGGTTTGGTGACTGTATATGGGAAGGATTCCCAGGTGGAGCAGTCTCTGGATTGTCCTTCCTTCAGTCTCTGCTCCATAGTTTGTCTCTGCAACTCCTTCCATGGGTATTTTTTTCCACCTTTTAAGAAGGATCGAAGTATCCACTCTTGAGTTTCTTGTGGTTTGTGGATTGTATCTTGGGTCTGTCTGTCTGTCTGTCTGTCTGTCTGTCTGTCTGTCTGTCTGTCTCTCTCTCTCTCTCTCTCTCTCTCTCTCTCTCTGTGTGTGTGTGTGTGTGTGTGTGTGTGTAAGTTTCCCAGTGCTATTAGACTTTTCTTGGTTGTTCTTCACCTTATTCATTGAGGCAAGAGCTCTCTGTTAAACCTGTAGTTCCCTAATTATGGCTAGTTTAGTTGGCCAGCTTGCTCCGAGGATCCTCTACCTCTGCTTTCCAAAGAGCTGGAAATTACAGGTGGGCCACCACAGATATCTACGTGGTTTGGGGGAGGGTGTCTAAACTCCAGTCCCTATACTTGTACCAACAAGTGCTTTATTTGCTGAGCTGTCCATCCAGACTAATGTTTGTTTTCTTTTGGACCCAGAATCTTACTCTAGCCCAAGCTAACCTGGAGCTCACTCTGTAGGCCAGGGTCGGCTTCAGATTGATGGTGATCCTTCTACCTTAGGCTCTCAAGATAAAAGGATGGACATGGACTGCCATGCTTGGCTACTTTAATTTTTTATTGTAAAATCATAACAAGATTGATCTTTCCTCTTAGCAAATATTAAAGAGTACTTATTTTCTAATAATACATGATAGTGGCTCCACCTAAATCAACCCATCTTTTTCATAGGAATTTTGGGAATACTTTAAAAATTAAACTTACCAACATATAGCAGAGGGTGAAGAACAGTTTACAAGATAGCTCAATTTTGGACTTAATATATTTTTCTAAACTTGCTGATAATTATGACTAAACCAGGTTATAAACAATCATAACTGTAAATCTATATTTGAAATATTTTAAACTGCTAGAATTTCCAAATTGGCTTCATAGTTATCATTTATTACTATGCTTGATTCTAAGTGCTTGTACTTGAGAAGAAGTCAACTTTCTAGATTTCTTTTTAGATTATTTTTCTCCTCTCTGTCCTTTAGGGTTTTATGACGAATCTCCTAATAATAATTCACAGAAATGTCTTTGACAGGTAGAAACTTTGTCTTTGTTCACCCACTTTCAAAGGTACAAGGACTAAGGCATTAAAGGAGAAAATTATTTTTGACAGTTTCTGAGAAATCTGTCTGGGAAAATGTGCTTTCTAGAGAGATGGAAAATTGGAAGATAAATTGCATAATGGGAATTATAAGTAGGGCCTTTAAGTCCATATGTGTATTGTAAGCCACTTTTAGTTAAGGCACTTCATGAGATTGCTTTTTATATTGTACACACTTGTTTGTAATGAAAAAATGTCACTTAAAGGTGGGAGCAGTACCTGTGAAATAATAGCTGCGGTCAAGCCGTGGATCTTGAGAGTTTAATTTTTTCCCCCTGTTGTTGCTACCCAGCCAGTGTGAGGTTCTTTACCATTAGTGGGGATATACAGAGATTTAAAAATATTACCATTGAATTATAAAGCATCAGTTTGAATTTGGAAGCATTTTCTCCTTCCATTTAATGATAGTTTTTCAGTTCTAAATTAGAAAATAAAATTTCCATCATGAATATCATTTTTAAGTAGACCTTTAAAAATGAATATTCTTCAAACCTTAAGATGTATTGGACAGTGTTAGATTAGGGTAGTATATTCTTTATATTACACTGAGTTGTAATACTACATTCAGCTCAAACAGTATGGTTGTTTTGGATAGAAAACTGTGCTAGTGTGGTTTCTGAGTGGATGTGAGAGGTCTATAAAAAGGCATTCTTGTCCTTAAAAAACTCATAGTCATATTGAGGAGTTGAGGTTCATAAAATGCATAATCAAGTTGCATATCTTTTAGTGGCTAAATAGATGGTAAGAGACAATCAGTTTCATAGGAATTTGGACTGATCAATGTGGGCTGGGATTATATACAAGGGTTTTACAAAGTGGAATCCAATCTGGGTAGAATTTCATAGACAGGAAAACCAGTCTAGGTGAGGAAACAAAGAAATAGATCAGAATGAGCATTATACAGTTGTCATTGGATACCAATCACACCTAGATTAAAGTTATAGAGAACGTAGCAAAAAACGGGACCTGTTAGTTGATAGTTGAAATTCAGGCAGTGGGAAATGATGGTCTACCAGTTGACAACTTAAAGCTAGTAATGGTCCTGTGAATTCCCTCTTTCTTGCTAAAGCTTCCCTTTTGTTCAGTTAATTATGCTTCAGCAGCTCTTTTAATGCCATGAATGTCATGAAGCCTGGATAAGAGATGGAAAACAACACAAGCAGGAGTCTGCTGTGTAGACAAAGTGACAAAGTGCTTTCATTCATCAATACATATTCAGCATAAGTCACTGGCTACATCATACTCTGATTGAGTGCTTTCTGTGTCTCGTATCTTTTTCTTTTAAACACCCGTATCTTAAATGTAAAGTTGAAAAAAACTGACTTGCTGTAAAGATTATATAATTTAAAAAACAAAACACCCCAGTTATTGTAGAACTAAATAGTTCAAACCACTTTTTCTCCCACAATTAATAAAACTTTGCTTAGATATTCAAAATTTATTTAATATGATGAATATACTGAAAATTATAGCAATTATAAGAGGATAGTATACTAATTATTGAAAATATTTTTAAAATTGGTTTAAACATCTATTAGTCTAATGAATATTCTCATTGTAGTTCTTAACATACCCTGTTTAAGATGTTTCAATTTTGAGACAAACCATATATGCAAACTTTATTAAGGCTCTATACTATTATTTTGGAACAAAATTTTAGAATCATTTCCTAAATTACCAAAGAACAGCACTTTATTTCGTATTAAATACTGCTTACTCTTTGAAAGAAAAAAAGCAAACCTTTCTATTACCTGGTGGTTTATCGTTAGTTATATTAAGACATAAATTTAAGACACAAATTGACTGCTGTTAAATGAGAGTTTTATTTCCTTTGAGCTTTTTTTGAGATAGACTTATGTTCTAGACTGTGTTCTTGCTAGAGTGGAGGATAACCTAATTTTTCTGCCTCTACCTCCGAATTGTTGGGTTTCAGGAATATGTCACCATGACCAGTTTCATGTGGCACTGGAGATCAAACCCAGGGCTTGGTGCATTTTAGGCAAACACTGTAAACTGAACTACATCCCCAGCCCAGGAGAGTGGGAGGTAATATTGTTTATATAGGCTAATGTTGTCCATGTATACAAGCTAACTTTATTTTTCCCAGGTTTTAAAGAATGTGCATTTTTATTTGTCAGTGGCCTCCATAGGGTAGACATAATAGTGAAGAAAGAGTCATTTTGGCTATCGTAGTAAACAAGTAAATTCTACATTAAAGTGGAAAGCGGAGCTTGGGTCCCATGGGTCTCCAGTCCAGTTTTGGCTAGGCAGCTCTTAAAACCTTGACTCGTGTTTATTGCAATTTAGTATATAGTATGTCAGTTCTTCCAGAAGAGTTGTTGTTTAATCTTCAGGCTTCTTTTCACATCCATGAAGACATGTGACCATTTGCTAGCTTAAATAATGTTTCATCAACCCAGGATGGCTTCTATTGCTTTCAAATATTGGAATTGCTATGTTAATTTTAATACTTTCCTCTCCTAGTCTGTCTCCTCTTAAATTTAATATATAAATTTAGGGAGAACCTTTTACTCTTCCACTGCATAATTCCTTTTCAGTTTTTCACCAATTTCAAGAATGAGTGTCCAATTTCTTGAATGTCTGAAGGCCTGGGAGCACCAGCATTTTACAGTTTCTATGGCTTTAATTCTAGCAATGCCTACCCGCTTATAGCATATGGAAAGTTATTTCCTGGTCTTAACTGTTTCTTCCATTTGTGGGACCTAGTGGAGTAATGAGTGGAAGGGACTATAAACTTATGACTGTCAAGTTGTTTCAGACAATGGACTTGAATATATACAGAAGTGTATATACACTGTTTAATGGACTTGAATATATACAGAAGTGTATATACACTGTTTAATGTGATCAACTTTGAATTTTAGTAATATAATTCAAAGAAGTTTGCAGAATCTTTTTCTTGACAGTATTTAAAGCAAAGAATGAGTGCAATGTTCTGTAACACATAAACTTTAACTATGTTTGCTAAACCTCTGAAATCTACTCTTAGATGCTAAGAATACCTGAATATAGACATATTAGAAAACAATGAAGAATTTTCCTAAACACTAGTACCTATACTCTATGTTTGGATTCTAGATTACAATTTCCTCCAGAGTGTAAAAACCTTAAGACACAATCATTATTAACCTGAGTGTATTGACATAAATACTAGATACCTAGTAGAAGATAACACATGCTAGAAAAGTAAATGGAGATACAACTTTCTAGAATTAAAATTTAGAACACAAATTTGATGGTAAAATAAATAGGTGTAAGATAGATTATAAATTCACAAAAATAAAGCATGAGAATACAAATAAAATTACTACTGTTATTGTTAGGATATGGAATGTTTCCCAAAGGCAGTTTATTCCTTATCTTGGTGATATTCAGATGTGGTGGGACCTTTAGGACATAGATTCTTAGAGGAGAAAGTTAGGACTTGCCCTTAAAATAGAGATATTGGGTCCATGGTCCCTTTATTTCTTTTCTTTGCTTCTGGCTGCCATGAGGTTCACTCCAGTTTCTCACCATAGTACAGTGCTGCCTCAGGCCTAAAGCAACAAAAGAGATGACTGTTGACTAAGGTCTTTAAAACTGTGAGCCCGCCGGGTAGTGGTGGCACACGCCTTTAATTCCAGCACTTGGGAGGCAGAGGCAGGCAGATTTCTGAGTTCAAGGCCAGCCTGATCTACAGAGTGAGTTCCAGGACAGCCAGGGCGATACAGAGAAACTCTACCTTGAAAAAACAAACAAACAAACAAAACTGTGAGCCCAAAGTAAACTTTTCCTCTGGTTCAATTGATGATCTCAGCTATTTTGTCACCTAACAGAAGATTTGACCCATGGCTACTCATGGTACCTTTCAACAGATCTGACCATTTATACTTTTGCATTCTTTGTCTGCATTATGATACTTAAGTTGAATAGTTTTAAAACATTTATGGTATGTTGGCCAAATGATTGTGGACCAGTATTACTCCTTTGTAAGAAAAAAAATAAGGCACTGTAGTAGGAAGCTGATTTCTACCATATACCCACTTTAGCCTTATATTATTGCCATATTGGGGATAGCCTACATTTTGTGGAAAAAGCCCATTCCTTTCAGCCCAGATAGATATACCTCCTAATTAGATACACAGCCACTAAGTAAATGAAAGATGCTCAATATCTCTTTAACAATCAAGGAAATGTAAATCATAGCTATTCATTCCTACTAAGATGGCAATTATAAAAACAAGGAAACATATCAGCAAGGATTTAGATCAAGGAACTCTTACATACTTTTGGAGTTAATGTCAGTCAAGTCTTACAATCAGGAAAAGTAGTATATAGAAATTCTTAAATGTAGAGAACTTCCATATGATCCAATTAAAGAACTTTCAGGTATACATTTGAAGAGAACAAAAAGAGTAGGTTGAAGATAAATCTGTGTGTTTATGTTGTTACATTATCGACAGTAGTCAACATAATGACCAAAGTGTGTACTGATAAAATGGGTAAGGAAATTAATACACACATAGTCACAAACACTTTAGAATGATGTCTAACCGTAAAAGAAGGAAATCCTGCCATTTAACAACATAGACAAACCTAGAAAAGGTTATGCTATGTGAAATAAACTAGACACAAATAATACCACATTATGTCCTTCAGCTTTTGAATCAAAATCATAGTAAAATATATGCATATAGAGTAGAATAACAGGCTCTGAGGTGAGGGGATGAAAGAGTGTTGATTGAAATATATAAACTTAGTTATAAGCTGAATCAAGTTTTAGGGATCTCATGTACAGCATTGGATGGTAATGGATATGTTCATTTGATTGTCATAATATAAATGTATAAGGAAGTAATCAGTGTATACCATGAATATATACCATATTTTGTAGGCAGGGTCTTTCTCTGTAGCCTTGGCTGTCCTGGAATTTGCCATGTAGAGCAGTCTGGCCTTGAACTCAGAAATCCACCTACCTCTGCCTCCTGAGTACTGGGATTAAAGACATGTACTGCTACATCAGGCTTATACTATATTTTTAATTGAATGTTTAGAGGACATCTTTGTTTTTGTAGAAATTCGTGTGTGTGTGTGTGTGTGTGTGTGTGTGTGTGTGTGTGTGTGTGTATAGAGGGTCTGCAAATGTATAAATGTGCCTGTGGATTACAGTGGACAACCTTGAGTATCATTTCTCTGTTGCTTTTCACCTTTTGTTTTGAGAAAAGGTCTATTGTTGACTTGAATTTTTGCCAGTTATACCAAGCTCACTGGGCCAGCAAGCTTCCAAGGATCTTCTTGTTTCTGCCTTCCATCTCACCATCACTGGGATTACAGGCATGTACCACTATTTCTGTTTTTCTGTTTTTAAAAACATGGGTTCTGGGGGCCAGCACTTTACCTACTAAAACCCACCCAGCCTTGTTTACATAAAAAGTCTTGATGTCTTTGTTCTTATTTTAATGTACAAAAAGAGATTTGAGTAAGCCTTCTCCAAGGGATTATAAGGTGTCTTTGAAAGCACAAATACTATTTTTGTATATAATCTCCCTCAAAAATGTTTTATGACTGACCTGTTTATTTTATAGGTGTGAGTTGAAACTGCATTCAATGCATTAGTTTTTAACTTGTACAAAATTAATCTTTTGGCTGAGAAGCAACCCTGATTTACAAATCTTAATCTAGTCCTTATGTTAATCTCCAGCACTAGGTATTTGGGAAGAATATCTTTAGAAAGAAAATTTCATTATATCTTAAATTATTATATAATTTATGATGCAAAGAAAATATCCAGGCCTGGTCAGATGATTTGGCAGACTCACAAAGCAACTCATTCCCACATATTAGCCTTAAAACATATCAGATTTATATTCTTAAAATTAATATCCCTGTTAAGTGAAAAATTATTTAATGAAAGACCTTAATGGCTATCCATAAACGTTTTTGCTCATAAATTTTTGGAATTGCATATTTTAATCCCACAGATTTTCAACTCTTAGTAATAGAAATATATTGTCCATTGAATATCCATGCTGCTTTTTTTCTTTGTAAAATCTATGTTTACAAAATGGAATTCAACAACCAAGCAGTGCAAATGTGACAGCATCATGAACAATGGGACTGCTATTGCTGGTTTTATGAGTGATTTCTTATATTCAATAACTTGTTCTTTTAAATTGGCTTCCGAGAAAAGGGCTTGGACTTCGCAATCACTTACAAATTGCCACTGATTTTGAACATTTTTATTCCTGCAGCAGAAATCTGTACACTGCCACATGAGTCCTCAAACTAGTCTCATGTATAATTCTGTCCCTGTCTTAATAGGGACAGAAGAACGTTATATATTTGTCTGTCTTTCTTCCTGCCCCATCATTTCTTTCTTCCCCCTCCTGCCTCTGACTATGCCCTCCTCTCTTACCTTCCCCAGCTCTCCTTCTCTATACATATGAATGTGCACACAACTGTATACAGACATTACTATATTTATGCTGTTATTAATCATACCCTGAAAGCTCGCTAAGTGGAGAGTCACTTTTATATTTTATTTCCCCTCTCCTATTCTAGTACCAAGATGTTACTGTTGTCAAACTTTCATAGCGTACTATGTTTTGGCAACATCATGATGAATAGTTGTAGTGGATGAAAGAGTATCTTCTGTATTGAAATGAATTTTTAAAGATTTTTTATTGTTTATGAAAGTCAAGACTTAGAGTTTATAATTACTGGTTCTTCATTTCATCAAAGAAATGCATTGATTCCTCTTTTTTGAAACCTTTCATCTGTTGAGTTACAGTGTTAGACATTGAACAGTATTGTATAATTAGTCTGACTGGCTAGCGTCAGTTATTTTTTTTCTCATCTTCTTTTATATAAAATTGACATATTTGAATCTTTAAACCTTAGTAGAATTTTGATAATAACAAATACATTTTTACTGTATCTTTCAGTGAAAAATCACCATTATTTCTTTATAGTCACCAAAGTTAAAAAAGGAACAGGTTTCAAGGCCAATCATATTTTTTTCCTCTGCTGATTTTATAGACTTTCATAGAATACCTTAAAATAGCAGTCTAGGTGGTAATATCACTAGAGATCCTACATATTTTTTCTGTGGATTTTTAAGAGCTGAATTACCAGTATGATTTTCAAGCTCACGGAGGGGATTACAGGAATAAAGACCTTAAAAAATTTACTTTTCTATAAAATCAATGCGACTGTTGACAACAGTTGTCAAAATAGCTTTTTGGGGGGGTTAGGAAAATGACTTATAAGATGCATGATGCAAAGCTGATGACCTGAGTTTGATCTCTGGGACTTATATGGTGGAAGGGGAGAATCAAATTCCACAAATTGTCCTCTGACTTCCACTCATACTCTGGCACATACGCATGAGCGTGTGTGCACACACACATACATAAACACACACAGTGTAAGTAAAATATTTTATGGTTCTAAAAAAATTAAGTGCTTCCAGCAGCATGAAAGACCATTTACTCTTTACAATAGCTAATATTTCGTTAGAATGATAATCCCTATTCTGTTTTACTCTCCCCTAATCATGTCTTCTGTCCCCTCTCCATATTAGCCTTGAAAGCTAGCAACCTCACAAAATGGTAACTGAAAATCTGTAGTCACCTCAAGGGGAAATCTCTATAGTATCATTGTCTTCCAAGAATTTTCATTATTTGACCTGTACGAGATAGCTCTATGAAAAGACTATATTCACATGGTTTGTATTTATTTGATCTTTCTCATCCTCATTCACTGGGAACAACCTAGGGCACTTGTTGAAAACCATCAGGGACAATAGTCTAACCCTGAATCTTCCTGAAGTGGTTGACTTAAAGACCCTTGTGTAATCAGGAAGCAAAAGCAATGATAGGATTTTATCTTCCACTCTATCAAAGGTACAATCTTGTACAAGACACCTGGATGAAGAGTGAATGATCTTTTGATTATAAGCTTGTGCACATCAAGGTAATAGAAGAATCTTTAGTGGCCACACATGACAGAGATAAATGGGCTCTCTAAACAAACCACAATGACAGAAGAGGGAGGACATTTGATTTTCAAATATTCTATATCATATTATTTAAATGTCTCATTTTCCTAACTAGGGCACATATGCAAGTAAATAAACAACCAGTAGAAATTGTCCCTGAGGAAGCTCAGATATTGTGCTTAGTAGACTACTTTAATTTAGATATTATGAATACATTTGTTTAAAGGAAACCATGTAGAAGGAATTTTAAGAATGCTATCTTGACAAATATAATAGGGAAATATAAATTATGAAGAAAGAACTATCTGGACTTAACAATTGGAACAAATGAAATGAAAATTTCACTAAAGTTATATAACAGAATCAAGAAAATTTATTTTTGTTTTCAAGACTGAGTGTTGTTCTACAACCCTGGCTGACCTAGTATTTATTATGGAGACCAGGGTGGCCTTGAACCCACAGAGATCTACATATCTTTACCTCTACAGTGCTAGGATTAAAGACATGAGGTACCATGCCAGACAAAATCAAGAAAATTGAAAGTAAGTTCGTTCAGATGATCATATTTAAGGAACAAAAAGAAATTGAAAGACAAAAGTGGCCAGTCTGAGAAACCTGTGTTACCACGGATACCAATGTATACACAGTGTCCCTGAATTGAAGATAAGGACAGAAAGACTATTTGAAGGAATAACAGATAAATACTCCCCAAACTTGATGAAAATGTAACTGTTCAAGAAGCTCAGCGAACTCAGATAAATCCCAAAGCATATTCAAACACTTGAAAGAGAAAAGCAAAATAAGTCTTGTAAGAGCAAAGAAAGTCATCATAGATGGGGCCTCTCGGTGAGATTACCAGATGCTTTCGTATCAGAACATTTTGACCCAGAAGAGCAGTGAGATAAATAGTCAAAACTTTGAAAGAAATGAATTTTGAACATGAAATCCTATGTGGAATAAGAATGCCTTTTATAAAAATAAGAGATTAAGGACATTTGCAGCTAACTAAAAATTAAGAATTTGTTGCTGTCTGTCCTTTAAGAAATTATTAAAATTGGGAGGAGTCCCTCAGACTGATGAAAGGAAACTGCATGTATCCCTCAGTTCGCAATTGTTCAGCTTAAGTTTTGCTTTTTGTTTTTGTTTTTAACTTGTCATTATGCTGATATCAAAGTGATACTTACTCATTAGATACCACAGTTTGAGTCCTGAATCTGTAACGTTTACAAGGTTAAGGACATGAGGTATTGTGCTGTCTCAAGATACCAAATGGTAATAGTCCCAGCTCCCACTGAGCCATGTGATCCTGAAGGTAAACAACTGAGACTCTACAATGTTCTCGGTTGCTAAGATGTGATGTTTGGGGAGGCTAGTTTTATTAAATATATTTTTGACTTATGGTATTTTTTAATTTATGATGAGTTTATTGGAATGTAACCCCACATAAGTATCTATAGATATAAACTTAAATGCACACAAAGAGCAGTAGTAAAATTAACTATAAAGGTGAAACTAAAGGAGAAAATTATTTTGATTACAACTGCTTTCTCTGATTTAAAAGATAGCAGCTGCATAAAACAAAGATCATAAAATCCTTAATGGCTTTGTCATTTACAAATATGCTATTTGAAGTCAGGCATGGTATACACCTGTGATCCCACCATTTAGGAGGCTTAGGCAAGAGAATTATATTTTCCAGAACAGTCTGGTTTACATAGTGAGTTCTAAGCTATCCTGGGCTACATAGAGACCCTATCTTGCTGGGGCTTGGGGGGAGGTGTTCCGAATGCAGGATAGCACAAATAAAAGAGGCTTTAGTGAACAGATCTAGATGAAGAGTTCTTGCGCATTGCTGCTGTTGTTTGTATTAATCTAAAGTAGATGAATTTAAGATACAACTATTCCCAAGGTAACCCTTAATTAAATGACTTAAGAAATGGTATTTAGGATTAGAATTTCAATGCTTTGGCATATACTCAGATTGTTGATTTTGAGAGTAAACATAAATGGTATTTCTAAAATTAAGCTTTATTTGACAGTTGCTTTCATTTATTATAACTAGGTACAAATATTTTGCCTAGGTAGGATATTTTAATTTTTTTCTGGATAAACCTTAATGAACTAGTTAATTCACAACAAACAAATTCTCAGAACATTAAACTATGAGGTCTTGTAATTTGAAGTTGATAAAGCTCTATTGAAGAGAATTTAATCTTTGCTTCATTGGGACTTACACAAACTTATATAATGTGATTAATGTCATAATATACTAAAGAAAATCTCAATCATAAGTAATATTGTAGTTTATATAACAATATTGTTGATTTATTCCTAAAGGAAAGACAGTACAATCTCCTTTGGTTTGTTTTTTTGTTTGTTTTGTTTACTTACAGGGGGTGGGGGAATGTGACAGACAAAATTAGTAAAAGCTGAATAATTTTGAATGTTATCTTGAATTGGTAGTAAGTAGCACCACACAAGGGGCCTCCAGGATCCAGGATGTGAGCAGACAAAGCAAGATGTCTTGCTGGTAGGATGCTATTGAACTTGAGCTCTCAGAAGGGACTACTAGCTTCCATCTGCCTCCAGGGATCATAGTCTCCTTATTTAGCATTTGTTTACCAAGTTTAAAGAGAGTAGTTTAGCAATTTTGTTTTAATGTTTCAGCTGAGAACTAAGCTCTGCCTGGTGAATGGCAAAGAAAGGAAGCAGTTTTCTTTAATCCACAAAATGCCAGTCTCCCACCCACAAGTCAAAATAGCATCCTCAAGGGATAAAGCCTTGTTAGTTAGGAATGTCTAATTTCTTTCTATAATACACTTATCTAGTCTTTTTCATTACCTTTACAATAGTAACACTGTTCTATTTGAAGCAAATTAGTTTAAGTTCTATTTTTATAGTTAACTTTTAAAATTTGAAGTGTTATTAAATGAACTATCCTCCAAGATGAGTGACCAGTATAATATTTGCTGTGAGAGATGCTGTGACAGTTGTAAAGGCTTCCCTCCCTGTCTTTAAGATGGTTACTCTCTAGAACAAGAACTAAGTTATAAGCTCATAAACCTATTTATAGACATCTAAATAAAGCTTAGAGATTTTAGCTAAGGTGACACATAATTACAGGCATATAGAATATTAACATAACAAAGAAATGTGTAAGTAACTCATTTCCACAAGAAATTCTGCCTTCACTATATAAGCTTACATCCTTTTCAGTATTGATGGTTAAGGTTAGACAGTTGTTGGTTAGAGAATGACTTATGCTTGTGAGAGCTTGAGTTTTTAACAGTGTCATTCCAGGCACAGAATCATTGGTAAAGAATTTTTCTGGGCCTAGGGTTCTAAGAGTAGGTCAATTGGAAAGGTCAGGCTAATAGGTTGAAGGTCTGTGTCTGTTACTGTGACAGTCATTGTGGCAGGAATAACTCATCCGATGGTACATTACACTTGAATAGCTCATAGTGTAGCTCAGAATGTTGGATCAGTGGAAAACCCTATCCCTAAATCCCATCCCATGATCTCCAGACCTTCCAGTTGGGTGAAAGGCAATATGCCAGATGAAGGGACACCTTAAAAGTTTGTAACAGGAAATAATGGGCCCATGGAAAGGGCAAATAGTATATGCTCATGATATAAGCATAGCACATCCCAATATTGTATGAAGAAAATGCAGGGTAACCCCACCCCCATCTCTCATCTACCTACTTGGCCTCTCCAGAGGCAAATTGTTTGTGTTTTTACAGTGTTTCTTTCTGTGTGTAGTTGTGTTTTTACAGAGAGTTTCTGTCTGTGTGTAGACTGATATTTATAGTACACACTTTTGTTTTACACAAAAGTAGCATATGCATAATTTTTCTATACATTTTCTTCAGCACTTAAGGATTGATTTTGGGGTTACTTTTATACAGTTTTATTTTGGGAGCAGTTATATTTCACAGCAAAAAGAGAGGGGCGGAGGAGACATGTAGAGAGACACTAAATATCCTATTTACTGTTTATACTGAAACAGTCTATTATTATTATATTCTATTATTATAGTCTGTTATCAGGAGTACATTTTTAAAAACACTGGTAAATCATATTTTCAAATTCATTTATCATGGGGCTCACTCTCGTGGTATATACATTTTACAGACTTAAACATATATAGACGTTTCCTGTCATAGGCTCTTGTAGAATAGAATAGTTTACCGTTCTTAAACCTTCTGTGATTTACCTATCCCTCCACCTCTGGAAACCATTAATCTGTTTTTGATGTTTCAGTATTTTGGCACTTTCCCAGAATGACATATAGTTGGAATCATACAATATATCACCTTTCAGATTGGCTTTTTTCACTTAGTAATTTGTATTTGTTTCACCATGTCTTTCTGTGGCTTGATAGCTCGTTTCTTATTAATTGCCGAATGTTAGTTTATTATCTGGATATAACATACTATCCATTCATCTATTGAAAGATATCTTAGCTGTTTCCAGGTTTTGGCAATTAGGCATAAAACCACTTTTAGACATCAGTGTATTCGTTTTTATGTAGACATAAAATTTCAGGTCATTTTTATAAATACCAAGGAGAATTATTACTGGGTCCCACAATACCAGTAACATCCAAACTCTTCCAAAGTTGGCTGCATAATTCTCCTCCCTCCCTTTCTCTCATCTCAGCCAGTAATGAGTGAGAGTTGTTACTCCAAGTCTTGGGACATACTTCTGCCATCCGCATACTTACTAATACCCAGTTTGTCTGTTTACTTTTCATTTTATTTTGGAATAATTATAGACTCACAAGATACTGTAAAATTGTAGATAGATTCTATATACTCATCACAGCTTCACTTCTGGTGACAATCTTACATAAATATAATATATTTTCAATACTAGGATATTAATTTTTGGAATCTAATTTAACTATTCTACTGTGTCTTTTATCTTAATGCCTTCAAAATATCCTATTATATGATATAACAATTAATTTAACCAGTTCTTTATTGAAGGGCATTCAGATTGTAGTGTTGCTGGCACAAGAAAGGGCAAGAAACAAGATACACCTATATATTCACAGGCACTGCTAGCGTGCCCTCTTAATTTATGTAGCCCTATAAGCACATGTATTGGGAAACAGAGTGTTACAAGAGCAATACATGCATAACTCTGTGGACCTCTGTAGGAACCTATGTCTGATAGTAGCATGTACTTTGGAATTCTTCAGGATGATATTAGTGTTCTCGTTTGAAACTTTGAAACTGTCCATTTCAGACTGAGCACAAATGTTTTCCTCACTACTACTTCAGGTGTTGGATATTTTCTGTCATGTATATATCTATCCATTACATTGGATTGTGAGCTTCATGGATGCCAGAGACTTCATGTCTTCATCTTTGGTTTCCTCTCCTTGGAAAATATTCTTTTCAAATAAAAGTGCTGAAAGAGTTTTTGTTGACAATTTTTTTAAGTAAGCCATGAGCAGTGAATTTTAAATCTGCTTCTCAATACTTCAAAAAAGTATCTTGAAATTTGAAAACAAATTATTTGAATTAAAGTACCCACACATAACACTCTTGCAAGAGAGCAAAAGAATATGCTATGAAATCAACCAGCTAATAATGGGGTACTGTAGTTTCAAAAGCATGAAGGATTATAGCTTTAGGGAGAAAAACCAGAGTAACAGCACTCCTTGAAAGTAAGCAGGTACTTGTGTTTTGGTTCCACTGAATATTATAGTATTGCAAGAAGAATTTTTCACCAGGGTGTCTTAAGAACTTGATGTATATGAAATACTTTTATATTTTATAAGTCAAAGAAAGCATATTAAGCTCTATTTGGAACAAACCTAAAGTCTATTATGTACACTACATGCTTATGTTCAGTAAGTGTAGTGCTGAGATAGTGCATACATTTTATGCCACAAAGTTCCCAATTTTATCAGCTCTTAATTTTGTCATTGATTAGGAGGGAAAATGCATTTTAAGTCTGAGTTTATCATTACTGTTAAGCTCTAGAAATACTTTATGAATTTATTTTAAATATTTTATTAAAACTTATCTCACTGGAATCACATATGATATATACATATATGTAAATGTATGTGTATATATATGACTGCTATAATTAGAAGGCAAAGGAAACTACTGTTTTTTTAACTATGTCTGCATATACTTTATTAGTAAATAAAATTAGATTGACTGTTCAGCATGATCAAGACATCTTATACAAGTGACAACTGAAAATAGATAACAATAGTTGTAAAAGTGACATGATTCTAAAGTGAGAGCATGAAATGCTTGACATCCATAATGTGTAACAGTTGAGATAGTAGTAGAGGTTGCCTTGAAAGAGACTGTTGAGAGAGAGCAATCTCTTTCTCAACAAGTGTACTTTGTAAGTAGCAGATAAATATTTTTCACTTATAAAGGATGATTATTACTTAGAATTGGAGAAAACGTTTGTTTTTCTTAATCATTTGCTGAAAACAGTTTTCTTGGAACCAAAGCGACACAGGATTGTAGGTTCAATGTGAGACTACACAGTTTAATAGAAGCTCTGTTAGCCTGCTGTTAATTATAACAGGCTTTTACCTGTATTCTAAGAAATACAGCTAATTGGGTAGATTTCAGTAGCTTTATTTTTCAACATTAGTACTAAAATCAGATTGTGTGCAACTCTGAATCATGATTCTATAAATTCTTGGCTATACTTAGTAAATTACAGTATTACTTCCAGTATAATTATAAGAATGCTTTAACATGCTGGATGTTGATTTTGAGAATTTTTATGGTTAAACATTAATTTTCTCTTGAATTTGAATTATTCTTGTCAACTATCATTCGAATCCCATGTATCCATTTGACAGCCTATTTGCTGACTAGTAGGAATTTAAAGAATAGAACAGGTTCCTCCGGAAATTGAACATAGTTCTAGCAGAGGACCCGGCTATACCACTCCTGGACATATACCCAGAAAATGCTCCAACATGTAATAAGGATACATACATGCTCCACCATGTTCATAGCAGCCTTATTTATAATAACCAGAAACTGGAATCAACCCAAATGTCCCTCAACAGAGGAGTGGATACAGAAAACGTGGTACATCTACACAATGGCGTACTACTCAGGTATTAA
>NC_045030.1:135824281-135840865 GCF_008632895.1 Mastomys coucha | reverse complement strand
GAGCTCCCAGGGACTAAACCACCAATCAAGGAGTACACATGGTGGGACTGATTGCTCTGGCAGCATGTATATAGTAGAGGATGGTTAAGTATGTCATCAATGGGAGGAGAGGCCCTTGGCCCTGTAAAGGTTCTGTGCTCCAGTGTAGGGGAATGCCAGGGCCAGTAAGTGGTAGAGGGTGGGTTGGCGAGCAGGGGGTGGTGGTGGAGGGAACAGGGGTTTGTTCTTTTTTTTTTTTTTTTTGAGGGGAAACTGGGAAAGGAGAAATCATATGACATGTAAATAAAGAAAATATCTAATAAAAAATAAATAAAAAGAACAGTATCTTAAGTTTCACAAGTTTTCATAGTAGTGACTTGGCTGGGCACATTTATATTGCAATTATATATGCTTATGCACACATTTCTTATAGTGATCTTGGTCTCTGTACTTGGCATATCCATCAAATTAATCTACTTAATCTTACAGTAAATGTAAACATGCTATCTTTTCTATGGAACTGAAAGATTGACTATTTCTATGGCTGTGAGGTATGTGTCAATGTTTAATAAAATTTGATATCACATATCTATATATCTATAGTTGCATACCTAGGTGTATACAATTTAACTATGACAGTTCAGTTTTAAATATGTATGGATATGGCTGTCACTTCTCATTATCCTTGCTTTTGTGAAGGACCCTGTACCGTAATCTATAATCTTGCCTCCTTTTCTTGACTTGTCCCCTTGTTTATGTGCCTTTTTGATCTTGTTCCATTGCTTTTAGTGGAGTGGGTTGTTTTAAGAAGGGAAACCAGAAAAGGGGATATCATTCAAAATATAAATAAAGAAAATATCTAATAAAAAAGAAAAAAATAAATTCCTCAAGTTGTAGTGACTTTCAAAGTAGGAAATGCAAAGAATAAATGGTGAGCTGAGTAAATTTGATAGACCATGGGAATGGCAGTGTACATAGTGGTCATTTTATAGTTAGTAAATGATTTTTTGAGAAAGGATTCAGGAAGGGTTTGAATTATCATTCAAGTCATAGTGATTAGAATTTGATTGTGTCAAAGACAACTAGATACCTAGACATTCCAGGCATTGAGGATCATAGTCAGGGCTGAATGATTAGTTTTGTTCAGAGAACTATAGGGTAATAAGATATTTGAGAATTCATGAATTAAATGTGCTCCAGAATATTGGAATGACTTGAAATTTAAGCATTTGTTCATTCATGTTTACTTTGTTTTCTGACCTACTGGGGAGTGCTGTAAGAGTTATATGGATGAATCAGAGGGAGGGGAAGCCACATACAAAACCATTGGGTTGTTAAAGAGATCACTGTTGTGGTTAAAGAGAGGACCCTACCTAGTCTGTATAAGAATTAGTCATGAAATTAGATTTGGGAAGAACAAATGGGTGCAAAGAACAAATGGGTGCAAATAATAAAGCAGGAAAGGAAGGGCATCCTTTTGAATTTAATTAACTACTGTGGGTGATAGTTCAGAGGTTCCTATTAGGCTAGCTCTAGTCTTCAAAAGAGAAAGGCTGTGCCATTTTCAAGTGGAGAGTTTGGATAGCTCTGTCAACCACGCACAATGGAAGCCCTGTAGAACATGGTTTGTAATGTGCTGGCAGGTCTGTGTGTTGTGTGCCTGGCTGGAGGTCTCACATACCTAGTTTTCTTTTTCTCCACTAAGCTATTACATGCGAGGGCATGCATGCTAGTGTGTTAGTAAGTGGACACTTGGTTGAAAGAAAAAGGCCCATCCTATCAAGTCATCTGTCTTCTAAAATGGTTAAGTACTCTAGCCTTTCTTTTTCCCTTTTCTCTACTGATTATGGTTTCTGATGGTGCTAAGAAATACATACAGATATGTATAACCCTCTCTTTCTTTAGTTATCTGAACTTGAAAATTGGATAATTGGCCTTCTCACATTTCTCATTCATAGCTATATTCTTACCATTTATTACTTTCATACCAAACTTCTGTTTAGTTTTTCCTTTCATCTTTTACTAGCTCCTGAAGCTAGGGATGATAAAATGCATTTTAACTTTTGATTCCTAGCGCATGACACTTAATAGAGATTAAGTAATCTCTATTAAGATTAATTAGTTTTTATTATTCCTAGCGCTTTGTAATAATTAAGATTAATTTTTACTTTCAGTTATACATGCATTTCTCTCTGTATTTATGTACACACGAATGTAGTGCTTGAGGAGGCTAGAAGCGGGATATCAGATCTTCTGGAACTGGAGTTATAAGTGGTTGTGAATCACCTAGCATGGGTCCTGAGAACTAAACCTAGATCCTGAGCAAGAGCAGTACCTGTTCTTAGGTGCCAAGCCATCTCTCTTGCCCACAATACTTTCTTATATTAAATTGGTCTGATCAACTGCAGCCTGGATTCTCATCTTGTTTGTGTTATGGAGTTGTCTCTTGTGTACTCTATCCAATTTTGTCTACAGAGGAAAACTCATAGGCTTCTTTGGAGTCTTTCTTAATCTAGGTAACCTATATCTACTCTGTCTTGCCTCCAAATAACACAGTTATCCTCCGTAGGCATAATGTCCACATTCTACCATGTACAAGGTGACGATGCATATAGATTGAAGTATGAGTAGTGATTGAGGCAAGGTATTCAAAGCAGCAGTATACACATTCATGTGTATAGATGAAAACTCAGGGAAACAAGGATCCCCCTGATCACCCAACAAGGAGTCTACTGCTTCAGGTAGAAATCAGAATAAGCAGAACTAGTTTTTGTCACTATTGTGACTGGAATTCTGATATCCAGGTGTCCTTTCTCCTACAGCAACAAGGCAGCCTTTCTTTACCAGGAGGTTTGGAGAAGAAACTAGAACTGCTTGAAACTTCTTAGTGAGCTAGGTCTGGAGGAGAAAGAGCTATTGCTTTAGTGACTCCTTGTAACTCCCAGTCATATTAGATGACTGAAATTTATTCTCTTAGTAAGGGAAAAAGTATAATACATTGTTATAGACTAGGTGGACACCCTACTGGACAGTAGATCACAGAATCTATTTCCCTTATCTATATGTAACTGTGTTCTTTGACCAAGAAATCAAAATTCCCTCCTTCCTCCACCCCCCAGTAGTCTTCGTTGTTATACTTTTTTCATGTATGAGTATTAGATTTCAAATATGAGATGAGATTATATGGTATTTACAATTCTGTGAAAAACATCATCCATAGCATGTCCTCCAGATTTATCCATGTAGCAAAAGACAAGATTCCTTACCACCTTTTAAAGGATGAATTGTATTTAAACGTGTATTATCACATTTTCTCCATCCATCTATCCATAAATACTTAGGCTGTTTCTGTTTCTTGGCTGTTATGAACAGTTTTGTAAGGAACACAAAAAGGTAGATATCCTTTAAATATATTGATTTCAGTTCCCTTAGTTATAGACCCAGACATAGGAACATTGTGCTGTACTATATAGGTTTATTTTATTTTGTGTTTGCAGTTCCGGGAAATATAAGCAGTGGGCTTATGCATTCTAGGCAGTCACTCCACCATTGACCTACATACACCACAGCCCTGTATAAGAAGTAGGTTTTTTTTGATTCAAAAAACAAAGCAAACAAACCCCTCCCTACTGTTTTTTATAAGACTGCCCTATTTGCTTATTTATTGACAATGTATAAGTATTGGTTTTTCCTGTATAAGATTTCTATCTATTCTAACAGATACAAGATAGCATCTCATTGTGATTTTGGTATACTTTACCTATGATCAGAAATACCAATCATTTTCTCATGGATATCTTATCAATTTGTATGTCTTCATTTGAAAACTATTTTAATTCTTTGCCTATTTAAAATCAGAGAGCTTTCTTAATATTGCATTGTGAAAGTTTCTTATATTTTGGGCATTTATTAGTCCCTTATCAGATGTATAGTTTGCATACATTTTCTTCAATTCTATGGGTTGTCCTTTAACTCTGCTATATTTTTTTACCTATTACACATTTGAAGAATCAACATTAAAATGAAATAAAGAAGAATTGGACTTTGTTGTGCAGAAAACTTTTAGCTTGATGTCATCCTACTTGTCTATTTTCGCTTGGGTTGTTTGCACTGTAGGGTCATATTCAGAAAAAAAAAACAAAAACAAAACCTCACCATCCAAAATAGTGTTGTGGAACTTGCCCCTATGCTTCCTTCTATTAGTTTTATAATTTCATATCTTATCTTAAATATTTAAATCCTTTTTATTTATCTTGAATTGTTTTGTACTTTTATATCTTTAGGGGAATTATATACATATATTTAATAAAATATATCTACTCCTGATTTCTCCCTAGCATCCTCCATGTCCTTCTCAACAGCACTCCTCCCAAGTTCATGTCTTTTTTTTATTGTTTTGATCCAGTTAGTAAAGCTTATAAGCTCAGAGGGAAACCATTGGGGGCCACACTCTCAAAAAGGAACATTCTCCTTCCCCTAGAAGCTATCAACTGCCACTAACTCCCTAGTAAGACATGAAGCTTGGGGCTCATGTACTCCACACTTATGACTAGCTTAATTTTGTGTAGGTCTTGTATAGATAACCTCAGTTGCTATGAGTTCATGAGTGTGGTAGCCGTACCATGTCCAGAAGGCAGCATTTCATAGCAGTTTCCCAATCCTCTGGCTTTTACATTCTTTTTGCCCTTTTTTTTTTTTGTTTGATATTGCCTAAGCCTCGGTCAGGAGAATTTTTATATGTGGCATATGGTATAGATCTAATTTCATTCTTTTTGCACATGGATATCCAGTTTTCTTTAAACTATTTTTGAAGGCTGTTATTCATTCCTCACTGTGTACTCTTAGGCTCTTTGTAAAAAATAATAACCAACAATCAGTTGACCGAAAATGTGTGAGTTTATTCTTGGTGTTATGTTCTCTTCTATTAGTTAATGTGTTTATATTTATGACCACAGCATGCTGCTTTTATTGTGGTTGCTTTATAATATGCTTTGACTTCAGAGAGCACAGTGTTTCCAGCTTTATTCCTCTTATTCACCATCACTTTGGCTATTTGCTTGTTTGGTTTTCTTCCATACACATTTAAGAATTGCTTTTTTCTATTTCTATGAAAAATGACATTACAGTTTTGATAGAGATGACACTGAGTCCGCAGCTACCTTAGAATAGTATGAACATTTTGTCAACATGAGTTCTCCCAGTTTTTGAACTTGAGATAGCTTTCCATTTATTTTATCTTTGTCTATCCGTATCTCATATTTTCAGTCTATAGCTGTGATAATTAATCTTCACGGTCAGCTTCAATGGATTTAGACTGTTTGTGAGCATTTTTCCAGAGAGTTTGACTGTGGAGAGAAGACCCGTCATAAATGTAGGGACGCTATTTCATGGGCTGGTATACTGAGCTGAAGGAAAAGGGGAGCTGAGCACCAGCATTCATTGTTCTGCTTCCTGAATGCAGACAGAATGTGGCCAGGTTCCTCACAAATCTGCCCCCACATCTAGAGCTGCTAATCACCACCATGCATTTCCCATCATGACAGCTGGACCAGCAAACTGTGAGTCACAATAACCCCTTTTTAGATTTTTATGGGGTCTTTTTTCTCAACACGAATAACTATAACTAATATATAGCCTTTTATCTCCTTGGTTAAATTTGTACATATTTTTAAATTTACTATTAAAATAAGATTGTTTTTTAAAAACATACTAAAATATACTTAAAATATTATTTTATTGTTCATATGTATATATATGTTTTTCCTGGATGCATATTTGTACACCACATCCATGCATGATGCCTTGAGAGGTCAAGAGGGCAGGGTGTCAGATTCCCTGGGACTGAGTTTACAGCTGGTTCTGAGCCACCATGTGGGTGCTAGGAAAGCTTAGATCCTCTGTAAGAGCAACCTGTGCTTTTAATGGTTAAGCCATCCCTCATCCCTAATTCTTTTAATGTGTTTCTGAATATGGTTTTGCCAATAGTTTTTTGAAGACTTTAATACTTATATTTAATAGAAATATTTCCTTGTGATTTTTTTTTGTGTGATTTCTTGGGCCATAGTGATATACATCCATCTTTGAGTAATTTTTCAGCCAGGGATTTTTATTATTGTGCTTAATGTTTTTATTTAATAGTTTTTTACCTATGTTCAGATTTTCTATTCTTTCACAGTTTGTTCTTGGTTTGGTTTATATCTTTAGGGATTAAGTTTCTTCTAAGCTATCACTTTTGTTAAAATAGCATTATCCATGTATATCTCTTCTGATCCTCTGTGTTTTGGTGATATCAATTGTACGATGTTTTAATTTCCAATCTTATTTAAATAGCCTTTTTCTTCATTAGTTGAGGTAGGGGGTTGCCTTTTTTTTTTTAAGGCAGGGTTTCTCTGTGTAGCCCTGGCTGTCCTGGAGCTCACTCTGTAGACCAGGCTAGCCTTGAACTCAGAGATCCACCTGCCTCTGCCTCCCAAGTGCTGGGAGTAAAGGCGTACGCTACCACCTCCCGGCCTAATTTTTTCTCTTCCAAAACCAAATCTTTTCATTGTTTTTTCTTCATTTTATTTTTATTTTTTTACAACATTGCATTTGTTTATGATCTCATCTTTATTCTACTAAGTTTTGATTAAGTTTGTTCTACGCTAGACATTTAAAGTATAAATGTATATTGCTTATATGTGCTCTTTGTTCATTTTGATATGTTAATGTATTTATTACTAATGATTTTACTGGTGGGGTCTTTTGTAATGGTTTGGTAGGTTTTCCCAGTTTGGTGTCCCTGTGCTTTTTCCCCTGGAGTTGGCTGTCCTTGAATTCATGGCAGGCCTCCAGCCTTCTAGGTGCTGGGATTGTAGGTGTGTATGGCACCATGCCTGGCTCCCATTTTCTTCTGACTAAAGCATTTTTATTTCTTTTTAAATGTCTTCTGTGGTCCATTTGCTGTTTAGGAATATTTGTTTAACATCCCACTATTTGTGTGTTCTTCAAGATTCTGTTAATAATTTTTAGTTTCATTACATTATGATCTAATTTAAGATTATTTTCTACCCACCTGCTCCTATCTTTTGATGTTAGATTTTTAGCCTGAAGTTTGATAACTTATTCTTTTTTCCCCTGCTCTGGACTTTCCATTCTTTGATTTAACTGGCTTTTGTTTAGAACATTCTGTTTCTGAAACTATTTTCTTGGTGTCCAGTTTTATTTTGTTTTGATTAAAGTTTCTTTGGTATTCTGTTCCTATGCAGGAAAAGGACCTCTTAACAAGCACTATGACATAAATATTTATTTCCTCCAAACTTCATATGCTGAAGCATAATTCTCCAGTTGACACACTTAAGCAGTAGGGTTCTGGGAGGTGACTTTACCATGTACGTTTTATGAGTAGGACTTAGAACCCTTATGGAAAGAAGGCCCAGGGAAAAGGACTTCTGTGAGCAACTGACACGAGACATCTGCTGGTACCTTTATCTGAAAATTCACAGTGAACAGAATTGTAAGAAATCAGTTTGTCTCGCTATTATGTGTATTGTTATCTTGTTTATTATTGCTTATTATTATCTACTTTATGATAGCTTATAGTAAGGATCTGTATAGTAGGCATTTCTTCAGGTACTTCTAGGGAGAACACTTACTTGATCACCTATCTATATGCTCCTAAACCAGAGAATATTTGTCAGATGGACAGTACTGGAATGGACATTTCTAGTTGACAAAGATATTTCAGTTTTGAAAAGTCATCCCAGGTATAGTTAATAGATTTTCCTATTTAGCTGTACTAAAGGGACAGACTTCACTACTGTCCCCAAATTGAGAAGTGACTTTTACCATGAATTCAGAGTTTTCTCCTTAAAATCTGGGTCCTGGTGGCACAGAGTGTCCCCATGTATTTGAACCAATGTATTAACCAAATGTTTGAGTGAAAATAACAGAAGAGGAAATGATATCTCAGCTTTCTCATATCTGGAAATGAGAAGCCTTTTCTGTGTCTTTGAAGGCAAATAGCCTTGGTTGGTCATATTCTGTCTGCTCTATCTAGTGTCTTTGGCAAGTAAACATCTCTTTAAATTTAGAACTAAATTTATTTTATCTTTTATCTAAAAATGTAACAGTTGTGCCTAGATAAAGCAATCTTGCTGTGAAAGTACCCAATAATCTAGTGTGTTCTCACTAGATGTTTATTGTATTTTCCTTCTGGATGTTCTTAACTCTGAACCATTTGACTGATCAAGGTATGATGTACCCTTATCAGTTCCAGAAGCCTACAGTTGCTAGATATGGAATCATTTCTTGAATTACCTGCTAGATGATTTTCATTGTAATTAATAACCGTCCTTAGAAAAGCCCATATTCTTCCAGGTATCTAAGCAAGGAAATTGAGAGGCTACCTACTTAGTAGATGTCACATTGACTGAAAATGGTGAGAACATTTAGAGTCATACCTTTATTCATAGAGACACACTACATTGGCAGTTTGCAAACTCCCTTTCATCAGCAATGTCCTTGGGTTATGTATTAGTAATTTTTCACACTCTTGTGATAAAATACCAACGTAAGGGAAGGAAGAAAGGCTTCTTTTCAATCATGGTTTCAAGTGATGTAAGTTCACTGTGATGGAACCAGCTCAACTATGGAGGTAGGATGGAACCAGTTCATCTGTAGATGTAGGAACTTGAGCGTTTTTTTCCCCCACATCTCTGAGAACCAGAAAGCAGGGAGAAAAGGAAGTAGGACTTGACTATAGATACCAAAGCCTGCCCCAGTGACCTATTTCCTACATGTAGGCCTGAAGAGGCAGAGGTTTTACAGCCTCATAAAACAGTACCACTAGCTAGGACCCAAGTGTTGAGATACATAAGTCTACAGGAGACATGTTACATCCAAACAATAATAGATCTCTAAAACAATCAGATATGTGGCCTTCATCTTGAATAACCATGTCTGAGGATGAAGAGACTTATCCTCCTGTATTGAATATTGTGCCTGAGGCACATATTTTCTGATAACCCTCTCCTTCCTGTCCTGTTCCATCACCTTTGTCTTATTAAGCCACAGTGATTTGAAGTACGAGGTTCTGGTACCTGATTTATGTAATTACTGGATTTCTAACAATAAAGTATTTCTTTGCTTTCTCCCAGTTTTATCTCTGGGATGTTTCTTTCCCGATGATAGTCAAAAGTGTATGACTTAGAATCTCAAGAAACACTAGCTATGTCTTTGGTATACATTCTGTGTACTGTACATCCAAAAGCAGTATTCGTTGGTTTTAGATTTTTGATAGAAATGATTTTAATATGATAGATTCTTGTTAGAACTATTAGATTAAATTATTCCATTTATTTTTCTTCAGCAAACATTTCATCCTTGTTACGTTCTTGGGCTATGGTTATGTTCATTTGAAATGTGGCTCTCTGTCCTGTTGGGATTCATAATCTAGTGAGATAGATGATTAAAAAAATAATGATAGTTATTGTAAAGAAAAATGAAGCACTTCAAATTTTGCCTATGTTAGGATATTGCCAGATTACAACAGCTCCCTCTGGTAACTACTTTTACAAAGTTAGCACTCGGAACATGGCCTTAGGGGAGGAGCTCTCTGCAGGCTCCCTTTCTTTTCCATCATTTGTGCTATTTCTTGTATGGCTGTGGCAGCCTTGATTGAATTGGAGCTTAAGGGTGTGGCCAAGTGGGTGGTAGTGAAAGCGAGTTAGAAATGAAATCATTTTTATTCTCTCAAATAGTGCAACATGTAGTGTCTTATACTAAGAGCAATGAGGATTGACATATTAAAAATATATACTGACTCTGCTATGTTTATGAAAATTGTATGAAAAGCATTCTACTTGGATGCTTTTAGTTCTGTGGCATTAAGACCATAGAATAAAAATTCTTTTGACATTGGTTTTGAAGAAGGAGCTCAAAGTTGGAAAGAAACAGTTTTTACCATGGAGTAAATATACTTGAGTTTAAATTTTAAACAATAACTGTGGTTTGACCATAAATTAAGACAGCCTCTTTAACAACAAGAAAAACATTTAAAGCAGCTCCCATCGATTCAGCTGATTCATAAGTGCTGGTCATAAATAAATATTCTTGGAGTTTTAACTTGTTGAAGCCAGTTTCTTTAGTGTCAATGTCTTCCTGGAAAGCATTTTGTTAAAATGCATAAAGTGATAAAATATTTTCAGACTTTGATCTGGTAATCCTGTTTCTTTAGTAGTCTGTACTAAGTAAATAAATCTGAAATCCCAATAAACCATAATGCACAGCCGCTTTGTCCAACAGTTTAACAAGAAGGAAATGATTCGCTAAGGTTTGGAATACTTGTGTAATGAAATAACATGGAGCCTTTCAAACACTGTTAAAGAATATTAACCATGCAGGAATATGTTTCTACAGTTCAACTGAAAAAAAACAAACCAAAACAAAAATCAAACTCTATAAAAGCCAGTGCTGGGAATTAAACCTAGGTCTTCACATGTGTTGGGCAAGCAATTTCCCACCCTGACCTGTGTCTCCCGCCTGCTTCTGTAGACAGCACCTCCACTATGAGTCTGCTGTTCTTCATGCTGGAAGATTTATATTTTCTTCTGTCTAGTTTTCTGTATGACAACATATATATATAGACAACATGAATTAAATTCATACTGAACAAACATGTTCTCTAAGCATTTCAGCCTTTGCCTCAGTGAGACAATTTTGACTACTATCCAATCCATTTCTATTAATATGATATACCTTTTTCAGAGTTTCATCTTTAAAATATTTTTCTTTGTAGTGAGTTTTTAATCTTCTAATATTTATTTTGATTTTTTTTGGCATGATTTTATCTTTGTTGGTTCTGGTTTCAAGGTATTCCCCTTAAAATACTGACAATTTCATTCCCCATTGCAAGACTATTTTTCAGGGGTAAAGTGCTTGCCTAGCACATTGGAAGGCCTTGGATTTAGTGCCTAGTACTACATCCTCCATACAAAGATCATGTTCTCATTACCAGCTATGCTAATCTATTATTTGCTGTATGCATTAAAATTCTACCTTAGTGAGTAAGGAAGGCGGCCGTATATCCCAAATTAAACATCTATATTTATTTGTTTTAAAACTCTATGATCTAGATTTCTCTAACTGAATCTTATCTTCCCGAACATATTCATGATAAAAAGAGAGCTGACTTTCATTGAATTTGTCTTTGAGCTAGACACTTTCATGTATTGTACAGTTTTGCAGTTTACTGCAAAAACTTTTTTTAAATAAAACCATCATTTGGAAATTGTACTCTTACATTAGAAAATTACATATGTGTAATTTCCCACAGAAAGCAATTTGAATTTAACTTAATTCTAATAGCTTATTTCTAATGAAGTAGTTCTTTATAGCTAATTAATTTTGCATTGCTTCCATTCTTTCCATCCAAGAAGAGATCCTTTTGTGGTATCTACTCCCTCCTTCCTTTCTTGCTTGCCTCCTGCTTCTTTGGTCCTGGATGCCAGCACTCTGCTACAGAGTTGTATTCCCAGCTCCCTTTCATACTTTGTTTTCTGAGGGTTTTCACTAAAGTAGCCAGACTGTTATTGAACTTACTGTAACCCAGGCAGGCCTTGAGCTTGCACTAGCCTTAGCCTTTTGAGTAGCTGAAATGATGATGCTTGTGCCACCAGGCCTGACAAATTGTGCTGTCATCTGTTATAGCCATGATTAAGTAGGTTCCTCTCATTCCTAGACCATATACTACTCTCTATTTTACCATGGACCTAGCAGTTTAGTTGGAGACTTTTTAAACCCAAGCCTTTAAATACACATAGGAAGTTGTATTAGAGATTGTTGATACAGGTACTCGCGCATGCACGCGTGCGTGCGTGCGTGTGTTTTCCTTTTTTCTCTTATCTTCCTAGGGCCCCTTTGTTTGGCTTCTGTTTGATTTGTTTGCAGAGATGCAAGCTTTGAAGCAGACAGCTATATAGGACTATTAAGAGAAGGGTAGAGCAAGTGGGCTGCTTTATAGGTAAGCGTGTACTCTCTGTCTCAGCCAGCCATTGTCATTCAAGATTTTACTTTCCTCTCAGTTGTCTGCATTGACTTTCTTGTTGCTGTCCTAATTTCCTATAGAAATTTACTTTGTTCTTTATCTCCCAAATTAGAAAGTAGTTCACATTACTCTATAAATATTGAACTATCATAGTGTTGCCTGATGTGTTAGTGGGTAATTTTAAAATACATTTTTGGATATAATTATTTAATGGTATTATTTTATTCTGTATTTTTTCTGTTTTGTGATAAAGGGCTTTGTGTATTTGTTTTCCTTCATTTGGAGTTCCTGTCCTTAGGTAAATGCTCCTTTATAGATATGGCATTGCCATTGCAAGGTTTGTAGTAGTAAAACTGATATATTTTGTGTTGTTCTGGTCACAGTGAGATAAGTAGCTATGAGGTAAAACTATATAAATAGTCACAACTAAAATATCCCCTTTAAAAATAGAAATAAAGACATATACATCATATATAGTTTATGATTACTGAGAACATCCTCAAGTATGTCAGGTCATGTAAATATGGTTTTTCAGATTGTTTTTATTTTTTAACTCATGGAGGGAGAATAAAAAGAGTGATCTATTTTTGGCACAAACTTAGGGGAATATCAGTGTGACTGTTAACTGGTACTTTTGTCACATTCAATTTCTACCTGAGTACTTTGGGTTTTTTTTCCTCTTTCTTTCATTATTTTGGACAGTCGAGTTTTCAAAGTGAAATTTTGAACAGTGACATCTCTAACCTTTTGGTCTGAGCAGTGCGTTGCCCCTGAAATTGGTTGAGTCACTTAATATTTTCCCCACCTGTCAAAGCTGAAGAGATCTGTACCTTTCGCCTTCTGCTTCCTCAGCCATTTCCCTGCTAGTAGTAATCTTCTATTGTGTGTGGCAGGTTTTCCCACAGTTTTGATATGAAACCTACCAGAGTTTGATCCTTAAGTTTACTCAAGGTTAAGAGGCTTCAAGACTTCTACTTTTGTTCATGAAAGAGTAACTGTTACATGACTGGTTACTTTTCAAGTCTTATCTCCCATAAAGAACTAGGAACCACACAAAATATATGAAAAAAATTGTATTCTGACTTTGGGCACCAGGCATACAAGCTGCAATCTCTGAAAGAGCAGGAATGAACAAAATGAGTATAACAGGCATCCTGACTTTGTCTGTAGGCAATTTCAAGATCTCTGAGCCTGTGATCTTGCTGAACTTAAGAGACAAAGAGGTACAGATAGCAGGAATTGGTGGAAGAGCTTATTAGAGGTGGGGAGCTATGGACAGAAGTAACTCCAATATTCTGCATAGATGTAAATCTGTGTAGGTATCGTCATAAACGACATCTGAGCTCCTACACCAGGATCTAGGAAAGGAAACACTGTCTAATTACCCTATGCATACAGTAGAGACTCACAAATCTTAAACTATAGTTGTAGAGTTAAATTAACCCTAGAGTAAGGCTACTCTGATCTCAGATGAACAAAACAAAACCACACCTTGAAAAATGACTGACTAACAATAGTTTTACTGCTTGCAAAACTTGAATACTCCCTAAGGGAATAGAGCAAAATCCAGATACTCAATAGTGTAATTGTTTAAAGGTCTAGTCTCCCCCCCACTCCCCCCCAATTATTAGATCTTCCAAGAAGCAGTGAAATGTGAACTGTTACTAGGAGAAAGTTAGTCAGCAGAAACAGAACCAAAGTCAATGGCAATAAAATTAGTAGAGGGAGACTTAAACAACTCTGAAAATACATTGAAGGATTAAATGGAAAGCATAAATATTACAAATGAAGAAATAGAAGACTATAGAGAACCAAAAAAACTTCTGGAAGGGAAAAGTATACCATATGAAATGAACATTTATTGGATGTGATAAATAGCAAGGTCAACATTACAGAAAAAAGTACTGATGAATTTGAATATGTAAGAGTGGAAATTGTCCAATCTTGGACACAATGAGAAAGCCAAGTTGGGGAAGAGTCACTGAACTCTGAGGAACTATTAAGCAGATTTATATACTATGTAACAAGAGTCAAGGAAAGAGAATAAGTAGAAAATAGTTGAAGTAATGACTATAAAGTTCCAAATATGTTGAACAATTTGGACCCCTCTCTCCATAGATCTAAGAAACTTAGTTACAGAAGATTTAAAGCAAAAAAAAAAAAAAAAGCTACAAATAAGAGTAATTATAATCAACTTTTTAAAACCAGTGATTGCATTCTAAATGCTGCTGAAGAAAAACAAAAGCATTAAGTGCAGAGAGGGTCATTTCCTTCTCATCAGAAACAGATAGTCAGAGGACAATACACTGGCAACTTTCAAGTGCTTAAAGTAAGAAAATGTACTTCTGATTGTAAAATCCATGGGTAATAAAAGTGTCTTTAAAATGAAGAAGGAAAAGAAATGAAGGTGAAATTCATGGTTTGAGATGAAAATAGAAATAATAGGCTCCATCACACCCCAACTGTAAGAAATATTCCTGGTGTTCTTCAGACAGGAGGAAAGTAATACCTGATGGGAGCAGGATAGGTTGGACCTTGGGCTGGCTGGCCAGTCTGTCAGTCTAACCAAAACAGTGAGCTTCAGATTTAGTGACACAGAGTTTCAGTCTCTAGCCAATAGATAAGCAGGCATTCATACTTCTCACATTTATATGAAAACAATGTATACACATACATGCACACACAAATATAGATATTGTAGATGTAAATGTAAGCATACAATAGTTAGATATAAGTAATGCAATCACTGCTTTTAAAAGTTGCAAAAATTTAAGACCTAATAGTACACTATAGATAAGAGCTAACTTTAAGAGTAAATATAGGTCAAAGGCATGAATATGGAAAAAGATATGTGAATAATAACCTCGAGGAAGCCAGAATGCTCATATTAGTGTGAAATGTAGTCTTTAGGAAGACTGGTGTTACCAAGAATAAGGCTAACCATTTCATAAAGATAAAGTGATCAATTCACTAAGAAATCAGTGACTGGAAATATGTCCCTAACAGAACTTGGAAAATAAATGGAAAACAAACATATTCTGATAAGGTAAATAGACAAAACTATCATCAGATATTTTTATTGGATATTTTAACTGTCTTAACTTAGTGTTTGATAGAACCAGAACTAGTAGGGAAAACTCCATTGAGGAGATAGAAGGTAAATAGCACAACCAACTGAATCTAATTGGCATTGATAAAGTATTGGACACACTACTGGAATACATTTTCTTCTCCAGTTCATGTTAAATTCACTGTGAGCCATAAAATATACTTTCAGCATATTTAGCAAGGAACTCACATAATGTATATTCTTTGAGAAAAAATAAAATTAAAAGCAACAAATATTGAACTATTATACAGTATATTTGTTTGTTGTGGTTATTGTTATTTTGAGATAGTCTCATAGTGAAATCCAGGCCAACCTAGAATTTACTATGTAACCAAAGCTGGCCTCAAACTTAATTCTCCCGCCTTACCTTCTCATGTGCTGGGATTACAATCATGAGCTGCCATGGCTGGCTTTTAGTATACATCTAAAAAGATAATGAGCCAAAATCATAAGGGATGTTAGGAGATATTTTAGATATAATAATAAAAATATAGCATGTGCACATTTATGAGATGCAAGTACCACAGTGCTTGAACGGAAATAATGTTAAAAGAAGAACCTAAATTCAACACACTTCTATTTTAAGTAACTAGGGAACAAGTGCAGATCCTTCCAGATAAATGAAAGAGATGAAGAAAAGAATAGATTAGTAAATGGAAAATAAGCAATACCTGAAAAATAGGAAGCAGATCTCAGCTCCTAGTGAGAGCAATAAACATGCTGAGCTGATAGCTAGGCTTCTAAAGATTAAAAGCAAAAAAGACATGCTTACAAATACTCAACATTGGGCACAAGGTAATAGATCCCTTTACAACTTTTAGAGGCACAGAAAGAATAAGAGACTCTTGTGAATATTATGCTAGGGATTTCTACAACGTAGGTAAATGAAAGATTCCTTGAAAGGCACAGTTGATTAAAATGAACTTAGAAGGACCTATGAAACCTGAAGAGCTTAACATCTGTCAAAGAAATTAACTAAGTAAGAATCATCCTTCCCAACACCAGGATTAGCGGGACCAGGCACACAGGAACTCCACCAGCTCAGTGGCTCGGGTTCCTTCTGGTCTCTCTTGGCTGGTGCCCTGAGCATACCTTGGGCACAAGCTCTGCAGCCAGTCCCACAACATCCAGCGGAAGCTCCACTCCCAGGTGCTCTAACAAGCCTAGGATCACAGGATCCCAGATTCACAGGATCCCTGAGACAGCTTGACTCTGAGGAGTTCTGACACAACCAGGATCACAGGAAGGACAGGCTCTAGTCAGGTTTAGCAAGGGCAGGTAGCACTAGAAATAACCAGATGGCAGGAGGCAAGCTTAATAATATAATAATAATAATAATAATAATAATAATAATAATAATAATAATAATATATTAATAATAATATATAACACAAATCAAGGTCACGTGGCATCATCAGAACCCAATTCTCCCACCATAGCAAGTTCTGAACACACCATCACACCAGAAAAGCAA
>NC_045030.1:135823069-135823807 GCF_008632895.1 Mastomys coucha | reverse complement strand
AACTTCCCTAACCTAAAGAAAGAGATGTCCATGAACATACAAGAAGCCTACAGAACCTCAAATAGACTGGACCAGAAAAGAAATTCCTTCCGTCACATAATAATAAAAACACCAAATGCACAAAACAAAGAAAGAATTTAAAAGCAGTAAGGGGAAAAGGTTAAGTAACATATAAAGGCAGGCCTATCAGAATTACACCAGACTTCTCACTAGACTATGAAAGCTAGAAGATCCTGGGCAGATATCATACAGACCCTAAGAGAACACAAATGGCAGCCCAGGCTACTATACCCAGCAAAATTCTCAATTACTATAGATGGAGAAAACAAGATATTCTATGACAAAACAAAATTTATACAATATCTTTTCACAAATCCAGCCCTACAAATGATAATAAATGAAAAATCTCAACATAAGAAGTGAAACTACACCATAGAAAAAGCAAGAAATCTTTCAACAAACCCACACAAACCTAATTCCACCTTTTACAACAAAAACAACAGGAAGTAACAATTACTTTTCCTTAATATCTTAATATGAAAATTAATATTACCAACATATCCTAACCTATTGAAATCCAAAAATATGAGGAATTAATTGACTGTCATCCAATGGTCTCTCTAATTTGGTAATTGGAGAAATATATCCAATATTGTACAATCTATACATGCTTTCTGCTTGTTTGTACATGACAGTGTCTTGCTGTGTACAACATAAGGGTCTTGAAATCTTGCTTCT
>NC_045030.1:135808088-135822445 GCF_008632895.1 Mastomys coucha | reverse complement strand
ATATCAAACAACTTTTATAATACTCATTTTATTGTTATAATATTTTATAAATTTTAAATAATATGACAGAAAAAACATTGTAGGTATTGAAGGGGGGTCTCTGGGAGGAGTTGGGGTACAAAGGGGAAACAAGAATGTGATGCAGTTTTATTTACTTAAAATATGTTCTTAAATGTTAACAAATTCAAATAAATTGAAATCATGTAACTTTTCTCATCATAATGCAATAAAAGTTAAAAAGAAAAGAATCATCCCTCAATTTAAAATCTAGCTACTGATATATTTGATGGTAAATCCTCTAAGATATTTAAAGAACAAATAAGGTAAACTCAGAATATAGAGGGCAATAGAACACTTTTTAATTCATGCCACAAGGCAGATGAGATAGGGACCTGTTGGTGACAGTGTACAGGAACCATGAAGAACAGTGTAGAAATTGCTCAGACATATTAATTCAGGACTGCCACAGTGCTCCAACAGTTCACATTTGCGTACACATTCAAAAGAATTGAAAACAGGAGCTTAGGGGGTTCGCCCGTCTTGTATGCACTGTGTCATTATTCACAATAGCCAAGGTATGGAAGTAACTCATAATAACAAATAAATCAACAAATAAATAAATAAAGGAATTGTTATACTGCTTTTAAAATGGAAAAAATTCCTGGTATTTGCAACTGTGTGGATTTATCTAGAGACTATTTTGCTAAGTGAAATAAAGCAGCCACAGGAGAACAAACACTGCATGATTACAAATACTGTGGTGATGCTTCTGTGAGAAATATGTAATAGTGACTACAAGAAGCTTAAGACAGGGCTAGAGGATTGTTCATTGTTAGGTTATAGTTACACCGATTTAAGCTGTAAGAATCTCCTGTGTGACACAGTCCTATAGTTAATATAGTATGGTTATATCAAAATTCATGAAGGTGATATCATGTTAAGCTTCCCTAGTATGAAACAAAATGATGCAGCTTTGGGTGAGCTGACAGATAAGTCTTTTACCTTGATTGTGATGATAGCATCATAGTTAGTTGTAACTATACAAACTCATTAAATTGTGTATAATACATTTAGCTAACTAAAGCTGTTTAAACTTGAAGAAAAATAATATCAGTGTCCTCATTTGTAAAAGTCCCAAACTTGAAGCCACCTGCATATCTCTCATCAAACTGGAAGCAACCTACACATCTGTCACCAAACTAGAGGCGACCTATATAGCTATTGCAGTTTGCTGGATAACTTTTTTGTTGTATTCATTCAATGGAATGGTAAGCGATAGTAGTGATCTTCCAAGATGTTTCGATATCCAGAGCACTGTTGCTAGGTGCAAGAATACTGACACAATAGAAGCTAGATCGATGATCCTATTTATATGGAATTCTAGAAAAGGCAAAACTATGGTGATAGAAAGTAGATTGGTATTTACCAGGATCCAAGATTACAAGGAAGAAAACTATTACTAAAGGGCATGAAGGGACTCTTTGGGATAATATTAAGAGTTCCATACCTTGATTGTGGTTCAACTTATATGCATGTGTGCATTTGCCACAGTTTGTGGAATTTTACATTTGATTCTAGTGCTGTTTTGTATAAAAATTATATTTAGGTAAAAGAGCTGTTTAAGAAGCAGTTTGGAAGAAAAACCACTGTAGGCCAAACGGCCACACCAATTGTAGCTCAGTGGTAGAGTGCTTGCCTAACTTGTATGAGGGCCCGGGCTCAGTCCGCAACACCATACAAGCACATGCTCTCATACACACACAGACACACAATCTTATATAGTTCATGGGAGAGATTCTTGGAAGTTTCAGGTGTTTCCTGAAAGGGAAAAGAAGGAATGAGGGAGAGGAAAACTAGATCGTCAGTTGTCTGCTTGGTCCCTGGAGTCTGATTTTCTTCCCACTAAAATGAGAAAGTCTTGCTGATTTTTGTGTTTTAAGCTATATCTTTCCAGCTGCTTTCTTCCATAGGAGCTTGCAGTCCAAAGAAGGACCTTAAAATCAAAAGTCAGCATTGTTAACTAAATGCAGAAAGCACGTGAAAAACAAATCCATCACTTTTATTGTGGGTCTTACTAGGCTGACACATTCCATCAGATCTCCATGCAATGAGAAAGAAGTTAAAATCTAGAACGAAGAAGCTAAAATGATTTTCCAGCTTATTTTACATTAGTGCTCAAATTAATCAGCGTGTTTATTTCCTATCTACTCCATTCCTCCTGAGTGGGCTCCAGAGCAAAGGCAAGAAGGTAAAGGATAGATGATTAATTGAAAAGATAGAACATAGGTACAAAATCTAACTCCTTGGTTGTTTCTGTTGTTTCTTTATTGTGATTTCCCTGGTTGTACTACATATTCAGTTATAGGAAAATACCAAAGCAAAGCCCCTAAAAATCTTTAATGGTAGAAAAAACTAAGAGGAGACTGGACCCACTAATTGTGTCCATTACTGTTCATTCTAAAACTTCTGGACCTAATTTTGTTTTCTTAATTTTGTTCATGCCAAGGAATCTTCAGATGTCAACAATAAAGCCTCTCTTTGCTTCGTCTGTTTCATATTAAACTAACCCTTTTCATAGGAAAAGCTGAGTTGCAAGGTTTAAAGCTCTTTGAGTAAAACAATTTTGGAATGGAAATTGTTTCATTTTTGAAATTTGTAGTAAATTGTCACCTAAAATTAGTGAGTTAGATACTCAAGGAATAAAAATTTGTGGTGTGTTTCTCTTATCAGGGAAGCTAGTCCATTTTCAGAACATTGCCATGTATTAAATTCAATGTCCACTGCAGTATAAATTAGGAAAAGAAAATGTGTACAGATATGTTATTTTTTCCCCGGCCAGGTAATCATGCTTATCTAAATTGGACTGTAATAAAAAATGAGACAGCCTGTCGACCTGAAACTGAATTTTAAAGAAGTTTGCTGAAAATGGTTGATTTAGTCTTGCTAAGGGGAAGAAATGGTTCCTTCAGTTCGAAAATTGGCAGAATCATGGTAATCTCCTAAAGTACGCTTCTGATTGGGGTGACTGTGTATCAGTGGTGATTAGTCTTGATTTATAAAGACAATTCAGCTTTCCTAATCCTCAGTTAGACTTTATTTCTCTCCTTCCTCTGCCATTTACCAACTAAGTTAGAAATATAAAAGTGGGAGAAAAGCATATAATGCTGCTATTATTTTATTTCTGTTACTACCAAACCAAAAAATATTAGAATATGGTAATTCTTGATTCTCAAAATTTAGATATTTATGATCTTGTGTACTGTTCATGCCGTCTGACCTTATTGCCTTAGTTTCCCAGGAACCATGAGGTACAGGCTACATGGTTGAAGGGAGGGGTGTAGTATGAAGCTATGGGGTTTTTTGTTTTTTTTTTTTTAATTAGTATATTTTCATCTATAATAAAAAATGGTACAGATGAAAAAGTGTCCAATACATTTAACCTCCCCTTCCCTCCCTTAACTCCTCCACTTTAGCCTATTTTATCCTCATTTCTAATCGATTTGAGATTCAGATTATCCAGAGCTTAAACATTATTCAGTCCAGAACATAAATTGTATAATTAAATGATCAGATCCCATACAGAGATAAATAATCACTAAACAAAGGCAGTGGGAATTTTCATTTGGAGTACAGTTTGTAGAGAATAAGACAGAAGACCTGCATTTTACAAAGGCTGCCTAATGACAGGACAGCATGCAATGAGAAGGCAGGGAGGAGGCTATAAAGGGTGTTGGTAATAGAGGATGAAATGGTAGATTTTGATGTGGGTTTCTAATAGGAACAGTGTAAGAACTTGTAAATTGATGCTGGTCTTTCTAGATCAGTTGTTCTCAACCCGTGGGGAGTCAAACACCATTTTTATAGGGATCCCTTAAGACCATCAGAAAACATAGATATTTACATTACAGTAGCAAAATTACACTTATTCAGTAGCAATGAAAATAATTTTATGGTTGGGGGTCACCAGAACATGAGGAACTGTATTAAAGGGCTGCAGCATTAGAGAACTACTGTCTCAACCTCTGATGCACTTCTAGTGCATCTTATCATCTTTTTAGGTAGGCTTTCCACTCCTGAGTGGAAGAGGAGGAAGAGGACGTGGAGGGAGAAGAGAGGGAGGAGGAATGGGAGAAAACTGGTTCTTTTGCTTGTCTATATAGTTAGCTGTTTGATATCCATAGAGATTTTTTATTCTGTGGTAATTTACACAACAGTTGTACTTCCTACCCTGAAGATGCCACCCCACAATGCTCACGGCAAATGGCATGTGAGGACCAAGTAGCTTTCTATAAGCCTGGAAGAAGGCTCGCTCCAAGAACTGAACTCTCCTAGATCCTGGATCATGGGACTTGTAGCTCCTAAAGTATAAGAAAAGTTTCTTTAAGCAATTATTGATAATTATTGATATGATAGTTACTGTTGCTGCCATGCTGACTAATTCAGGATGTAATGATATTGGGCATATTTTATATTCATGAAACCTGCAATTTATATACCTTGGAAAGAAAATATACATCTTCTTTTCATTGAAGTAGGAAGAGAAATGTCTTCACATTGTGGTGGAAAGAAGGTATCATCATTTTTGGTTTTTACTTAAGCTTCCTAGATCCCAGTGTGTAATTACATGGTATGAGGAATATAATTGGATTTTTTGAGCTAAGAAAAAAACTAAAATACAAGGCTTCCCTCTTTTCCCTTTTATCTACCTTTAAAATAAAAATAATCTTGCTGAGTGCCCATAGCAAAGTATAGGTATTTTTTTTAATATTATTGTGTTAATGTTATCTGAAAGCTTCATTCAATATGAGAAGTGAGAGCTCGCCATGGACTGTGTTTTTTTCAACTTCTCACTTTATGTTGTGGAAGGAGAGGTAGGCCTTGAGCTACACTATTGTTAAGTAAATACATCTGTTTCATTGTCTCATGTAATTGTACTGCAGGCCTACAAACACATTTCTAATGCATTGTGGCTTAAATCAATAGACTGTCTCAGAAGAGGACATTGGAAGTGACATGAAATCTGTACTGGGACAATTCTGTACAGATTTATATTGTTCTTTGTGTCATTATTGTTCCATAACAGCTATGGTTTGGAGAGCTACTTTTGATCTGACAGTAACTGGATGCCAGTTGGCAGAGAGGATTCACCTAGATTAGGTAGTTGCTTCCTGTTTCTATGTGTGGGCTCGGGAAAATGGTGTTTACTTTCCTCCAAAGATTTCTCAGAGCATACTGGTACAGAATGTTCAGATGTAGAATATTTCCTTTAGCTACATCTGGTTACCCTCAGAAAAATGAGTCCATTAATATTTCAACTCATTTTGATCCTTTTTGTAGTTTGTAGTATTTTTTTCAATGTATGTAGGTGGCCTTAAACCATATGGCAAAAGCATTTTCCAAATACATTCAATCCTTGTCTTACTATGAACTATTTTCCATATTTCCGTGTTATTTGAATAGCTTCTCTCAGCAGGCTCCAAACCCCTTTTCCCTTTGATCCGATTCTGCTTATGCTGATGGCTTAGCTTACATACATTGGCAAACTTATACGTGTTTTAATACCATATTTAAGAGTGAAATCACCTATTGCTTTCCTGTGTTTGGAGTGAAAATATGTTGTTACTATTTTTAGATACCACACATTGAATATTTGTGCAGCCATTGCCCTCTACAGAGTCATTATTATTCATATGATGCTGTATTTTGGGCTCAGTGATTTGTTTTGTGTCAGTCTACTTTAAAATGCTCGACTGCCTAGATTCTTTTTTTTTCCATTAAATGATGCTTTTAGATGTTTTATTTTTAAGCCCGTGAATACTTTTTTTCAAGATAAAAGATACTGGATGTGCATTTGGAAATGACAAATCAGAGACTCAGACATTTAAGGAAAAACTTTATTCTGTCTACTAAAAGTCTGAATTTTTACATCTTCAAACATCTGTCTTAAACTTAGTAGGGTTGTCATTCCCTCCCCTTCTTGACAGCTGCTTTACTGCAATCTTAACTCCCAAAGTGGATATTGCCTAGGGCACATAAGAAATAGGAAATAACATAGATAATTTACCTGCTATGAGGACTCTTAACAACACATATTCAATAATGTCAAAAATTCAAGGAATGTTAGATCTGGAAGAGAGTACAGCAAGTTATAAAGGCTGTTGTCGGACTCCCAGTCCTCTGCAGTTTTATGTCCTCCATGCCTTGAGTTATTATGAAGTACCTTTGCTTCCTAGGCTGCTTTGCAAAAATGAAATCCTGGAGCACCCTTGGCCACATATTAACAATTCCCCAAAGAATGACCATGGCATTATAAGAAACCACATGTAATTTTCCCTAGTATGAATTCTTTCTAACATACTTCAGAGTTCAATATAGTGTTAGTATGTGTAGTTCTTCTACTTATCCTGTATATTTTAAGTATTTACTGGAGAAGATGTAGTTATATTATTAGAAGATTGACATGTATGTATTCTAGTGTGGTAAATATTTGAAGGTGTAGACCTTTAAAGTGGCTTCCATTTCAAGTGTTTTGGTAAGAAATGAATTCACTCCCACTTTTATGTTTCTTAATTCACTGGTGATGAAAGTAGACAATGTAGGTAGGTCTGTATTATTGAAAAATCTTTAAGGTACTTTGAAAACATGGCTTTATATAGATCATAGGATGACTCTCTTCATTCTGTAGCTGTCAGTGCTGTCAAAGGACCTGTCTTGTGTAGGGGTGTTGTCTAGTAACAAGAGAGTATTGATGATCTTACTGTCCATAGGAATGATTGCAGAGGTGAACTACACCAGGATGGAAAATGGAAAAATAAAGAGGTTAAATTTATCTATATTTAGCACATAGGAGCTAGAAAACAGAAAAGTTGGGCTGTCCTTTTGGTTTTTCCTTTATAATACCTTTAGTATAGGTCATACCCATTGCCTGAATGCCACCTTTGTCTCAATATTGCTGTCATAGATTTCAGTACTATTGAGCATTGAGTTTGTGGAGGAAGGGACCTTTTTATAGTGCACCCTGGTTTGTCTGCAGTGCTTTGGGAGCCAGTCTGCCATTGTGCCTGTCAGAACTTGTTGTAATTTAAATGTTTAAGGTGGATGAGTCAACTGTTTTAATGGACTCTCTTACTGCCCAATAACTTTTTTTTTACCTTCTAATAGATTCTTTGTTAATTTTACACTGTACACCTTAGTCCTACTTGTCTCCCTATCCCTTCATATCAGCCCTCTGCCCTTGCAACCCCCACAAAAGAAAACAAAACAGAAAGAAAAACACACAAGCAAAATTTTAGTCATGGAAGCTGCAGTGTGTCAGTGTGTCCCACAGTATACCTTTTTGTCCACACATCTTTACTTGCAAATGTTCTTTGCAATGAGTCATTGCTCTGGTTCAAGGTCCCTGGCTTCTGCTACACTATCAATACTGGGTCCTCCTCTTAGATCAATACTAGGACTCCTCTTAGGTATACTATTGTTGCCCTGGGTCATGGAGATCCTGTTCTTTTTCTCTATTTTTTTTTTTTTGTTGTTTGTTTCAACATAGGGTTTCTCTCTGGACCCTTGCCTTTCCTAGGACTCACTCTGTAGGCCAAGCTGCCCTTGAACTCACATTGTGTGTCTCTGCCTCCCCAATGCTAAGATTAAAGGTGTGTCACTAGGGACTAATGAGAAATACATAAAATATAGTATATCACCCTAAATTTAAATATTTTAGAAAGAAGTAAGTTATATCACTATTATTATGAATATTCCATAGAAATACAGACCATGTTACCTGTGATATATTTATATTTTTGCAAAATGTCCTAAAGCATAATTAGAACATAATTGTTCAGACTCAATCATGAATTGAGGCTGTTATTGGTTTGCTACAGAACCCAGGTGTTTACCATATTCAACTCCATTTTGTGTACCAGATATTATATAAAACCTTTTGTGTAAAAATAAAAATTTCTGCTGTAAGGGTATTTGCTGGTTAATATTTGCAGCCCCACTTCACCTATCTGAACCATCCTGATTTTATTCGGGCAAACTAAAGACCCATTGGGTGTGATGAAATGTCTTTCTATCCTTTTAGTTTAATTGATGGTATTTTGGGCTTGGTTTATAGTGCGTGTTTTCACCTGCCTTGTGTTAGTAAGCTGTCACTGTTTGCTTCTGTGCTAGCGTCCTCTGAACCAATGGCTGCCTTTTAATCTTTCATAAGGAAAGGTGTTTTTTGAAGTTGTTGATTACCTGTTCCCCGATTTCTAGATCAGACTTACAAATGAGCCAGTGATCCTAAGTTTAAACAGAGAATCATCCTGCAGACACCTGTGCTGATTTAAGGCTCTGGAGTCAACATTGCCAAGTTTGAGTTTTTATTTTACTACGTTTGGTCTGTAAACAGGAAGTTAATATGAGTCTGTAAGAATTGTTGCTGAAGATTAACATACAGACTTTGTTAAAACATTAGTTTTGGTGTCTAATACGCAGAAGAGACTCAACACAGTGCACTAACGCTGAGCTCCTTCAGGCTTGTCTTTTGGTCTTTATGTCTTAGGGACTGAACCTAGCATATGGAAAGACTCATGCTGTCTTGGTTGAATTGACTGGTTTACCCTATTTTTTATGTTCTGTTACAGCCCACTGTTTGTAACATGGAAGATTGGTCGAGACAAACGACTTCGTGGATGCATAGGTACCTTTTCTGCCATGAATTTGCATTCAGGACTCAGGGAGTACACACTTACCAGGTGAAGACCAATTTCTGTTTCATATACTTGTACTTACAAACAAATCTTATGCTACTTGAACTTGATACTTTAACTCCTTTTCATTTATTAAATTGTTGACATTACTCTCTCATTTCTTGTTAGGTTTTCCTTCTCTTATAAAGTATTATTGCTACGTATCATTATATAAAATGCTATGGTGGCATTTATCTTGCCATTGATTTTTAAAGTGACTTTTTTTCTTTCATTGGGCAACTTATTATGTATAACTTGAAAATGAGTGGACTAGATGTCCATGAGTTACCAAAAGTATGATTTCTACCTTAACAGCCTCGATTTGATCACCTTTAAGACTTTTTAAAAATAGTTGTTGGGTTTGTGTCCCCTTCATTTTATTCATTTTGTTACACTTTTATGTGCTTTAAAACTTTAAAAGAAATCCTAGGAAGAAAGTGATGTCACAGCCTGGCAGCGTAATCATTCCCATTCTATTTCCCTCTCAACTCAACTGTCGCTTGCTTTTTTGGTGTCCGCTAACACAATGGGAAGTAACAAGTGGCTCATTACACTTTGGCAGACTTTGCCTTCAATTTCCTGACTAACAGAAAGCTAGCTAACGTGCCGTCTGATTTTGATAAATACAACTTCTAGCAAATTATGTTCTAAAATTATTTCAGAGAAAAAGAAAATGTCTTAAATAATGATCTGTTAGTAAAGGCATTTCCTGTTTTTGTTCGTGTTTTACTATGGCTACTGACACATAGTTGTAATCCATACAGTATTGGTATAATTAGGGATTGGTCCTTGCTAACTATTGTTACTTGGGGCAAGTTGCATGACTTCCGTAGGTAAAGTGATAATTCTAGTATTTTCATCTCAATATCAGTGTTAGGAGAATGTTAGGAGAATGAAATAATTAATCAGTTACTATTTTGCTACAGGATTGGTGTGAAAATTTATCTTACTGTAGAGTTGTGTAAATCCAGACTTATAACACCAGTGTTAAAAAAATTATACATTTAATGTTCTCATGTTCTAAATCTAGAGAACTCTATAAAGCAGCATTTTAGACTCCAGTTTATCTGACTGCAGACCCTTTTGTCCCTCTAGTCCAGTGTCTTGTGCCACCAGGATTCCAAGGAACATAACTTTGTAAACTCAAGCCTGTTAAGAACTTTTACAAGTGTAAAATTTTATGTTTACATATACACAATTTATAGTGTAGAACTTAGTGCTTTCAAGTGAAATCGTGGGAAACATTCCATTATGAAATATTCCATACTTAACAAATCTTTGGTGGCAGTGGTAACTGGTAACAACTTGCTTTTGTTTAGAGAAATTCTTTTGCCTAGGAGGTGAGAATATCCAACTCTTTTTGAGCTTGTGGGGTTCTTTTTGCCAAGAATAATGTGAACTGAGTGGATTTTTCACACAATTGAAAAATGCCCTGTATTTGTGCATTTGTGTACTTTTAACTCTCATTGCATTGTGGTCTGTGCCTGGGAACTTCCTGGATACTTTTCAAACCTTTTCCTTGTATTTCTATACAGCTTCCTTAAATTGTGTATAGTACATTCAAAAAGAATGTGTGTGTGTGTGTGTGTGTGTGTGTGTATATATACATATGTACATATATATGTATATATATATATTCTTATTTTGTGTTTTGTTTCCACACATATATGCATCCTGTTTGCCTCTCATGTTTGTTTCAATATAATATAATTTACATATAAATCTTGATATTTAGAAGAGATAAACAAAAAAATCTTAAAAGTTTAATTAATATTTTAATTCATTTTGGAATCACAAGCTGTATGGAGTCATTTTTTTAGAAGTTTTAATGTAATAATGCTTTTCAGTTCCAAAAATATGCTCACGATCCTCTACCTGTGTGTGTGTTTGCATATGTGAGTGTCTTGAGAAATGTATTTTGAATTAAGAGTTTTTAAAGGCAAGTAATTTTGAATAAGTTACATTTGTTATTTGACAGCCTCATAAAATGCATTCTTCTTATCCTTACCCTGCCTTTTTTTCTTATCACTGTCTCTCCCACCATCCTTAGAAGACCCTTTCTCACAGCCATACCTCTGTTTGGTTTATGACAGTGAGTTCAGCATGGGTTGCTTGTGTGACTATGAAGTTGGAAATATGTACTGAAGTTTGGTGGTCTCACCAGTGGGCAAACAAGGGAAGACAATGATACCTCTTCTGGTAGCAGTAGTTCAGCAGTAAGATGCTAGGGCCCCATGAACCCTTCTGTCCTCCTTGTCTGACTCAGTGTACTTATTTTCTGCATGTTACGCTATTGTGAAGAGCTTTGTGCACTCTTCACACTAACTTGTAGATATTAATAACTACATCTTTACAGCGAGAAAACAGAGATTAAAGAACTTAAGTAATTTATTTACTTAGCCTTGCACCTAGTTAGTAAGTGGTAGAACTCAAATGCAGATCCAGGCCATGGACTGCAAAGAACATACTTTGCACTGTGACATAAACACAGAAGTCTCTGTCATGTGTTCTCTTAATGGGAAGTCTGACTAAGTTAGTTAAAATAAGATGTCATAAACAGAAATAAAATTGTGATTCTTATTTTATTTGTAGCTTCACCATGAAAATAATGAACTCAGAAGATTATTTTGAATTTAACAAGTTAATGATCAGTAATTCTTCAAAAATTCTAATGAAGAGTTATCATTAAAGTTTACTTGAATTATTATTGTATAGAAGAAATGTGCTTATGTCAAAATACTACTTTGAGATAGGAAACTATAAATTTTGGTCTGCCTAGACTTCATGGAATTCAGAATTTCTAAACATAGCAAGTTAGTGATTATTTTTGGAGTCTAGTCTTCCTATGGTAAACTCACAAATGAACAAACAGAGCCAGATGTACTTAGGGGCCTGGCTTTAGCAGGGGAGTAAGCAGAGCAGGGGAATCAAACAGTTCTCAGTGCTGGGTTAAAAATAAGGACATCTAGTTATTGGTGGCCTTCGTCAGCGATGAGGTAGCCATTCCATTTTCCAGAATGCTATTCACACTCATTCTTATTTTGGTAAAATATTAGTAAAATTACATTTTATCATTTTACAATGTCCACTTCTGTGATCTTAACTACATTCATGTTGTTGTATAACCATCCCCACCACTTATCTCAAGCACTTTTTAATCCTCCCCGATTGGAACTGTTTACCCTTTAAATGTTCATCCCATTCATTCCTCGAAAGCTGTGACAATCACTTTTCTAGTTTTTGTCTCTATGAATTGACCCCTCCAGGTTCCCATTTGTTATCACTTGGCTAGCTTATTTCACTAAGCATAATGTCTTCAAGGTTTCTTCATGTGCTAGTATATGTCAATTCCTTTCCCTTTTACGGCTGAATAATAATCCTATGTCAATATCTATGATGTTTTGTGTATCTATTTGTTCATCTGTGGACCCTTGGTCAGTGTCTACCTTTGGGCTATTATGAATAATGCTGCAATGAAAATGGGTCTCCAAATACCTGAATAATCTCCTGATAAAAAGTTATCTTAGATGACAATCATAGAGCTTGTTTATAGTCCATTAATCTTTTAAAAATAGTTCTTCAAATTTACCAGGTATTTTTGAAATGAAATATCTACCCTGGATTAAGTTTTGATTCATAAATGAAGTTTTTAATTGAAATTTTGTCATAGTCGGTGTTTACTTAATTGAAATTTTGACTTATTTTAGATTAAAAGAAGACTTTATAAATTGATGATGTTCTCCCAATTGTAAAAATACATAATTAGAAAGTATGAAACTTTGTGACAATTATAGTATGGAACTCTACAGAAGACATTTCCCCTCTCTTAGGCTTAAAGACAAAAGCAGGGAAGTTTCTAGTGAACACAAAGCTGGATGCACAGCTGAGGGTCACAGAGAAATACTCATAAAACACAAGTTGGCACTGAAGTACACAGATTACTATCCTTTTCATTGCTTAGACTTTGAAGTAGAAATAGTCTTTTGTCTCACTGAATAAGAAGCTTCTAGTATTTATCATTTTTTTTTTTACCAATAACTTATAGTATTTATGTGGATTTATTGCTTTTCTAAGCTGGACAGTAGAAAGGCTTATCTTTTTTTTTTTGGTACTTAAAAGCATACTATGTGAGCATTAAGAGAGGAGTGTAGATATCTCTGTCAGTGAAGGGGTCTTTAAAATGTCTTATAAAGACAGGGATGTGGCCAGTCACCACACTTACAAAATGATTTTCTTTTTTCTCATCTATTTCTTGTACATAGATGTCTGCTGAGCAGTGGAGTAATTCTGTAGGTTACGGCAGGACCTGGAGCTCCAGTCTTCACTAGGCTGCCTTTGTTGTGCTCTGCATTCGGAGAAATTTGCAATGGAGGTTTAGTTCTTTCTAAGAAATGGAGTAGCCATATAAAAAGAAGAGATTGTTTTGGTTTTGAGTTTTCTTTTATTCGATATGCACAAGTGGTGGGTATATGTGTGTATGTGCTGAAATGGAGTAACAAGAAAAGCAAGCAAGGGGTTGTTTGCACATTACAAATGTTGGGTTGCTGGTAGATTGTTTGAGATATTGAAAATTACAAACAAGCTTTGCTTTTTTTTCTTTGAAAGGTCTTATTCAGATTGAGTATGTCTGGGTGACTAGTTGCATTGTAAACTGAATTTTCTATTGTGTTTGATAGTATAATCTTTCATTTTTGGTAGAGTAGTATGAGTTTACAACCATTGTATGCAGCATAATTATGTTTTTCCACTCAGAATAGGCTATTCTGTGCTAATTCTTATGATGATTATTTTAGTAATACACATGGCTCATTGTGAATAATTAAATTAAATAAGTTCTTCCCTTTTTGTGTAATATTGGTCCTTACATTAGCATCAGCCAGATTGATTGTTCTTATGAAAAATCACTGAGTCACTCCTGACTGTACATTATTGTCATGGCACCTTATTCTGAGATGTTAAGGACAGACTATTTTTGGTAAGTGTCTATGGCAAGTGTATGCTTTGGGGGAAATAGATTTATCAAAAAATATAACGCAAAACAAATAACTTAAAACTATGCTTTACTGTTTGAAAAGGGGGAGGGATAGGCTGGGTTCTAAAAACGTATACCTACTGTGGTTATTTCAAGTCAATTACCAAATAAAAACTTGTTAAATTTTTGTAAACTATTTAACTTAAGGTACAATTTGGAACCTATATTGTCATATATGTTTTATTCAATATTACCCTTAGGTAAGCATGATGAAGATACTTATCTGTAGAAATCTGGGATCTTCATTTTAGCTCTAGGTTAATGCATTCTTTTCATTACCCGGAGATTGTGCTAATGTACAGAGATGTGACCAAAAAAATTGGCCAGCAGAATGTAGAAAGAGACAAAAGAGCATGAACCATTCCCAGTATGGCTAATGGGTCCCGAGTCCTGGAGAATTGTCTGAACTCATCTTGCACCTCCTGCCATAGAAATTAAATGCACTGAGTGTATCAGATTCTAATTCCCTATCACATCTTTCAGATCTTCAGAGTCTGTACTCGGAATTCCCCTGCTGCTTTGATTAAGTGCCACGGGCACAATGCCTTGGGCCAGAAAAGCAGAAAGAGGCATCTGTAAAAAGCTGTGAAAGAAGC
>NC_045030.1:135799975-135807002 GCF_008632895.1 Mastomys coucha | reverse complement strand
TAGAATCAAGTTGAGTTATAGCCCTGTTGTTTGACAAATAATGACAAAAGCAAACAGCTTTTCCTCTAATCCATCTACATTAAAGTGATTTCATTTTTTGTTGCACTGTAAGCTGATATCCACCTCCTTTCTTAAGAATTCTGAGATACTCTTCATTTCTTCTGAGGAAGTATTTAAATTGGTAAAGCTGTTAGAATAGAAATATTATCTAACATTGTATTAGGTAAGGCCTAAAATCATACTCAAGTATTTAGTATGTATATTTTTTGGGGGGGTGAGGAGCAGATTGTTACTGTTTGTGCAGCCTGACCTCAGACTCCTGCTGTTCCTGCCATAATCTCTGGAGTATGTGGAATTACAGACCTGTGCCTTCGTAGCTGACTTTAAAAGGATATTTCTTTTCACCTGAACATTTCTTTGATAAATAGTGGCTCTACTTCTAAGTGTCTAAAGTGTTAGAATCAGTAGGACTTGAATGAACAAGAAAACAGATTTCTGTCTTAATATTCTGAAAGAATAAAATAATCATGTCGATTATTTTAAAAGTCATTTGAGAACCTAGTGCAAACAGTACACTTTTACCACATTTGGGGATGGGGGAGGCGATAGTGCTAGTAATCTGAATAGTTTAGAATAATGAATGCTGAGGTTTGGGTGTGGCAGTTTCATATTAAATTTTTAGCTATGGTATTTTTGAGCATTAGAAAATGCTTTTGAAAAGATTTCCTTAAAAGGCAAAAAGAAAGCCTTTCTCTGATCCGTGCCCTGCTCTTAGACATGCGTATGTTCAAAGTAGCAGTCACTAGAAGGAAATTCTTTTCTTTTTTTTATTACTGATAACCATCCATTTGTTGTCCTTCTAAAGCCAAACACTGTGTTATCCTTTAATGTTGCATCAAGTATATATTTTTCTTAGAAACAACTTCCAGATGTTTTTATATAATTTTTCAGTTTTTAAATAAATCACAAATGTGGATTATAAAATGGAGTATGGAAGAACTACCTTGTTTGAACTGCTTCTACTTAACAAAACTTATATGCATATACGTACATATATCATATATGCAGAGAGAGATTATGTAGCATGTATTTCAGTACATTTAAAATTTTTAAGATGAAGAATGTAAAAATGCAGCCTAATAATTGGTGTCATGATCAGAAAATATTTGCATTATTTTAAAGATTTTTTTATTTTATTTTATGTGTATGGGTGTTTTGTCTGCATACATGGATGTGCACTGTGTGTTCCTAGTGCCCGATGGGATTAGAACTAGGCATTGAATCCTCTGGAATTTGAGTTACAGGCAGTTGTATGGGGGTTCTGGGAGCTGAACCCAGGTACTTTGCAAGAGCAATTACTACTCTTAACTACTAAGCCATATCTCCAGCCCCTTTTTTTATTGATTTTATTGATTTTACAACCTTATTTCAGCTCACAAAATTAACCTGTATATGTACATTCAAACTGCAGGGACATCACTTAAATTATATTAGCATATTGGTGTCCTCATTTCCACATTGAAGTACTAACTTGGTGTCCTTCCTTCTGGTAAAAGGGAAAATGAGAAAAGAGCCATATAGAAAATTCTATAGAAGCTTTAATTACAGGGATTGCTGAGAGCTCAACTTCCTGTTGCTATACCCAGCTCCCCTCAGGCCTGCTTTATATGTTCTGCAAAGTCAGTTTGAAGGGTTCCAACTGTGGCCACTTCATTGGCAGTGGCAGGGAAGGCAATTTCTTTTTGTTTGTTTTTCAGGTTGCTTTTAACCTAAGTCATTCTGGTAAGATGACCGTTTGTTTCTTCCTAAATAGGGGGAGTTGCTAGCTAGATCTCGAGCACTATTCTAAGATTTTGAAATAGGGGTCAAGGTCCTATATGAAAAGTAGTGAACTCTTCACTGATGATTAGTCATATACTACTAAAAGGGTCATTGCTTTAAGCCCCAATTTAAGCCATTTGCTTTGTTGTGTTCCACATCCTGTATCCCAAGCTCCAGTTAGTTGACATGGCGAAACTCAGGCAGAGTATATGCATGATGAAGTACGAAACGCAAACATGATATCAGTATCAGGCAGGCTACAGTAAGGCTTCTAACAGTGAGCTGTCTTAAGAAGACTTAATAATTGCTTTGACTCTGTAAGGAAAAGTGCAGATATTAAAAACTGCTGGTTTATTTTCAAAAGCTCTCTTAAGAGAGCCAATATGGCTTTGGGGGAAAAGTTTTTAGCTCTCTGGAATGGAAGGCAAACTGAGAACATAGGCTGGCCTTCAACAAGCCTGAAAATACTATGGAAAAAAGAAAATCTGGACTCAAAACATCCTGGAGAACTCGTTTACTACTTCCTCTTTCCTGCATTTCCACCTCTAACACAGGGCTAGAATTAGGGAGAGTCATCCCAGATAATACTAGATTTAAGCTGCTGCCACTATTAAATATTTCAGTGGGAAAGACTGACTAGATTAAATTTAACAGTGTGAAAAATCCATCAGGTACAATTGCTTCTCATTCAAAAGTACATCTTAAAAGGCTACATTTTAAAGTACTCATCTGTTGTGGGTGGAAATGTTCCCGTGCCTCAGGTAGCAGCTCACTAAAGTGGGTATCTGTGGTCTCAAACTGTGTGCCCTCCTGTGCAATTGCCTCTTCCACTTCATAGATTTTATTATTGCTTAGAGCAGCACACTTACCCCATTAGCTTGTGTGGCCACAGACACTCATTGGCACAGCTGAACTCTACTTAGCTGCCCCCTTCCTTTGCCTAGAGTAAAAGCCAGTATCATAAAATCTGCATTTTACTCAGAATAAAATTATTACGATGCTCTGCTTACTTCCACTTTCTTTCTAATCTTCTGCCTTGGTCTACACATTTCCTCAGCCATAGCTTGGCTATCTTCTTTGTTTTCCTTTGAACATGTTGAGCAAGGTTCCTCCTCACAGCATTTGTGCATGCCATTTTCTCTACTTGGACTAATATTTGTCCAGAAACCTATATACTTGGCTCATTTCTTCCCTTTATGTCTCAATCCAAATGCCTTTGAATATTATGTCTGTCTTTTTGATAACAGCAACATTTGCCTCTTAGTTTACCTTGCATCTTTTTGCTATTTAGTTTTTAAGAGTAGAGGCTGTGTTGAGACTGTATGAAGAGCCCCAGCCTTAGAGCCAGCAGTGGCCACCTTTCCGTACCAGTTACCTCAGCACTTTGTGAAATCAGAGAAGCTAAAGAATTTCTATGAACTTTGGGTTCTTTGGTTGTAAGAGAGATGATACCAATGTGATAGGTTTCTTGTGAAAGCTGAGGCATATTTATATAAAATATCAGCGCATTCTGGTTATGTTGTATTTCTGCATTAGAAATTAAATAGTAAAAATAGTAAACAAGTAAACTTTAAATATGCTTGTAGGAATTTGAATTTTCCTTTATCTCTTGCACATGTAAATTAACAGGCATTCTTATAGTATGAAAAGACACAACTATCATTAAAAGTAAATCAGTGACAATGTGATCTGTCATCACTTGATTTTTGTTTACAAAATCTCCCTTTAGATGCACGCGCACACACACTCACACACACACAACACACACGCACACATGCATGCACGCATGCACAATGTGACCCTTGAACAAAGTGCTACCAGTCGATATTCTCTGTTGATTCTACACTACCAAGTAAGCATGTCCTCAGTTCATCTTTAATGCCACTCCTTTACTCAAGGCTCTGATTTTGACTCACAGGGTATACATGCTTCCATCAAAACCATTTCAGACCAGGCTCCAATTCTGTCCTAACAATTCATATCATTGCTTTAAAGGAGCTACACTTTTCTGCTTGCACAGAGGAGACCCATCCTCCTAAGCAGCTTCCCCTACAAAGCCCTAACCTCACAATCCAACATGCATGTTTATGTACCATTTTCTGTGTATATTCGTTCATGTCTTTCTGGCTTTGAACATATTTTTCCTCTGCCAGCTTTGCCTCACCCCATTTCCACCCAGTCTACTCCTACTCATTATTCAAGACTCAGCTTGTTTGTTACTTCCTCTATGAAATTTCTTTGACACTCCCCAGCAAAGCTAGTTAGTCTTTTGTGTTCCCACAGCACTTTGTTCAGGCCTCTGTTGTAAATATTTAACCCACTGGATTATCATTATTGACTTTTATGTGTTTGTCTCTCCAGTATGAAATTGCCCTTACTGTTAGTTTACCAAGACACGTCAAAGCAAATAAACACAAGCCAGTCTCATTGCTTGGTAGCAACTTTACTTGATCCCAATAGCCATGTCTACATTCTTTCTTTCCATCTGCCTCTGGTGACTTTTGTCACCTTTCATTGCTGCGATGTATTTGAGCTTAGAAGAGATGCTGAAGCTGATTGACAGTGATGAGTTGTTTTAAGGCGAGTTGCAGTTTGATTGAACGGTAGAACCAAAACTGGGTACAGGGCACTTTACAGAGCAGATTAACACAACATTAATACCTTGTTTTAGTAGTCATAAGTGATTGAAGAAGCTCCACATAAACTGATGCTTGCTGTAGGACCATAGACCCTAGGAAGTCTTCTAGGCCAACCTGCCTTTAAATCTTCCAGGAAATGAGCGTTCAGCTCTGTCTCAATTATTTCCATTGACCTGGAACACAGTACCAGCTAAGTGGACCATTTCATTTTCAGATACCCTAACCTAACACCTTGACTCCAGTTACTCTTTCACCAGGCACCAGTGAGTTTGAATGCCTGAACCCACAGACTACCTGTATTTAGCACATTATTCTTCATGAAAGCCACATTAACCAGCAGTGGTAAAAATTACTCTCTTGAGTAATGTCTTCAGAAGTTTAGGAGTGGTAAGATGCAAAGTTGTACAGTTGACTTCCATCCACCCAGCCATAAGATTTTTAACTGACTCTTATTATTGAAAGCTTTGAAGCTGCTGCCATCACTGTCTATGAACTGTGGCCAGGGGGCCATAGAATCTAGAGATTTCAAGCTAGAACTAGAATTAGATCTTTCAGTTGTCTCAATACTTTATGACATAGAATTGGAGCTAGAGTTAGAACATAGACACTGTCTTGGACTATCACTCAATTTACATGCTAGAATGCATACAAGTATGCAAATTTCTATATTGTTTTATATTAATATGTACATGATTTTAATGAATCCTACAATAAAAGAATCATAATGTAAAGACTAACTTTCAAACTACATGACTGACATATTTTTGACATTAATTCCATAAAATATAGAATATTATTAGAGCTTTTCAATCTAAAGATGACTGGGCCAGGAGGATGGTACAGTGAATAAAAACATTTGCTTCCAATCCAGGTGACCTGGATTTGATTCCTGGGACCCAGTTGGTGTAAGAGAACTGACTGCCACAAGTTATCCTCTGACCTCTATACCCATGTGTATTCACACACTCAATAAATGTAATAATCATTTAAACCTGTAGTAGTGAAAGCAGTTATAGGAATGTCTATAGACTAGCCTTTAGTCTATTGTGTTAGGTCTCCTTTTTTATGAAAAATGTCTTCAGTGTGAGAACAGACCTCTACTGGTGAGTGAGGAGCTCTTGATAGTTGATGGCTTCTGGGGGAATGATAGTCAGTGTCTGCTAAGGGTGTTGCTCCTGGTAGGTCAGTTCACTCTAGGCCCCACACTTATAGATATATGTGGGGAGGACTGGGAGCATGACTATGATCAATGTACATTGAAGTTCTTAAATAATTAAAAAATATATAATAAAAGTAACCATGTTTCAAACATAGGAATGTTTTCTAATAATAATTATCATATCAATAATCATAACCTTTATTTTCTGTGTACTGGGTCTCTACTGTTTGTTTTATATGTTGCCTCATTTAATCTCTACAACAACCACATCAAATTGAAGTCATTTCATTTATATTCTACCTAGTTAGGGAAAAGCAGGGCTTAGGAAAATTCAGCTTTACTCAATGACAACAATTACAATAGCAACTAGATTTGACTCTGATTCAAACTGCAAAACTTGCATTCCAAAGCACAGCACCACAACTGCTCTTACCTCAAGAACTTTATTCCCTCCTCTTTATAGAAATACTTGCTTCATTCACTCAGCTAATCTTCTAGTCTCATCTTCGATTGGAAGAAAAAAAGCATTTGAGTGAGCATTCTTATCCTTTAGGCATTTAGTTTCTGCACTCTTAGTTTCCCACAACTTCCCGTACACCCCAGTTTGTTTGTTCCAGTTCTATTTATCTTCCCCTGGGTTCTCTTCTCTGTTCAAATCCAAAGGCACTATCTTCCTTAACAAAAACTGACTGGCGCTGCCTGAGATGCCAACAACTGTCACTAGCCCCTCAGTTAGGAGTGGAGGCTTGCTCCGACCATTGAAGAGATTTGTCAAAACCAAAGGATACCTAGGACAATAAACTGAAGGCTCTCTTCACAGCAGTCATCTTACTCCATCCACTTCAGTCTCATGTACTCCCATATTCCAACAAGAGCTTCTCATTCAGTGGATATAGAGGCTGAAGACTTTGATGTCCCTTTCTGTGTCCATGTGTACTAAACCTCAACGCATTTTCATGGAATACTATTTCAGTCCTCAGGTTCTAGGAAGGAACAACTCTCTGAAATCTACTATGACTTTGAGGGCTTGGGAAAGATTCACCGTAGGGGGACAGGAGAATCATCCTGACTCTGTTCTTCTCTACAACTGCTCAGATGGAAGGCATCATTTTAGGAGTAAGAAGTTGGTCCATTCCTTAGAATTATATTGAAGTAAGTGCCCAGATTTCTAGGTCATTTAGGCCAAGCATTGCTTTCATTTTCTTTTCTTCCTTTTTTTCCTTTGTAATTTAAGTCTCTTAGTAAAAAGTTAGCATAATAGAAGAATGTTATATAAGCAGAATATAAGTGTACCTATGAGTGAGTTTTCCTCATAGAAGAAAAAAACAGATTTCAGAAAGGAATTGTGTATATGTGTTAACAAGCCAGGCAGTGGTGTTGCATGCCTTTAATCCCAGCACTTGGGAGG
>NC_045030.1:135791383-135799965 GCF_008632895.1 Mastomys coucha | reverse complement strand
TAAAATGTGTGGTAACAAGCTATGCCTCTTCTACCAGCTTGAGGTTTACAAGAATCAGGCTTTTAAAGAAAATAATAAAATCATCCAGAATATGTCTTTTTTCTTACTATAGTGGAGATTTGAGGAATAATGAAAAATGGAAATACTTTTACATTTATAGTAATTTTTTCTAGATAGATTGTCTTTAGAATTTCAGAGAATTTTACCAATGTAAGATATTGTCATTTCACATATTTAGGGCCTACATACTTGCTCTTGGGAACACTGCAAATTAATGCTGGCATGGATAAGAAACCAGCAAGCAACTAGAGGTGCTAGCACAGAAATTGGTAGCATTTTATTCTTTTAGGATGTCAGTGAGACCAAGCAGTATTCATGTCACTTTTTTTATAGAGAAATGGAAAACTGAATTTATTGGAAAACTGAATTTATTTACAATGTTAGCCAGAACCAGAGTGAAAGAAATTCTTAATGTGTCTGTGCCTTGCCTGTAGCAAAGTTACAATTTATAGAAAAGATGAAGCAAAAAGCAAGACTTTTCATCTGTGCATATAGTTTTGAGAACAACCTGCAAGAACTGAGAGATGAGCCTTTCTCTGTGAGAAAGTCCTTCCTCTGACACCAAGGTTCCTTTGAGTGGCCTATGTTCATGACCGTTACGAAATTTACTGGAATAGAGACAACCTTTGGACCCTCCTTGCAATCCCTTTGCTTTGTTCAATTTTCAGTCTTGAGGAATTGGGGGTGCTCTGGCATCTACTGCTGGATTACTGTGTAGATTCCATCGGTGCCTTCTGAAACATATAGGTATAAAAGAGCCATGTACCCGCACCTGAAGGAAACCCCTGTGAGGAGAATCCAAGTAGTAGCCTAGGTTAGAAGACAGCCAACTAGCTATTAGTGGCAGGCAATTACATATAAAATCTTTTTCTCCATTGCCTGCTATCTAGTTACATTGGGAAGGTCTAGCTCAAGTGATTCACGTGATTTTTTGTAGTCAGCTTTTGAGACAGGTCCACTACACTGTGTAGTGTAGGTGGGTCTCTGATGCATGACCCTTTTGCTTCAGCCTCCTGAGTCAAATGCTAGGCTTACAGACAATGCTCCAGTACAGTCAATGCGACTTCATTTTATGTTTTGATAGTTTTCCCTCTTGTCTCTGAGTCTTTTTTTTTTTCAGAAGACATCACTGATTAATCATCCTGTGGTTTGTTCTCAGTTGTCTTTTCTTGCCAGGGTGAGATATGTTCCTGTTATCTGATTGGGAGTATACTCTTAATTTTAATTTAGTTTTCATGTAGGCAATATCCTAGTATTTTAGGGTATTTTGCTAGAAGATGTATTTCCTAACAAGCAATCAAGCTATCTTTAAGTTACTAGAAGGATGGAGTGTCTGAATGAAGACCAGACTTCTTCTTGGGCTACTGTGTAGGAGCAGTTCCTAGGAGGTCCACCTTAACAGTCCTGTGGTCTTCCAGCAGCAGATGCTTCAAGCAGAATCAGGTAACCCGAGTAATGTCAATATTAAACATGATTGCATCTGAAGCCTTCATGAAACTGAGCTTGTAGGTTCAGTTCTGTGGATTTTCAGGTGGATGTGGCTGTGTAAGGGCAAATGTCAGCATCTGGTGTCAAGGGTCATAAACAGCAGACTTGCCGGACATTTTGTTCAAAGCAGTGGATCGGTGTGTGACTGCTGAATCCCAGATCAGTCAGTCATGACGAAGAACAAAGGCTTCAGAGGTATGAATTTAGGCTTCAGGTTAAAAGTTCTCTGGAACCTAGGAGGAATCTGCTCCTGGCTGAGTCACGGCACCATAACTGTAGTACTGCCCAGTTACACTGTAGTACAGTGAATCTGTTATCTAGTGTATGGATTCAGTAAAGGTCTTAATTTTCTATCCTAGAATACCTTGCTTATTTCACTGGCCACGGCTCTCCACAGCAGCCTCTGGTTGCTGCACAGGAAGTGCTAGCCCAGTGCAGACCTCCTTCCCACCACTGAACTGGTATGTGCTCCAGGCCACAACTTTAAGTGCCCTTTGTAGCCTGAAGTCATAGGCTAAAGAAGTAGGAGGAAAGGGTGATGGGTCTTGGTACAGTGGTAATTTGGCCAAATAGTTGAGTGTCAGAGTTGGTTTCTGCTAGTCTGTTCCCGTATAAGGCATATGCTATTTTCAGTATATCATGATTTCCAGAAAGAAACTTAAACTTTTTCAAAGCACATAAATGGATAAATACTTGTGGCTTTATCTTTTATAAACTGTAGATTTCCTTTTCTATTTCCCAAAGGAACCATTTAGAAATTTCCCCCAAGTTCCCAGAATTCCTGTTCCTTCCTCTGTGTGCACACATCACAGTGCATATATGCCTGTGTGACAGCGCTTGCTTCATCTTGCCTGCTTCATGTCTTGTATATTTGTGTGCCCTACATAGGTTGATTATCCCCCTCCCCAAACCTAGTTCAGATATTTCACTTTTGCTTTCCCTCAGTAACTGCTAGGAGTTAGACCAAAATAAGTGTTTGACTAAGAGCCAGGTCTCTCAGTATACTGAAGTATCTGTTTATAAGATAATTAAGGTAATTAAAGCACTGGGAACTGTGATCCTATATGTGAGAAGCAAGGAAACTTCTGAGAATATGTGTTAAGGTAAGTCATAAGAAGATGAATCACTTTGCAAAAGTGGGCTCTTTTCATTTGTAGCAATTTACTTTGGAATTGAGGAGTATTTTTTGTTTTCTGCTTACAATTTTAAATCACAGACCTTCTGCCTCATTGTGTGATAACAGTATCCATTATGCTTTAGTAAAAGATAGGGATACTCAGTTCCTACATTTAGATATTCTAGTCGTGGTGATGAAGTTGTGGTAGTCTAAAAAGGTGGCAATTGAAATACAAGTGTGAAATTTGTTTCATGGGGGGAATGCTATATATAAACTAAACATGAGGTGAATGAGAAAGAGCAGGAGACAGAACGAAAGTGGTAAGTACATTGTGCTTGTATGCATGTGTACATTATAACACACAGTTACAGGTCACAGACATTTGTAAGAGAAGGTACTGTGAAGCCTTTGTAATTGTTTTAGCAGAGGACATTTTATTCATAGAAGCAGTACTACTTGTGTAAATTTGAATCCTTATGAAAGAGAGATGGCCATTTCTACGAAGTGTTGTTTAGGAAAGGTTGAGTGAGTAGGTGAGGGTGGCTTTACAGAAATGGCCTTTCTGTGGTAGCTGAACAATTTGGGAGCACCAATGTAATAGGTAAGCAACCGGAGGTCATGGGTTCATATTGTGCCATTTATTAGTAGCTAACTAATTATGCTTAATTTTACTAATGGATGAAGGCATTTAGGTTCTGTTGTTACAGAAATAAAACTTGAATTCAACAAATTCATCAAATCGACAAAAGATTATACTTAATGACTTTTTCCCAGGAAAGAAGAGTAGAGCTAGCAACTCAGTCATTTTCATCATTAAATGTAGCAAGTACAAAGTTCTTTGAAAATCCAGCCTCTAAGAGCTCCTGTTTACGGTCATTAATTGTGGTAATATCCATTCCCAAAAGGATGCCACCCCTTTCTGAACTTGCCTTTCTTCCCCTATTCCCCATGGAATAAATATCGCACAGTAAATGTCTCTGTGAGGAATAAACAATTTGGAGGTTAAATGGAGGACTCGGTGTAATAAAGCTGACATGCAGTAAGGAAAATGTCCTTTTGATATGCATTTGGTAGGGATGTATTATTTTCAACCAAACATCTGGTACAAAAAGTTGTGAATGTAAGACATTGAATGTATGGGTGTGGGTTGTGGGCAGTTCTGGAAAAAGAAAGGATTTACTGTGTTTAACAATTGCCAGCGGTCAGGTACTTGGAAGTTGTGATTTTTGCCTGTCATGGAAATCAAGTTGGATCAGCTCTACTGAGCCCTTCAGTGGGAGAAGATCCAAGCCTAGCTACAAGATGGACCAGTGTACGAGTTAGAAATAAGACACTTAAAACATGTCTCCCTGTTAGTTTTCATTAGTGTGCTTACTATTGCCCTTTCTAGATTCTGAGCTTTTAAAAAAAGAGCTCTTTGTGACTTATTGGTTGACCATTACAGCTGGATTTGCTGTAAAGGTCTTTAGTTTGCAGCGAGTGTCATGTTACTAGAGTGCAGTGTATTTGCTCTCTTGCTTCTTTCCTTTCTACTTATTTCCTTACTATGGTCATTCCAACTCAGAATAGTCACCATAGTTCCAAAGCTTGATTAAAAGATTCATTCAGTTTTCTCCAAATATGCAGCAATTATAACAACACAGCTGTAGTTAAAGATAGAATTTTTCATAAATCCTCATGGTTTTGCTTCTTAATCACATCAGGCTGAATTAAGGTTTTATTCATTTCAGTATGGTTATTGAATACTTAATTATGGAAAAAGTCACTGTACTAAGTACTACACAGCACTATTGATGACCATCAGGGTACATCCACCTTCAAGGAGCTTACAGTTTTGTAAGAAATGCTTGTGTGTATACAAAAGATCTATGCTTAAGAACATAAAAAACGGTCATGTTGGGTGGAGGTACAATGTCACCAAAAGTGGAAAGAATTAGGTGAGGCTCAATAGATTGACAGTTTAAAGGAATGGACTTTAAAGCTGAATTTCTATGGACATTTTAAAATTCAATTTCAACATTCAAGGGTGGACATATGGAAAGGATAGATATACATTCTATATCCAAAACACATCTTGCACTAAGTTTAAGAAGGTACAGTATGTGTTATTTAAGGAAGAAGGGTAAGTAAAGCTGTACAACTTGACCTCTAGAGACTGGGAGCTACCGTGATAGACTGTAAAGGCATCAAGCTGCCATTGAAGATGTCAACAGAAGAACAGGGTTATCTGGGATGACTCTGGCTACCTACATTTAAGAAGATTTGGAAAGGACAAATATTAGTAACAAAGATGGGCACAATGACATGAATCTGCAATACCTTCTAGTGTCAAAGCAATTTTAAATTTGTCTTAATCTATCTTTCCCCCTCGAATTTAAGCATGGATGATTTATTTTTTATTTGTGTGTATATTTGTGTTCATGCATATGTGCAGGTGCCCATAAGACCAAGGTGTTGGACCCTCTGGAGTTGGCATTATAGACAGTTGTGAGCCTCCTGATGTCAGTGCAGGGACTGAACTTGGGTCATCTACATGAGTAGCAAGTACTCTAAATTACTAGGCTATCTTTCTGAGTCCTCAACATTTTTTTTTCCTGTGGGGGATTTTTAAAAAATTAAGGATTAGTCTCTTAATACCAATTATTATCCAGTACCAAATAAAAAAAATACAACCCTGAAAAAATACATATGAGCAACATTATACAAATTGAACAGGTTGTATACATGTATTTAATAATATATACATACATGTTTGTAATAATAATGAAAGGAGAAGCTGTGAATTTGGTAGAGAGCAAAGAGGAGTATATGAGCAGGTTTGAAAAGAAAGGGAAGGGGGAAATAATGTATTATAATAAAAAATGGAATTAGTTTCTCAGTTATAGACAAAATTATTTTTGTAAATGGGGTGGGGCTGATGAGATGGCCCATTGGGTAAAATTATTTGCCATCCAAACCTGACAAGGTTGATGCCCAGAAGTAGTGTAAAGGTGGAAAGAGAGAAAAGGTTCCACAAAGTTGTTCTCTGACCTCCCATGTTACAACATTTGTTAAAATACAGCAAAACCCTGAAAATATTTTTCTAACCAAAAATACATCTGTGGATGAGAAGTATGCAAGGAAATAAATGTTTGTAAACACTGTGTGGTTGTTATGTAATTTAATATCTGTACTTATTACTTAAGTATGTCTGAGTTTTGAGGTAGAATTAAAATAGATCCTAGGTTTCCTTAAAGGTAAACAGCACATCCTTTGACTAGTACAACGAGAACTAAAGTTTGAGTGTAATAAATGTCCATATCTTCTGCTCCACCCATTTAGCAATACTTTTGAGTAATCTGTTCTCTCTTGGGGAACTTTCCAGATGGTTTTTGTGAATATGATTCCAATTTATAAGATGCAGTTTTATTTTGTAGCTGAGTGATGTCCTAACTATGAAACTTTTAGATGGAGTAAAATTCTAGCCAAAGAATTGGGCATGCATGGTGGCCTTGACTTGGACTTTCGGATCTTCTTGGAGGAAGACTGAGGAGAGTTTCCTGTTCATTGCAGTAATACCCATTAACAAAGAAAACATTTCTAGAAGTCTGCTGGGGCTGCTAAGTTTTGAATAATGTTCATGTAAGACAAATTAATAGCTGGTTCTACAAGAAAAATTTAGATGGCTCATTAGGTGCAGATATTGACATATATTTTAAAGGGAAATTCCTGAAATTAAGCCAAAAAAAAAAAAAAAAAAAAGAGGATGGGTGTACTGTACACACTGTTGAAACAGAAGCATTTCCTAGTAACAGATTACTTCATTTAATGCTGATGTGTTGTAGTAGATTAGCACTGAATAGTAAAGCAACTTCAGACAAGTGCCCAAATTATTTTTGTTATTAATATTTATGTGTAGTCTCTATTTAGTTTTGCTGATTTTGATAGGACTCCATAGAAAAGCAATCCCCAAATGGAACAACTCAGTAGCTGGTTTGTGCCCCGTGCATGTTGGTTATCATAGAAACATTGTCCTAAGAAAATTCTCATTTCTAAAGTCCCAAGCATATGATGTCCTGTGGTAGATGATTTTTGGACTGACAATACAGAACTGACCTGAATGATTAACTCAAAACATAAGCATTCATGCTTCCATTTAAAACAGAGACTCTTTGTGGCTCTCCTGCCCAAAACCATTTTTGACTTTTCCCCTGTATAAAATGTACTGGTTAGCATTTCACTTTTGTTGGAACATTGACCTGTGATTATTTTATCCAGTATTCCTATATAGGCCTTTGAAAGGATACCTATCAATTTTAGTGTCCCAAATTTTCTTAAGCAAACACATTTGGTGGTTCTGGTGTTTTCAAGGTTTCCATAGAAACAGGACATCTTGCTGCCTTTTTGTTTTCTTTTTAATCGCTGTGGTTTACAATTCTATATATGAAAAGGAGGCATCTTATCCTCGCCAACCAAGCAAAAACTAGTAAAAAATCCATGGTGTGCTACTTTAGTATGTCTTGTGCTTTAGGGAACCCCATTTTAAATCTAGGAGCTAGCAATAGAGTTAGAGTGGCCAGATGTAGATTTTTGACAGGGTAACAGAGCTTCCTAGGCAGTGAGCCATGCTTGCAGAGGGAATGGTTGTAGCAAGCTGGGAAGACTGCCCTGTGCTCATGAAATGAGAGCCAGTGTAGATGCATGAGGACTAACAACTTCCAGGAATGCTTCCTCTGGACAGTAATGATACTTTGTTGGATTTTTACCTGGTATTTATTTCCCAATGACTAGATGTTTAGTATGTAACATACAGTGTTCCAAAAGATTTTATTAGTTGTTGTAGCTTTATATTTTGTTAGATTAGACTTGTAGGTCTCTAACTTCAAGAATATAAGCATTTCTTAACCTCCTTTCTCCTTCTTTTACAGATAGAGCTATCTCACATAGTAAACTTAATTGGGTCAGATGGTGAGAAAGGAATTGAGCCTTGTGCAGATGTGTTCATTTTATTTTCCGTTTTAGTTATTAGTGACTTACTGTAAACCATACATTTAGTGGCCATTTTCACAGTAGGCAAGTGGCTAGTAATACCACCATGTGAGTAAAAGCTCCCACATTCAAAACAGTTGCAGGAAGACCAGAATGAGCAATAAAAATGAATAGAATCTTTATTTTAAAATTAATTGTGCTTGGTTTAGTGACACAGATGTATCAAATAGGTTGTGTTATAGTGAAAGTTCACTAGAAACCTGCATTTTACCTGACACAGTAGATTTGTAATTAGGATGTTATACTGCTTGTAGATGAGTAAAGTCTGGAAAATAATTTGTTCTCTTTGAGCAAGTTCTTTATTTCCCTTACAACCTTAATTACAGACTTGATTTGCTTAGCAGATCCTTATTTTCCAGACTTGCTAAAGGAAACCTTCAGCCAAGGTCTGTTTGAATTAGGCCAATTTTTTGAAATAGTAGAGTTTAAACTAATGAGCCTTTATTCTGTTTAGAGAGTTTGTTTTCCATCATTGATAATTATTTCCAGGAAAGTTAAGTCCACAGAAAATATTCCCTCAGTTTCCTTAATGTTGTTTACCAAAGTCTTAAGAAGTGGCTTTTCCTTTCACAGGGCTACAGAGAGGACAAGGCAGTGGCTGAGGAGAATGAGGTGCTATAACCTGGTCTCATCCCCCTGGAGCAGGCTCTGAGAAGCCTTCTAAGCTAATATTATTCCATGTAAAAAGCAAAGCAGACCTTGGAATTTTAAAGTCTAATGTGATTGATGGAGTGCATGCTAGTGCATGCTAGTGCTTCAACCCCCGGTGAGCCTTATGAGGCTAGGACCTTCCCAGTTGACAGACATGACACAGACCTGCTGTGTGCACTCTTCCCACATGTCCTCCAGAGAATCTCCCTTTTCCTGTGAGATAAGCCTCCTGGCTTCC
>NC_045030.1:135785215-135790412 GCF_008632895.1 Mastomys coucha | reverse complement strand
GAGAGAGAGAGAGAGAGAGAGAGAGAATAAACTGATAGCTGATTTCCTCCAGGCATATGTTCACTTAAGGAGACTATTACACTTCTTTTATCAACTATGCCTACCTTTGATGTCTTGTGATTCATCCAGTTTATAATATGTCTCTTTATAAGATGATGTGAAAAGCATAAAATAGGTTAGTAATATGGGCCTCTATATGTTTCATGCTACAACAAAATGGTAATAATAACAGCATAAACATAAGATGCTGTTGAGCTCGTCAGGATGCGAGCATTCATGTTTTCCTCAGGGGGAAAAGGCTTGTGAGATCAAAGCTACTCTATGATCCTATCATGGAATATTATTATCTATTTATAGCAATATGTGAGTTTCAGATAATAAAATATTGCCAAACAGTAGCACTTGCACAGTAATATAAATAAAAACTAGAAAGACCAGTTACCACTTACTAAATGAATATCATTTAAATGGCTATAAAGTAAGGAAGATACATTTTAATATCATAGTTTTTGAGCTGAGCAATAAAAGATGTACATAAAATATAAGATAAAGAATTTAAGGGAACATTTACCATTTAGTAAAGTATATGTAGCAGAATTCTTTTAATGCTTATTACCAAAATTACCAATAAATGTGTATTAAATGAGACTTTCTATATTTTTTATTTCATTCATTAAAGACCTACTTACCAGCTACTCTATATTATATAGTAGATGTACAGAAATGTACAAAACTAATAGCCATTCACCTTGGGTGTAACTAAGTTATAATATATACATGGATATAGATAGAAGTCCTTTTAAATTTGGGTTCTTATAGTTTTGTCTAGCCTAATAGATATTTCTGTAGAAAAATTAGTATCCATAAAAGGTATGATGTTGTAAGACCTTGAGTTTAAGTATCATTCTGTTTTGGTTTTATTATTTTAATCTCTCAGAAGTAACTTAGTTTATAAGATTTGTACTTGGTATTTGGTGTTATGGGTAGCCGCACATATGAAGTCTCATCTTGTCACTGAAGTGTAGTAAAACTTCCATGAAGCAAGGTGTTCCACAAAGCACAGTAGAACATTTAATGACCCTGGATATATTCTTGAGCTTTCCCTGTAGCAGGTGCTCAAGTATCTGCTAAAATACGTCCTGTTCATTGACATTCCCAGCTGCCCAGCATCATTACAGCTGCTACCTGTTCATGGCAAGTTCTGCTTTCGTGGATGATACTACTACTGTCACATGACTATGATTTAAGTTGCATGGCTTTTATCCATTGCATTTCCCATCCTCAAATGATCCTGTCAGCCTTTTCAGTATCACTTGTGGTTTTTCACTATTGTTCATCAGAGGCTGGAATTAGCAACTGCTATTTCAGCTGCATATTATGAAGCTTCTCCAATGTATTTTATTACCCCATGTGCTTTTCTCATGGAAGCCCTTTTCATTGAGTTATTCCATTTTTGATGCTAAAAGAATGGGAAACTCTACTGGTGAAAATGTTGTTTGCCTTTGAAAATTAGGTTTCTTTAAATAAGAAGCAGAGTTAAATCATGTTCTTTTCTATTCATCAATGTCAGCTTAAACATACTGGAGGGAGTAAAGAAATCTGGTCTAGGAGACTGGGGGTAGGGTGAATTAAAGTCCAAGAGAACCTTAGTACATCGAGCACCACACATTTCCTCATGTACTAAATCTGAATGTGGCATTGTGCTATTTACCTGAAAATGAGCACTGAGGTTATCTTGCCCTGACCAGCTTATGGTCTGACATATTTGTACACACACAATCAGAACATACAGTGAATTTTTACCATGGGGACAAGACTCTCCGGTTGCTAGACTTTAATAAAAGAGAATTAAATGTCTTAGTTTAAAAATATGTAACTTTTGCTGTTGAATGATCCTTTATATAACTAAGTAACTAGGAGAAAGGATGTGTCAGAATAGATGGAATACAGAATAAGAAAAGCAGGAGAGAGAACATCACTGTATAAGACTGTATAAATAACTGTATATGAGCAGGAGAGAGAACCCTAGTGTATCAGACTGTGTATGGACCATTTAAGAGCAGGAGAGCAAGGAGTTGGTAAGAAATTCAGGAGGACTGCTCTCATGCCCTTATCAATTCAGTTTCTTGGTTTTTTTTTTGTTTTTGTTTTTTGTTTTGTTTTTTTGAGACAGGGTTTCTCTGTGTAGCTTTGGCTGTCCTGGAACTCACTCTGTAGACCAGGCTGGCCTCGAACTCAGAAATTCGCCTGCCTCTGCCTCCCAAGTGCTGGGATTAAAGGCGTGCGCCACCACTGCCCGGCACAATTCAGTTTCTTAGTTGTCCTGGGCCTTAACAGGCTGACAAGAGCCAGGTGCCCAACATTGTTGAGTTATGCTGAGCAGTATCTCACTGTTTCCTCTTTGCTTCTTAAACATCTGCTATCAAGTGTTATTGGATCAGGATGGAGCTGATCAAGTAGTAGGTGGCAGAATGATGGAAACAGGAAGAAATCAGAAGATGCAGTAGGCAGCATCTCAGTCCTGCTGCCAGGTAGCTGAGTAACTGGATACATGGAGTCAGCTGGCCTGGGAAGAGAGTGTTCTCTAAGCATTTTCAGCACTGCCACTTGGTTGAACCCATGACTACAGGGGACTTGTACTTGGAGGACTTCTATTATAGTTTCTAAGAGACTGTATTATTAGCTTTGTCTACTTCATGAGATTGCTTTGAGGTTCAGCTATGATAAAAGAGGGAAATGTACATTGGAAACAGTGAAATACCATGGGAAATGGAAATGTTCTCCCCAAAGGTAGCATGTAACCGTCATCATGAAAATGGTTCAGTATAAATGAATGGATGACAAATTACAAAGGTCTTAGGAAGTCACCTGTACTTATACATATTGTAGAGAAATAGGTGTGTAAAGTACTGACGTAAAGTTGTGTAAACTTTACACTGGTGTGTAAAGTTAGTTGTATAGTAGACACAACTAACATTGGATGGTTACACAGGGAGGCTGTAGGGATGAGATATGCTACTTTAATTCCCAATCCCCTCTCTGCTCATTCCTGGTTTCTCTAAAATCCCTAGAGAGAAGTAAACAGTGCATCACTCACTTTTCTCTGTCACCATCACCCATCTCCAGAAAGAATGAACTGGAACATGGAAACCAGTTCAGAAGGGAAAAGGTCATCTTGACCCAGTGGGAAAATGTAGGACTGCAAGCCCGCCTCACAGGTGCCTCTTGCACCTATATTCACTGGCATGCATAATGTTCTAGGTGGCCACTGTGTACCTTTGTCTGATAGTCACCTCATCTCCCATAGTTAATATTTTCTTTCAGGTAAGTATTTCTTTCTTCTAGCATATTACTATGCTTTCTTCCTTATCTTACTGAGGTAAACAGCAAGAGAGGAAACCATCTAGAAAGGCTCAAACAGATAGGACTGAAGATCGGAAACCCATGATGACTTAGGGAAATGATGACGTAGGGAAAGTTCACTTCCTTCTATCACTTTCTTTCTTAGTTATAGAGCATACAAGCTCACTTTGTATCTGATCTTTCTGGTTAGCTTTACTTCTTCCCTTAGTTACCTTTAGTCCCCATTATGTCCTCAGTCACCAGCCCCAGCCTCAACGACTGACTGTTAGAAAGGACAGTAAATCAGAGGTAAGACTGGATGGCTCTAACAGGGCACACAAGTTTGAGTAATGTCTTACAGTTTATGAAATTCACATATAGATTTGATTGTCATGGAAAAGGGGGAAGAAAAATAGTATGACATTTGTGACAGACATGAGACAACTTATTCAGGTTCAGAAAACAGATAAAAATCAGAAACAGGCCCACCAGCCTAGATATGTCCAAATCCTAGTACTCTGGTAACTTTATTATGTCTTCCAGCAGATTCGATTTCAAGCTGTGGAAAGGCTTCAGAATCAGGGAATGCTTCAAATCCCACTAATAAGACTTATTAAGTTTAGACAGAACAGATGTTTTTCAGTGGCAACAGCTCTGAATCACTAAGATCAAAATGGGAGAGGAGACGGAGGGAAAGAAGCCAGTACTTTCACTGCGGCAGTCCGGAGCCTGCTCATCTCTGTACTTCAAGCTTCTAGTTAAACTCCTCCAAAGGAAGCTCTGTTAAGAGGGAACTCTTGAAACTGACTGAATGTATGTGTATTTATGGTTACTGGTTGCATTCTGGGATGTGACACAGTCAGTAGACACCAGGCTTTTGAAGTGGGCATTGTCAACTTCAGATAGCAAGTTTTTTCACCTATGTTATGACCATAGACAAGTTGCTTAATCTCAACTTCATTTTCTTCACATGCATAATGGTATTACTTTGAGGATTAAACAGAAGAGTCCATGCATAACACCTGGCTCACAGTAAGTGCTCAATAAATTTTGATTCTTTAGTGGCAAAAGCTGCTTTTGCTTGAAGTATTGTGTTTAAGTAGATAAAGACTAGTCTTCTAGAACTTGATAGGAAGTGTTGGTTAACAGCTCCCAAAGAGGGATATGCCCAAGTGGGAAGAAAATATTAAAAATTCTTTCCAGGATAATTTTATCTAGAATATGTGGTGATATTTAAGCCCTACTAATATATGGCATTTGGGTTGCCTTTTGTACTGTTCTGTCTTCCACATTGGTGGGTTTCCCTAACATTAAATGAGGAGCTCTGAGGACAGCATTCTGATTCACTATTTGGTGTGCTGTGGTCAGGGAGCTTGCTGTTTCATTCACATTTAGCACACTCCAATGTATTTCAGTTTACACATGGCTGGCTAAGTAGATTCTTTCGACTTGCAGTTTCTTTGTAGCAATCCTCTTAAGCTGTTCAACCAGTTCACCCAAAGCTAGATAAAGCAACCTAAGCAAAATTGACATGGCTTAAGGTTTCTGTAACAGAATGAGTGAGAGGACTGGCATGTCACAGTGTTCAACCCAAGTAGTTTGGAAAGGAAGGAAGCTGCTGCCTTTGGTCTCTGATCCCTCCATGCCCCTCTCTCTGCCTCTTTTAGGTCTCTGTCTTTGCCCCTCACCCCCTCACTTCCCACCCCACCACTGGGCCACCCTGCCACACCATCTTCCCTGGCTCTTTAGGGAGTTGTCTTTTTCCTTCTGATCATTTTGTTAGAATGTAATCAGTAGGATAAAAAATAATACATGGGGGGGGGTAGAAAAAGAAGGAAAAAGAAGAAAAAGAAGA
>NC_045030.1:135782138-135784641 GCF_008632895.1 Mastomys coucha | reverse complement strand
TCTGCTCCATAGTTAATCTCTGCAACTCCTTCCGTGGGTATTTGATTCCCCCTTTTAAGAAGGAATGATATGTCCACCTTTTGGTCTTCCTTCTTCTTGAGTTCATGAACACTTTCTTTATATTAGTGTATGTTAATTGTACAAAAGGGGTTTCATTGTACAAACTAAATTGCTTGATAACATCCCTTGCACAGAAGTAAAATTTGCCCTAGAGAGTTAGGAAAAATCCAGTTCAGGAAATCCAAGAAAATATTCCATAACATATGACTGCATTCTTTTGTGTTGGTATAATTATTGAAGAAGCACACATCTTACTGGGTGAAACAGGTTCCTTTCTGTCAAGTTACCTACCACTGTAGGTCATTTGGCAACTAACAAACCAGTAGTTAGATCTTCCCCAAAAGGGAATTAAACTAATCTGATAATTCCTCTTGGCATGTTATATTTTATCATTTTAACAGGTGGTTTACATTTGTTCATGTGTTATTTAGTAATTGACTTAATGCAAGCTGAACATCCTTTATCGAAATGCTTAGCATCAGAAGTGGTTGAGATGTCAGATGGCCTTCCAGTGCCGGGGTATTTGTCATGCCTAAGCTGGTTCTGAAATCTGAAATGCTCTAATCTCCAAAACATTTTGAGTCTTTTCTTGGTACTCAAAAAGTTTTGGATTTTGGAGCATTTTGGATTGTAGGTTTTCCCAGTAGAATGGTCAGCCATTATTATTAGTCTCTGTTTTCCCTCTCATAAATAGCAGACCTTAAGGGTTTCATAGATACTTTGAAAATGAAACAAAGGTTTTTCAAAGATGCTTGTTAAATTCTTCCCATGGTGGGACTGAAGGGCCAAGCTTAGCCCCTTAGCTCCCTTCCTTTTACCAAACCAGTCCCTGGGTGTAAACTTAGCAAATATACCCACTATCGGAGTTCTTCAACAGGCACTACTTAGTAAGCATCTAATGTATGCAAGTCACTTCTGCAGTTGTGATTAATTATTTTATTATTTATTCTGCAGTTATTATTTATTTATTTTTATTCCCGTAGTAGTACTGTGAGACCAGGGATTGTTATGGTGAAAGGAAGGGAGCTAGAGGACTAAGCTTGACTTTCTAGTCACACTATGGGAAGATTTTAACAGGTATCTTTGAAGGGCCTTTGTTTCATTTTCAAAATACTTACTGAGCAGTAACTGCCTGTAATTTGTGAGAAAGAGTGCAGAGCTACTATTATTATCTTCATTTTATAAATGAAACGTCCACAGATTAAGACATTACACAGCTAGTATGCAGTGAAGCCAATATCCACGTGCAAGAATTTCTCATTCCAGGACCGTGTTAATATATTTGATTCTATACAACTATAAAATGTTTCTTATGTATTAACTACAACTTCAGTTTTGCATTTTCAGTGCTCTGTCTAGTGGTTCCACCATTAAGACATGCTTTCAGTGGCTGCAAAGAGATATTCAGCCTGGAATAGAAACTAAGTTTTAAAAGTCTAAGTATTTTAAGAAGTAATTCATTGAGAGACAAGTGTGAAGGTGTTTGCCTGTAATCCCAGCATTTGGATGGCTCAAGCAGGAATATTATGAATTGGTAGCCAGCCTGAGCTGCATAGTAACACCTTGTTTCAAGAAATTTAACAAATTGGGTGTGGTGATGCATGCCTTCAATCCCAGCACACCTTTAATCCTAGGCAGAGGCACGTGGACCTTTTAAATTCAAAGCCAGCCTATCTACATGGCCCTATCTACATAGTTCTAGGCTAGCCAGGGCTATATAGTGAGACCCTGTTTCAAAACCAAAACCAAACAACAGCAGCAATGAAGAGCTCACAACAAAAGTTAAGCCATAGTGCCCTCATTTAAATGAGGGTGAGCTCCATGGAAGATTCTAGTCTGTATCAGCTCGTTATTAAATTGCAGCCACTTGAAATCAGAAATAATCTCATTTTCAGTTTTGCCAAAATGGAAATTGTTCATGGCCATATCATAGTCTGTTTTCCAAACCCACACAGTCTTTCCTTTCCAATGTGATGAGAGTACTGTTCTTACTGTGTGTAGTAATGGATGACTCAAACTCATACTGAGTCTTAAAGATGAACCTGACTCATACAGTGAAAAATAAATTACCATTTGCCCTGCCTGGTAGGATGTATTTTAAAGACTTTCATCAAGAAAAAAAAGTAAAATTTAAAGCATGATTTCATATTGTTTGTTTCCAAAAGCAGCCTAGAGTAATCCAGAAACTCTATAGAGAAAGTGTTATGAGGACGTTGCACAGGAAGAAATGAGGTACATTTGCCACGTGCACATTTAGCCATCTGCTTCTTTAGGTATCATGTATTTGGCAATTTTCATCTCACTCCACTAAATCTGATTTGCAACCAGTTCCTCTAGTTTGCAGCGTACAGAGACAGATTCTGATGATACTCTTGCCCAAGGAGATTTCTGATGGGTAGCTATGGCTGTCTCAAAGAGCACAGGCTTTTACAACAGTATTTCC
>NC_045030.1:135777344-135781297 GCF_008632895.1 Mastomys coucha | reverse complement strand
TGCTTAACTTATTAGCGGACTGACTCTGTTTCAGAAAGCGAATGGCTGACTTGCCAGGTGCATCTCAGTCATTCCTGTTGCAAGCAAGAATATTATTTAGGATGAGCCTCCATATCTAATGTTGTGCCTCTTTTCAGCTGTGTTTTATTTCGTTCTTTAGACCCTGACTTTGCTGAGGGCTGGCTATGCTGGGAAAGGAAATTTCCAACTCTATGTCATATGTACACTGTTGCCTAGCCTCAGTTATTTCCTTAACAGTTATAAAGACAACTTACTGGCTGTTTAAGAAACGTTTCTATTGGTGAATTCTGATGCTCATTTTAGTGTGATATGATAATGGGCAATTCATGAGGAATGGAGAAAAGAACACAGGGCTGGGATAAAAACCCTCACAAACCTCTTGATTCCTTGATAGCTAAAATCCTATTTTCTTAACATATTCATTGAGGTGCTGCTTAGCATTAGATTCTAACTTTGACAGATATTAGTGCTGCTTCTCAGGTGATATGTGACCTTGGGAAGGAGCCAGGTTGAAGTGAATACATTTGAATTTGGTGTTTAAACTAAATTATGTTTTAAACCTTTCCTAGCCATCATATGATTGATGGGGCAGGCAGCTGATTTTGTTCATAAACTTTTGGTTATTTTCCCTAGGACTATATAAACATTAGAGAATGGCTTCCTGTCATTTCAAAGAGAATTTCATTATCAGTTTACTAGAAAATCCTCCTGTCAAATTCTTAAATGCCCTCGAATTTAAATTGGCAGATACTTGTTTGTTATAAGATGTTTTCAGTGGACAGTATTAATCATTTATTCTTGTGCATTTCCAGCGGCCAAGAAGTCTAGGAATATTTGCCATTTGGCTACTAATGAATGCAACTGAATTGATTGTGTATCTTTTTTTTAGGCAGAGACAATACAGGTTTGAGATCAGAATTGCCAAGTAAGTCAAGTGCTTTGTGTTCCAATTAAAAAGTATAATCTTTTCAAAGGCAAAGACTAACGTGTGGATAGTAGAAGGAATTTTGGACTTGAACCTAAAAACCTGGGTTAGAGACTTATTATCTCCTTCTTTGACTTAGCTGGCTCATGTCAGATAGGTCATTGCCCAACTTTAGAATGCAGCTTCTTCTCCAAAGCCCTAGGTTTAACAGTGTGTACAGAGTATTCTAAAAAGAACCTGGTTGAGGTAAGCTGAATTCTCTTGTGTATCAGCTACCACACCAGCCACACAGCTTGGAGATACATCTCCAGCTGAATTTTTATCTCTTTGGGATCCCTTATATCCTTGCCAGGCTTTCATTGCCAGTGTATTTCTCCAGGAGTTTGCATTGAGAGCCATTGATGTTTCTTTGCTCACAAGTTTAATGAAAAGTTTCTTGGAGATGGGTGAAAAAATGTGAATACTAAAATTTCTGTTTGAATTTTTTGATACAATCAGATGATTCCCACCATGACTAATATCCCTTTACTTATGATGTTGGAGCTTTGAAGCACTGTGCTTGAGTCTTAGGATAGTAAAGTGCCCTGTCATCTTCTGTCCATTCTTACCTCACTCATTGTTCTAGATATCCTTTTCTCTTCAGTCCTAGAGTGACTGAGCAGCAAGTCCCCACAGCATGAGAACAACTTGAAAATACTAATCCATTTGAAATAGGTTGAATTTAATTGGCTTTGAATTACCCCTTTGTTGGTCAGCTTAGGAAATAAGGCACACTACAATACTTTGAGAAATATATTGAGAAATTAACTATGTGATGACTTCATTACATGTATTCTTTTAGGGAAAAAAGAGCTGGATGCAAAACATTTATCTTCTTAAAGCAGGCCCAGAGTTATTATACAAAACAACCATCAAAAAACCAAAGCAGACCCAGAGTTATTATAGAAAACAACAAACAAAACAGTAGATGACAGCAGCATTGGTGGGGATGTTAAAAACAGGGACCTCCATATGTCGCAGATAGGAATACACAGTTATGCAGGTCTTTGTGGGAACTCTTAGTCCCTCACAAAGTTAAAAACAGCATTACCTTTTTTATTTTAAAGGTTTGCTTATTTGATATGGGTGTTTTCCTTACATATATGTCTGTGCAGCACATGTGTGTCTTGTGTCCTGTAGCGCTCAGAATTGGGCATCAGATTCCCCAGGAACTGGAGGGAAACCAGAGTTCCAGGTGGCTGTGAGATGCTGGGAATCTTAGGCTCTAGGAAGAGTAGCAAGTGCTCTTGACTATGGAGCCATCTTTCCGGCTCAACAGTCATTATGTACTACTAGTAGGCGTGTACCCAAGAGAAGTGAAAAATCTTGTCTTGATTAAAGCTGATGTAGATATTCAAGCAGCATATTTCATTTCTCTTTATTTTTCTCTGTTGTGAATCTAATTCTACATACATATGTGGCCAGGAACTGGAGGGAAGAGAGGAATGGGAAGTTGTGGTTAATGTGTATAGTTTTTCAGTTGAGGACTCCATTAATTTCTGGAGATAGGTGGTAGTGATGGCCACACGAAACTGTGAAGATACTTAATTCTACAGAGACTTAGATATGTACAAATGGTGAAAACATTGTTTCATACATACTTTACTACAATAAAACTCCCTCTCTAATTGCCAAAAATACATTTTCATGATCCTAAGTATAAAGGGTTTTTTCCTTTCCTTATGTTCTTTTTAATGAGAAAACTGAAAAATGTGATTGGCCTTTTAATTAGCTGGGGATACTTCTACACAATGTGTAAGCATTTTATTCCAGTATTTGTGTGTAAAAGGTGGTTAAAAATATGTCTTCAACTTGCCTTTGGATGAGAACTTGAGAACATTTTAAAGAACTTTATTGTCAGTAGGAACATAAAGGGAGCCAAACCATAGGACATTTATTTTGTTAAACTGTAAAACAGTGAAATGCTGCTTTCAGAGTAAGACTTCACAATTTGCTGGTTTTCTTGGTTGGTTTTGGCTTCTTGAATGACACGGCCATTTCTACTGTGTAAATATGTAACATCTCTGCATCTAAAAAGATATTCTTTTGTATAGTGGGATGGGAGGAACAGCAAAGTGCACTGAAAATACAAATGCAGTAAGTTTCAGAATGCCAAGAAGGGATAGAAAGTGGGGAAAAGGTACATAGCGAGAGCCTGTTTTAAAAATACAAAATGTGGAAGGAGACTGGATTTTGGCAGTGAGTCAATTAAAAGGGAATTAAATTATTTCTGAAGGCCATGGGACTTTGTTATGTTTCTGAGTTTGTAATCTATGAGAAGGAAACAATGAAAAGGTTTTCTAAGATACTATGTCAATAGTTTGGTTCATATGTTAGATAATCAGAGGTATGTTTTGCTTGACCAGGAAGTGGTTTCTTATAAAAAAAAGTACAGGGCAGATGGTGTGTGTGACAGGCAGGGAGACAGTAAGAGGGGGTGGGGGAAGGTACCATTGATTTAGCTCTTCTACTCTTCGAAGAAAACCATTTTTATCCTTTACAAGGGTCTCTATGGAGTTTGGTACAGTGGCACTTGATTAAAGGGTCTAATCAGAGTTGATATACTCAGAAACTCAGAACTCCGCTGATGGAGTTAATGACCTCACGATCTCTTAATCAGACCTCCATCTCACAGATGAGCCCTTTTTCTTTTCGTTCCACAGCTTTTGAGTCCCATATTCCATTGCCCTTTATAGGGCACATGAAATACTTGTGTTTTTAAAAGCCTCTGATTTGAATGATTATTTTCTTTTACTTTGATTTTTTTCCTTGATGAAAAAAATCATCTTTTGGGGCTATTTAATGTTCTGTGGTAGCTGTTGCAACTTGTATTAATGTTTTTATGTTTTACAATGTGATTTCCTCTATAAAAGACAGTTATGTGTGATCATATATATATATGTATATATATGTATATGTATGTATATATATATATATATATATATATATATATATATATATATATATA
>NC_045030.1:135764113-135777334 GCF_008632895.1 Mastomys coucha | reverse complement strand
TATATATATCTTCTCCTCCAGTCGTTGACTCGGAGGCCTTGAACATGTTTCCACTACTCTAGTTTATTCTCCTCAATTGGAAAATGAAGAAACAGAGAAAGTGCTCTTTAGGAGATTGACTTGAACATTCACTGGTTACAGTTGAAGTAGCCACAGGATTGGCCAGTAAACCGAATCCATTAAATGAAGAATATTGACTTCTAAAATTGATGATCACTTGTGCATCTTTGATAAGTTCTGCTGTTTCTTAGTTATTTACCTGATTCAAATGATTGTCAATATTTGTACGTAGGAACCTTCATATCCAGTAATGGCTTTAATCTCTGCTGTCTTCAACAGTGCCCTTAAAGACAGCCGTTTTCCACCAATGACAAGGGATGAGCTGCCAAGGCTTTTCTGCTCGGTGTCTCTGCTCACTAACTTTGAAGATGTTTGTGACTATTTGGACTGGGAGGTAAGATTATAGACATGTTACATGAAGGTGACTCCTAAGTAGATGTTAACAACTTGGTCCATAAAGTGAAGCTTTCCATCCATTTTCACACAGAAATAAAGCTCCCTGTGGAACAATGAGATATGATTGGCTAATAGCAACTATACCCTGTGGTGTTAGAATCTCCAAACTGACTTTGGTATTCACTTTTATCCTAGCTCACCTAAGCACCCAATAAAGGCTGTTAATAAGTAGTGAGAAGGAGTGCCTGGAATCTATTTCTCCCTGTATTTTCATTCCATTCCAGTGCACTGTGCTGTATATAACTGCTACTGAACATTTAGACAGTCAGAGTACACATGTCAGAACGGAGCAGCAAAAGTTAGCATAATTATCACTTGGAGGAAAGTTTCTGACAGTGGTAGAGTATTAGTAAACTAGAATGAAATACTGTGAGTTTATTCCTGGCTACATTAATATAAACATTTGAAATTACAGCAATAATACTGTTCTATCTAGGGTATGTCTTTGCATTGCTATTATTAGAGAAACCTACATTAATCATATCTTTATTCAACTTTACTGTGTGGGAACTTTACTAAGTTCTCATGGTGATTTACTTTGGAGGTTAGAATTGCTGAGTGGAAGTCCCGACGCCTGTAGTCCTGAATAGCAGCTGTGTTCTAGGTTGTGTTCTACATGTACAGAGTGGCAAGCTAGGGTCTCTACCTTGATTCAGAGAGAAATTTATACATAAGGTATGAAGAAACTTGCGGTAGAAGATTGAAACAAGGGAAATCCACTGATAAGTAGTATCCTCTCACACACCACTTGTAAACAGAATTACTGTACCCTTCTAAGAGCTTCTCCTTCTACTGCTGTTTTCAGAGAATCATTCCTATTGTTACTGAGACAGCCTTGTAACCAGATCATTGTCTTCACAGTTGATTGGACTTGAATTTTATTTTTGGTTTCTTTATGATTTCTTGAGACTACAGATAGTTGACTTTCACTACTTCTGGGTACAGAATAATATTCTGGAGATCTGTCTCAGAAGATCTCTGATCTGAATTATTTTAGTGACACCAGAGCTCTTTTATAGCTTTTTGTATCCGAAGATGACGAAAATGTCCCCTCTGTGTTTTCTGATTGGCTTTTTGTGTCTTTATCAGAAAATGAAACCATCCTAGGGTCTTTATAAAGGAAGAAATAAAATAATAACAGTTATACTAGAAAATTTGAAAAGTGTCAACCCTTTTATAGCACTGAAATTTCCTACTTCATTTTTGTTAAGTCTGACATTCCTATTTAATGTTCCCCCCTTTCCCTCCTTTCCTCCTCCTTTCCCCTTATCTGTCAACCTTTTGGTTTGTTTGCTTGAGATAGGCTCTCACCATGTTGTCCAGACTGCCCTCGAACTCAAGATCCTCTTCCCCTCTGCCTTCCTAGCAGCAGGATCACAGGTGTGCGTCACACCATGGCTGGGTTTTTTTTGTTGTTGTTGTTCTGTTTTGACTTAATGGTTCCAACTGACATCCCGATTTTCGAACATTTACTATGCTCTGTATGGCAATTTTTTACTGGTTTGGGACTGTTGCTTTTTTTCTCTCTAGCCAGAGTTTAATTTTTGCTCTGTAGACTAGAAAATGCAGTGTCTGTAGTGGTGGCATGGGGGGTGAGAAGCGGGGAAGGCCTCAGATGGAGGGGAGGAACAAGCTACAGAAGTACGTCTATACTCACTGCAGCCACCAAGTTGAAAATACAATGTGAGTATGGGCAAACACATTAATATGTCTTATTCACAGGGGCTTCTTTAGTAGTGTATGTATGTTTCATTTGAAAGAAGAAATTGTGACCACAATAACTGATAAGTAGGTAGGTAAGAATAAGTAGGTAGATAAGAATAACAGTGGCATTTGTAACTATAAGAATGTGAGTTAGTTTTAGGTATACAGAATTAGGTACACAGAATTAGGAATAGCACCTTTCCTTCACATCAACAGTTCTCAATAGGAGAAGCTCACCTCCCTGTGTGGCTTTGATGTTCATAAAATGTATCTTGTTTTCTACCGGGTGGATGGAAAGTACAGCAGCTGAAATATGAGCACTATGTATTTTGTCAAGTATTATTTATCTTTTGTGGTCATTATCTGTCAGCTTGAATTTCTACAAGAGTCTATATTCTTTCAACTTGGTGTTTGGGAACTTAAATTTCTTTTAAGATTTTTTTTTTAAATTTTATTTATAAAAAGATTTATTTATATGAGTACACCCATTACAGATGGTTGTGAGCCACCATGGTTTTGCTGGGAATTGAACTCAGGACGTCTGGAAGTGCTCTTAACAACTGAGCCATCTCTCCAGCCCTCAATATTTGTCTTATTATATAACCTTCTCTTGTTGATTTAAAACAACACACATGGCTTTGTACTTTTAGTACACCAGCATTTGAAAGTGAATTACACACTGCTAGAATAGTTGTGCTAGGAGGAACAGACTGTCTCTTTCTGTGATTTCATCACTGTTTCAAAGAAGACATTGGAAATTCACAAGAGTAACGGTAGCATTTGTAACTCTAAGAATGTGAGTTAGTTTTAGGTATACTGTTGCAATTGAAAATGGACTGCTGTTCTTTTAGGAAGGATAGTCTAGATAGTCTAAAGGTTGCCTTTGGTAATTAAAGAAAACCATTGCTATTTAAACAGAGTATCAAAATGGAAGTATTTTTATTTATAAACTGATACAGTTCTACCCCTAGATATCTGCCCAAATTAATTCAAGGCAGATATTGAAACAAAAACCTGAAAAAGAATGCTCATAGCATACTTTTCACAGTAATCACAAACTGAAAACCCAACTGTTTATAAATAGCTATATCCATATCAGCCATAACCCATGCTATAGCATGGATAAACCTAGGAAACATCATGCTAAATGAAAGAAGCCAGACATGAAATGTCACATACTGTATGATGCCACTTACATGAGCTAGGAAGATTAATGGATGAATGGTTGTCAGAATTTGGGAAAAGCTTGAATGGGAAGTGACTGCTTCATGGGTACAGCATTTTCATTTGCAGTGGTGAAGTTCTCGAATTAGTGGGTGTTAAATTTTACAAATGTACATACATACACATATGCGCACACACATGGAAAGAGAGTTCTTAGTAATATTAACTTATTTAAGAAAACTTAACTTTAAAGTATAAAAAGGGCTTATAAACAAAAGTCCCTCATAATCTTCACCGTTTCGTTTCTGAAAAAAGGTCCTTAGTGCCATCTCTGGCCTCTACAGGCGCAGATTGAAGCAGATGCAGGCTGAAAAGGGTTGGAAACCATTATATCTATAGCACAAAAAATAATAATAACATTGCATTTGGGTGTTCTAAACTGTTTCTTTACATTCTTTATCAATACATTTGCATGCTTAGTTATATGTGATTACTAGGTAAAAGATGGCTTGTCTTTGTATATTAATTCTATAGTTTTGATAGAGTGTGAAAAGTCTGACTGTTCCGAAAGCTATAACCTTCTCTTTGAGAAATCTCACAGTCAGATAATTAGACCTCTCTTCCCTGAGTCAAATACCCGATTGTCTGTATTTAGTTTTAACACAAAATACAGAGTCCTGCATGTGCTTATGCCATAACAAAATTAAAGAATTTTAAAGAAAAAAATAAGATAGTACATTTATTATAAGCAGAAGTTAGAATAACGGATGACATGTGTTACTTCAGCAGAATCCCTAATTAGAGGGATCATTTAAAGGTATGAAAAGTGAGTAATTTAGGGAAAATATTCATTAACTGATGTGTTGTCATATCCACCTGCAAAGCTAAAATGGTTGTTCAATGAGGAAAATTACTCCCCCAGGGAAAATTCTAACACAATCTCCTTTGTGTTTGAACATAAAAACTTATCATCACCACTGTTCTGTGTTCTTCCACTGACAGCGTTATGCTAATTCTAAATGACAGGATGATTGACAGACATGGCACTTTAGAAAAAAGCAAACCTCATGTAGCATGTTGGAACCTTCCTAAATGACACACAGCCTGCAAGTAGTATAGTTCCACTGTTTGGGAGTCGTGTTTCTTTTAAAACATTATGAAAGGATGGAAGACAAATGACAGTCAGAGTTTGATGGGTTGATTCTAGGTATAGTCACCTCAGCTGCTTATTTTCAGGATATTATAAAGGAATAAGCTTTGTGTTTGAATCGCTTGTATGGCATGCATATTACCAATGATTTTGTTGGGATCTAATGTACCACATCGCTGACAGGAGTCAAAATATTTTCTAAATTATAATCAAGCATCTTTGAGCTTTTAGAGGGAAGATCATTTCAAGGCATGAAGAACAGATGTTTTCTAATGTATCCTAAAGTAAAAGCTTCAATCATATTTAGATAAGTTAATGACAGTTGTATGAACTAGAAGGCTTTTTCTTCTTTATCTGACTTTGAAGACAGCTTTTTTTTGGGGGGATCACTTTTAGTATATCACACTTACATAGAATCATCCCATGCTTAATGGAGCTGGCCAGCATGATACTTGCATGGTTCAAAAATCAGCTCTTGAACTATTAAAGGTAGACCTGGTGTCTCTAGTCTTTCTGTATCCCTAATGTAACAAAGCATCTGTCATTGTATGTGAGCCTTGAGGACTCCTGCTACTCAGTGAGCTGTATTTCATTTTCAAAAGAACCTCTAATGCACACCTCTCCAGTGATCACAGTTCCATTTCTGATGTATCTGGTTGCAGTTAATAATAGGGCGCTTTTATAATATCCTTTGTGAGAATAAACAGATGACATGAACAAACTGGCTACTGTCATTATCCCCCCCCCCATATTTTAGATGCTAATATTCTTTTCACTCTCCTTTCCCCCATAAAGGTTCCCATTTTTTTTAGATCCTCTTAATGTACAACCGAAAACAGAGTCCCCATTCATACACAGATGGCTAGCATGACTCACAAAGTCACCAAGCAAAATGACTTCTAGTTGTATGTATACAGTCTGTTTCCCCCTTGATTATTTTTCTGCAACTCTGATGTACATTATGTCCTGTTTTACTTCTGCCTTAAAATTCCTGCCTTTATGAACATGAGATAAACAACAACAAATAAAGCTGTTTACCTAGATGAGGAAATTGCTCCTCATTGTTATTTAGAAGGACCTTGAGATAGGAGGAGATGCCACTGTGGTTATGGAAATTCAGTCCTGGTCCTGAAGCCCTGTGGGGTGTTTGGGACCACTGGGGAAAGCATGCTTTGCACTCACTGGCCATCCACAGAGGGTTTCTTAGGTGCCATCAAGGCCTCTGAGGGAACAAGAAGCTTAATAGGGAAGCAAGCAGTAAAGCAACTTTGAAGAAGTGGATTTACCCCATAAATATTTGCATTATCCATTTGGACCCTTAGTGAATGAACAACCGAGTCTGTTCTCAGGTTTCCTGCCTTCCTGTCTGTATTGTTTGGTGGAGGAAGTTTTTCTGTTATTTTTTTCCTCTTAGAATCTAGACTGCCTTCTTTTCTCCCTCCATGGAGGTTCAGTTACAGTTCTTTCATATGCAGTTTGCATGTGTCCCCAGCATTTAATTTTTTTTCAAAGTGCTGCATTCTGAGGAAAAGGGGACTTGGGTTCTGTGACCTCCTGGACCTCAGTTTCTTTACTTGGAAGTTGAAAGGGTTGAACTAAAGTCTCTTGACAGAGTGTGGTTCTATGTCAGAGTCATGTTTTTAAAAATGGCTTGTGTTTTATTTTATATGCAAAGAATGAATCAGCCATTTAGAAATCATAAAAAGAGTTTCCTAACTTTTGAAATGGTCATTGTCAATGTAAATGCTGGCCAAAAACTGTGAAAGAGTCCATTTTTTAAAATGTTGCATTATCCATTTCATTTTCACAAAGAATCCTCTTTGGTAACAATGAGATAGAGCTATCAAAGCCTCTCTTTCATTACAGTGTCATTTCCTCCCTTAAGTCAGTAGTTTATATCTAAATGTAAATGCAACAATTGCGGTAGGGACATAGTATTTTATAAATGCTACTTTGCCTTACACAAGGACACGGTATACTTTATTGTCTTCCTCATAATTTCAAGGTTAATCTATTTTCATAAATTCAAGCCCCTTATTAACTGTTTAGAAACAAATCTCTTTCGTAAACTAAACTTACTCAATGTACACTTAGAACTTGGATAAGGTTTTTCTTAGCTTCTTATCAGGCAAACATTTCCTACAGAAACGTGTTTAACCAGAGATGCCCTCTCCATTCAGCATTTGAAGAGTAAACTAAGTCATAGCTCTAGGCTTTCAAAAATATAAATAACTTCACTTTCTTCCTATTTAAATTCATCTCCTTTGTCATTTCTTTTTTAAAAATGGGAGGAATGTATTTTCATAACTTTTGATGAAAAGCAGGCTTTTTATTAAATGTCACCTATGTTGCTTGAACTTTGCATGGGAAGCCAGTGTGTTCAGTTTTTCTGGATGTTTATTATAATTAGTCATAACATAGAAGTGTTTTTTCCCATAATTACACTCTGAGCTGTCATTTGTTCACTGTGTAAACCTTTGAGTAAGAAATTTTTCTATCATTGCAAATGACACATTAATATATTTGGCTTCATAGCTTTTTAATGAACTACTTCATTAATATTGCTTTATTTCACATCTTAACTGATTCTTCACAAGTTCATAGGGGTTATTGTTAGACAGTTCAGGTACTTTAGTGTCAAGCTATTAGGTAAAAATAAATGTTATATCTGATTTTTGTTAGTGAACTTTTGTGACTGAATTGACAAGCTCATATTCCTTATAGATAAGAGGTCTAAGTTTCCTGCATGAATTAAAACTACTACAAAAGCTAAGATCTGGTCCTAAGAGACTGAACTAATTTATTGCTAAGCTAAAGTAACTAATTTACAGAGATTTGAGACCAGAGCAGCATATTTGTATTTTATTTAAGGGAACACTTGCAGTTATTGTTACATAACAAGAAAAAGTAATCCATTAGCTGAGGTAGATGATGAAGGCAGCTACATTAAAATATTACTAATGCCCAAGTGATGAATATGTAATCAATTATCTCTTTTGATTTATATTCTTCTATAAAACTTATCCAGAGGTCTTCAGAGTGCTCTAAGATGCACACCTGATTAGCAGTTCAGGAGAAAAATCTTTTTATCCCTAAATTACTAAGTTACTAAGTTATGTGTTAGTCATACTAGGGATTACAGGACAGTCACACTACCTTTTCCTTCTTTATATTCTTCTAAAGAGAAGTTCCATATGTGCATCTCTTCTTATATTCATGGTCACAATTAGTTGTTAAAATTTACAACTTAAAAGTTACTAATGGAGGGAGGGAGGGAGAGAGACAGACAGACAGAGACAGAGAGACAGAGACAAAGAGAGATCCAAATTTCAGAAAGACTTTAGAAATCTGTGAATTAGCCAGTTTCTAAAGGGGTAATGTTAACCAGATAGATACCTGCAGAACTCCAGAATTTCCACTCAAACTGGTGGGCAAAGAAGTGCAGCCAACCATGTGACCGAGAATGTAAATGGAGGAATTAGAGAATATGTAGTCTAAAAGAAATGTTTTTAGGAGTACTGAGTTTGGGGGTAAGCACTGAGTAGTATCTGTACAGATCACAAAATCTTATAACAGAATTAATTAATCTAGATTACAAACTTGACAGGCCCAGGTTTGAGATATTGTCATCTCTTCTGTTGAATTTGCTTTCACTAGGGCAAGTCACTATTGTGAAAGGCTGAGCTGGAGTGGAGTAGAATCTACTGTGATGGGAGGAGTTTAAGAGGACAATATATAACCCTGTGAGTTTGTAGTATTTTTAGAAAAGAAAAAAAAGCATCGAGTTTTCCCACCTAGAAATATGGGAGATGCAGACACTGCGTCATATCTGTGGACTGTCCTGTGCTGCTTTGATTTCTGGTGACACAGTCTTAGGTTTCTTTCTGGATGCATATGTATGTCATCAGCAGTGCAAGCCTTGAAAGAGTTGGAAGTGTGCCAAACATCCATCCCTGCTTCTCTCATTAAGAACTGAGTCCTTTCATTTACTTCAGTGGTACTGGTATATTAAGCCTGGCAGGTCAGTCTTTTGTGAATGGCCAGTAACTGGCTGTGTTGATAATTACAAAGCATATTTTGCCAAATGATTTCATCCAAAAAGGCATGCCAAACAACTTTTAATTCGCTGACCTCCTGCTATATATTTCTGTATGTTATTCAAGATGAACTCACTGGAAAGGAGTGGGGGGGGCATAGCCATATTGTTTAAAAAAAAAAAAAAAAGCACGAGGCTCCAAAATGGGAATTAATGGAACTGGCCCTGTCAAGAGGCTGAGATAAGATAACACCCAGGGAAACTGATTGATATTCTTGGCCCAAATATTATCAGGTGCAGATTTAGTTTCAAAAGTCAGGACTTTGGACATAATTGTAGACCCTAATGGTCAATGGTTTCATGGAACCCATTCAGCTTAGCTAGCACGCATTTTCTAGACAATTATACTCTTGGCAAGATGACTTTCTATTTCTTCATCGTGTTTTAACCTATTCAGATTGTCTGTTCACTGATTAGGCTCACCACTAAAAGCAGGGTCCTTTTGTAATGCTGCTAACGTAATATAGGAGTAGTACTTGCCTTACAGATAGATGAGGGTTTATTAAGCTTTGACTAGGCAGCTGTAGAGAGTTCATAACATGGACTATGTATTATAATAGAGTAGGAGAGGGCACTTTTTAATGCTCTTAGGTTGAGGGCCACTGCATTAGAGAATAATAATTTTAAGTGAAGCCACATTTCTAACAAGGGGCCAGATAATGAGGATAAATGAAATCTGCAGTCAGTCTCAGAGTTCATTTCAGCCATTAGTTATAATCTCTTCCACCAAACCTTTTACTATGAAGCAAAATTGATTAATTTGCATCTATCTCTTCCCCCCCCATCCACATGCTTGCTGATAGAATGAACAAATAGAGAAATGGATGAGAGAGCAAAGATGATGGGGCTGAGACGCAGTAGACTCCGGGATATATAATCCCTCAACTGGAGAATCATGATAATATATCTGAGGGGCCAACATTAATCTTGACATGTAATCATTCTGAGCAATGTTAAAAACAAAAGATTGTATAATATCATTAGTAAAAATTATTTGCAATGGAATGGCTCAGAATAAATATAACTTTCTCTTTAGCATGAAATAGAAATCTGTTGAACTGGTCTTAATGTTCTCTCAGCACACTCAGATATAGGTCCTTTTAATTCCATATCCTCTTATGTATAAGTCTTGCATTTAATTTACTAAAACTCTAGTTTATTTACAGCTCTACATAGTAAAAGTACACTCTTGATTTAAACAATATTATATAGCAGCTTATAGACCTTGAAAGCATTTTTTTCTTAGATATTCTAATTATTTTAAAACTGTCCTGCGGAGTCCCTTGAAGCTAGATTTGTAAGTCTCCAGTTTTTGCCTACTTGGCTGTATTTCTGAAGACTGGTACAGTCAGTTAGGGATGCATTGCCATTCTTCCCTAGATGCTTTCTCCTTTTCCATCCTAAGTAGTTTCTAAGGTAATTTTAGAGCAGACTTACTTCAGGGAATACCAATTCTCTATGTAACTGATAAAAATCTCATTGAAAACTACAACAATAGCTGTGATAACACAGACCAGCAAAGCAATGTAAGGGAGAACACATTTATTTTTGCTTACAATTCCATGGGGTATATAGACCATTGTGGTGAGGAAGGCAAAGTTGCAGAAGAATGAGGTTGGCACCTCACATTGTGTCAGTGGTTGGGAAGCAGGCAGAAAAAGACCAAGAACTGTGGGGCAAAGCTATAAAACCTCACCCCACCTCCCATTACTTCTTCCTGTAAGGCTCTACCTTCTAAAGGTCACTGGCTGGAGACCAAGTGTTCATCCACAAGAGCGGGGGATGCTTTCCCCATTCACAGCATAACAGCCATCTTTTTGGTCAAGAAGACTTAGTTTGCAAAGCCGGTGACTTCCCTATGCTGATCAGAATTGGTTATTTTCCACAGAGTATCAATTTCCACTCTCCTGTTTTGATTCTTCAATATATCTGTTTGTTGGCAGCCATGGTCCAAGCGTGATGAAAAAGCTATTGCTTAATGAGCACCAAAGAGAACATTAGTTGCATTCTCCCGAATCTGCTAGTTGAAAAATGAGTCACCCCAGTTTGGGCTTCCTAGCTTTGTGGCATCTTTCTGACCTATTAAAACTGTTGCTTCACACAAAGCATTTATCTTGAAATCACCATATTTATAGGAGCTTTCAGTTGTTCAAATCATAGGAACCCATAAAAGTGTTTTTCTTTTAAATCAAAATTGTTGCCTGGGCCTTTTCACAATACAAAAGTAAATCAACAATCTTGGTGAGTAATTTTTATTTTGTTCAACATGTCCTTCAGTTTGATCTCATGTAAACAAGTTCTTAAGAAACAATTTATATACCATACAATTCGTCTTAGACTATTTTAATTACTAAATTGCTAGGATTTAAAATCTCAGAGATTTCTATAGAAGAGCACTGTGTTCTTATAAAAAAAGGATTTATATATCTAAACTACTCCTCCACCTGATTAATTATTTTTCTCCAATATGTAGGCGTGTGGTTTATCATACTTGCATGGTTAGTTAGTAGAGATTATGTAGTTTAACTAGGGTAATAGTCACTGTCAGGAGTTGATTCTTTTCCAAACCATACTCGCTGAAACCATTCTTTTCCAATACCCCCTTCCTCACCCTAAGACAGTTAAATGTTCCTCAGTGTGCAGATAAGAAACTCAGAGTTTTGACTAGACATCTTAATAACACCAAAATTATCTTCAATTTTAACATGACAGATTTCTGATAGAGGTAAAGATTCAAAATTGACTCCTATGAATGATAGTGCATAAATTACATGTGCTGTGTATTTTGAAGAAGCAAATTCGGAAGCCTCTGCTATTGTCACTGATCAGGAAGTTAGAATAGAGAAAGTATCAAATTTGTCATTGTCTCAGTGCTCTCTCAGACACTGGGTGATTGGTACATGCCTTTCATCCTGGAAATGGTTGGGAACTAGACACTCATATTTCCTCTCAGCTGTCCACAGTCACATCCCATGGGGTCTGAGAGGTCTTACTGTGGTGGTTTTTAAACAAGCTGTCCTGGTTGCATTTTTAGCAAGAGGAGATTCATAAGAATATTGATATCAAATAGATAGAATAGCCACAGGGATACACTTTAGTTAAAAAAGAACACACAGTAATTGCTCAAGAGATCTGACAGGCTCAATGGGTATCTGTATGAAGACAGGATGAAATCAATTTATCAGGGGACATTTTCTACTCTGAAAAAAACTAGAAAACCTGTGCCTAAGGGCAGAAATAGCAAAAGCGATCTCACTGACATGTTTCCCCTATAAACCTTAACATGTATACCCACACAGAAAACATAAAAGGCTCTGTCTCCATACATCTACGCTAAAAAGAAGCCTCTGTGGTGGGAATAGTGTATACCTGCCTTTACACTCGCCCTCCAGTATGTTAGACAGCCTTATACTCCTCTTGGGAAGTCTCGATCCAAGGCAACTAGAGATATGGGAGAATGGAATAGGATCATTGTCCTTTTAATTTTTCATTTTTATTATCAGTGTTTTCAAAGAAGTGAAGAGTTCAGAATATTTTTTCTTCAGCTTTGTGCACTGTTCTATGAGGGGAATGGTCAGCTTCCTTTTGCTTGTACGCAAATTGAAGGGAAAGCACATTGGTTTTGCTTACAAACAAACAAACAAACAAAACCAAAAATATATTAGTAACACATCTTCCTACAGTGGTACCTGAGGTAGGATACTAAACTATACTATTGCCTTGTCCAAGGCTAATTTGAAATCTTTATTGCTGTTATATTGAAAGATACTATGCAACATACAGTCTGCTCGTTTTCATTTCTTTTTACCCTTTTCTTCTAAGCAGTCTCTCACTATGTAGTCCAAGCTATGGAGCTTACTGTGTAACACAGATTGGCCTCAAATATATACAATCTCTCCTGTCTTGCTTTCCATGGGCACCACCCCATCCAGCATATTTTTTTTAGACTATCAGACAGTGTTGGTTTGCGTACATGTGAGTTACTGATTTTTTTTTTTTTAGAGGGGGGGATATTTTCTTTATTTACATTTCAAATGTTATCCCCTTTCCCGGTTTCCCCTCCAGAAACCCCGTATTACATCCCTGGTTTTAAAGGCACTAGAGCTTGTGAGAGTCAGCCCAGGAAGTTTCAGAATACAATGTAAAGTTGTGAGTGTGGCTACATGGGTTTTTGTTCTAGTTTCCTTATTCCAGGCTGGGAGTTGTGGCCATCAACTATCCTACTCTAACAGAATGTTTGTTTTAGATTTCTAAACAAATTGCCTGGCATATATTGGACATAATGCACATCAGTGTTTTTGCAGGCTCTATGGATAGCATACTAGCCTTCCAATCCAAAATCAAAACCTTGTAAAACAGAAAATGAATATATACTTCTAAAAACAAGGGGAAAAGATTGCTGACTTAGCCCAGTCGTATTGTGCTTATCCTAACAAGCAGAAGTCCCTGGGTTTGCTCCTGAGCTCTGGAAAAAGTAAAAATGAAGGAGGGGGAATTGCATTGAAAGTTAAATTATAACTTTTTCTTTCTGTTTCTATGAAGAAGTCTGTACTAATAAAACTGCCAATTTCTTTCAGGTGGGTGTGCATGG
>NC_045030.1:135760149-135763770 GCF_008632895.1 Mastomys coucha | reverse complement strand
AATAGCAGAGATCTATAGAAGTTGGGGCTTTATTTTAGGTGACTGTTTGTTACTACTTTGTAACAGTTTTCCAGCACCAGTGTGAGGTAATCCTGATGGCATTAAGAGGCCTTAGGTTTATAGACAGCCACGTATGTAGTTTAATGTCATTCATTGTCAGTATATAACAATTCTTATGTGATTGCCATAACTCATTCAGCTAACAGTAAAACTGTAAGCTTTCCACTAAGATTGGGGGCATTGTGAAAACATGACATATTTTATGTTTAGTCTACACTTCATAATCAGAAATAATTTTTGTATTTCACAGATATGCCACACATCTTTAGGGACCAATATGGTGACACCAAACAACTTCATTATAGTATTTTGTCCTTCCTAGCCACTACTAAATTCCAATTTTACATTAGTTTAAATGAATGCTTTTTAAAAATTCTATAGCACTTATCTTTTCAGAAGGCATTTAAATGTGCTTTCCTTGTGTATGCTCATATAAATATGAGAGATATAGCAATAGATTTTAATGTGTTAAAACTCAAATGAAAATGTTAATCTTTAAGGCAGTTATGTAAAGATTTATTTGGATTGCTTTAGAAAATGTGTCAATACTGCAGGATTATCAACTTCATAAAAATGCTAGGTTAGCATTCATATTAGTAACAATAAAATACCATTGAATATTCCATACAAATATAGATTATTGAGCATAGGAGATACCATTAAGATGAGCAATTACCATGGAATAGGGATTGGAACCCCAAACACTAGTGAGTTGACACAAGTCATGTTTTATTTATTTAGGCTTTCTCTCCCTTTTGAAGGTGTGACCATTAAGAGAAAAGTACAGTGCTTGTGATTTGTGACAGTGACATGACTGAGTAGTTTCGTAGATGATTTATGGCATGTGGTGGTGATGGACCTGATTCTATACAAGGATAAAATATTAGCTCTTCTATATGACTATTTTTTAGGACCAAAGGAGTTGATGGCATTTGTTGACAGGGATAACTGACCTCTACAAAGCCATGTCTATATTTAACCAAAGGTGCTTTTGTGGCATGTACTTGACTGAGTTTATCTGATTTCTTCTCTACAGGATGGGACCATATTCAGACCATAGACTCACTACTGAGAAAGGGAGGATACAAAGCTCCAATTACTAATGAATTCAGAAAAACCATAAAGCTGACCAGGTACTGAGATGGCATTTTGTAACTAACCAGTATACTTCTAATGATATGCCTATAACTTTGATTTTTTTTTAACATTCTCAAACTACACTTGCTTCTCCTGTCTAAAATAGTGGGAACAAATGACAGAGCCTACTGTGAGTGGCTACACTGGAAGTCTGCTAGGCAGTAACGACTGCATGACACCCAAGCTCATCCTCTCCATCTTTAGCTCCGTGTGATTACTTGGGCTTTGTACAACAAGCCCCATGAGACTTTAAACTCCCTTACTGGAGAAAGTACCAGTATTAGTTATTCACAAGCTTTTGACATTGCCTAGCAGAACTCCAGGATTCCAATAAACAGCCTTAAAATTTAAATTTAACCTTAGAATTTTGGCAGTGATAGGAGACTACTATGAAAGCTTATTGAAAAACACAATTGAGCTGAATGTGAATGCTAAATAAATGTCATCATGGAATAATAGGGATACTTAAGGAAAGTATCGAACATTTTAGAAGAATGGGGTACTGCTTTCATTTATTTCAGTTACAGAAAATTGCATTACATGCCTGTAGCTTAAAAAAATGGATTGTTCTCAGCTCTGTACAGTTACAAATTTGAGAATGTCCCCCATTTCTGTTCTTCTCAAGCTTATAGTTGGAGGAGGATGGAAGGTCACAAATAAGGATTACTACTACAAGGCAGAATATTACAGATGTGTAGGATCATAATGCTGGGGAAGAGGAACTCCAGGAAGTCAGTGGGTAACAGACAACTTCAAAGTGGAGGTGGATTTAGGGCTGGGATTGAAGAGTGAGTAGACTGTTTGACAGGTAAAGAGCAAGGGAGGAGAGGGAGCCCCTGAAGATGTGCTGTGAATCAAAGCACGTAGGAGGTGCAGTACAAAGCCAGTTTTAAGAAATAGAAAGCACTGTGATTTGGCTGGTTTTTCAGCGCACATAGGAAATGTCACTGAAGGAAAATGTAGTCAAGAAGGTAAACTGAACCAGACCATGCAAAGCTTGACATTCTAAGCTAAGTAATTCGGACCTGATTCTATAGGCATTTAATGGCCACTATAGGTTTTATAAAATGTTCTCCAGGCCAGGTATGGTGTAAGTCTTTCATTGCAGCATTCAGGAAGCAGAGGGAGGTAGATCCCTATGATTTCAAGGCCAGCTTGGTCTACAGAGTGAATTCTAGGACTATGTAGAGACCCTATCTAAAAAAAAAAAATGAACTTGGAAAGTATAGGATTGATTGGGACAGCTAAATGATGTAGGAACCATTGCTGTCTCCGAAGAAACTGTACAGCAGTCTAAACCAAATACAATGTGGGTCTTTAACTGGAGCTTTGGAAACAGGATCTGGAGGCTAGGACAGATAGAAGCATAAGTGGAAGAAATGAAGTACTTGGCCATCATTTTGGGATAAGGGAGGCAAAGCTAAAGGATCAAAGTCATCCCTTGGACAAAAACAGAGTGAGTCCAAGAGAAGACTTAGGTTGATGCTTCAGTCCTGGATTGGAATTATGTCTGCATAGATCTCTTTTAACATGCTACTGAAAACGTATATGTGCAAAGTTTGTGATATAGCTGATAGCCTGGAATAATCTATGAGCAGGTCAGGGTCAAAGCTGTGGGGATCCCAATGCAAGGAGAAGGGTAGAGTGTAAAGTCTAAACTGCAAATGTTGGAACCTAGGAAAATATCCTGCAAGGTAGGAGTAGAAGCTGCTGTCAAAGAGATGAGAAGCCATCTGAGAAGCAGGGACAGAGCCAGGGAAAGGTGGAGCTATATAATCCATGAGCCTACAGAACAAGTGGTATGTGGGAGTACTGTGGAAAGTTCCAAAGAGAATCCTAAGGAGCCTCTGACAGTCATGAAAGGACAGTGGCAGAACCGAGGGACACTGAGCACCTGATAGGAAAAGGAAGAGCCCGAGGGGAGAAACTGTGCTTACTCTCAGTCCTGACATGTTGTAGCATAGAGCAAACCCAAGATGTGTGTACAAAGTACGGAAGAGTAAAGGGGAAGAGAAGGAAGGTCTCTGATAAAACTAGCCCAATGAATGAGATGCATCTATGATGGAGAGATAGACATGATGGTAAAAGATTGTGTCTTCCCTCTTCCTTCCTAATAGCAAAGTGAGTAAAAGGGACAATGTCATTCCTGGAGTAGGAGGGCAGAAAGAGCACTGGATTCCTGTGTTCTGATCTCAGCTTTGCTGCTTACCAGCTCTGTGACTTTGGACAGATAATTGCTTCTCTCATGGCTTCTCGTTTCCCATTATATAAAATGATCTCATAGGGGCCTTCTGGCTCTGATAATAGCATGCCATGTGTTTCTTGATGTTAACTTTTCTCTCCCCCTACTCCCTTTCAGGTACCGTAGTGAAAAGATGACTTTGAGTTATGCTGAATACCTTGCTCATCGCCAGCATCATCATT
>NC_045030.1:135730453-135753871 GCF_008632895.1 Mastomys coucha | reverse complement strand
TTGTAGTCGTTTTCACACTATTGTTATTACCTTTAAAATCATTTACCCAATAAAATGTTAAAACTGAATCTGTGTTTTAGATTTATTTATTTAACCTGCCTCATGATAGGATGCTAGGCTCCATGGTATGTCTATGTTTAAAAGACAGGGTCTTCTGAGCCTCGCACAGCTCTTTGTAGTCAAGGGTGATCATTCATAGCTGGTGAAGGACAGTGATAAACTACAGAGAAAACACCTGGTTAAGTGCAAGCCCTTCCTCTTAACATCAAGCCTTGCCTTTTTTCATAGTACAGGTTGGAACCTGAAAATGTTATTAATATGGCGGCCACCCAAGTACACACTGGGCATGCTCCACACTGAGGCTGAAGACCATGGACTTTGCCAACCAGAGTGCTCCTTGTGACTTTTCTGGTGACTTCTAGCTTGGGAAAAATGTTTGGGATTAGCGTTAGGGCAACTGGTGCTGTGACTTTCAAGAGCCAGATAAAATCTTGCATCAAGAAAGGAAGCACTTGCAGTGTGGACCTCTGGCAGCTGCTTCTTGTGTCTATTCTCTATGGGAAGGCTACCAACCAGACTGTGGACATACCTCTGGCTCTTTATCAGTCATTTGCTGTCATACTGCTTAGTTGTTACTTGAATATAAAAGTACAATTGCCCCAAAGCCCTAGCACCATGTGAATTTTATAACATGTGCTTATGTCAATCATGGTAGCTAAAAATAACCATCTCAGACCCTAAAGGACTATTGTGGTTTGGGCTAGTACTCTATTAAGATAGTCATCATCTGCCTGTGGTTTATTCATTTTCATCATTTATATTTAATGGCACATTAGGATTGCCTAATCATTTAGACCATATTAATAGTTTCAGGTAGAATAAAGTAATATGACAGGCCCACAACATTCTTTTTATAGCATCAATGGTGAACTCAATGGTCCAGACAGATTTCAGTTTCACTAATCCCATTGCAACTCCCTCAATTCTTCCTCAAGTTTCAGTATTCCATCTTTCAATTTCATGCCCCACTGGCATCTTTTAAATAGCTCCACCATTTCAGAAGGCAAGTACAGCTTTGTAGGCTTAGGCATGTCCTCTCTGTTCATGGGGACAACATCACCACCAAGAGACCCTGTCAATATTAGGCAGAGCTGCCAGTCAGAGCTGATGGACAGCAGACTGCCCACTCAACAAGTCTCCTCCTGCTTTCTTTGGCTCTGCCTTTGTGAGTGGAAATTTGTGTGTGTTTGGACCAATTGAATTCTTGATAACTGCCCATCTGTGTTTGCCCAGGCTTTTCAGTTTCAAGAGGGAAAGCTAAATGGGAGACTGCAGCTAAGAAAAGCTTTTGTTACACTTGTTGTTGTTGTTGTTGTTGTGGCAACTGTATTCAAAAGCACTACCTCCAGACCTGAAGCCCCCCAAGCCAGATGGAAGAAGTCTCTGAAGAAATAGAAGGAATTATGTTAAGTACCATTTAGAAGCTAGGATAATTTTGCCAAAAAGCTTAGATGTCATCTCTTTAAAATGACACTTTAAGAGTGGAGGTATAGTTCGGTTAAAGAGTTCTTGTGAGGCCCTGGATTGAATCCCCAGCACCACCAAGACAAATGGCTCTGTAACAGTATGCAGATTCCTAATCTATGAGGAAACATACCAAGTCTTTGAATGGATGCCTGAAACTTGACAGTAGAAAGCCCCAATATACACTATCTTGCCTATAACTGCCTATAATAGGGCATAATTTATAAATTAGGCCCAATCAAACATTAATAACTCAGAATAGGTGGGATAGCATGCTGCAATACAATTGTCAGCATCACTATTCTTGTTTGTGACCATTATTAAGTAAAATAAGGCTTCGGTGAACCCAAAGACTTCAATCTGATTCTGAGAGGACTGTTAAGTGACTAACAGGTAGGTACAGAAGGTGCAGTAGACAAAGGGAGAGCTCACACCCTGAACAAAATAGTGCAATGTTGTCAGACTTCTTCATACTCTCCCTAACACAATCCAATTGAAAACAAATACTTATTTCTGGGATCTTCCATTTAAGATTTTTGGACATTTGGTTGCCTGTGGGTATGTGAAATCACATATCGGCAGCTCCATAATGTTCAGTGGGTACTGTTTCTCTCTGAGCCTTTAAGTGGGAGCGCTCAGAAGAGCTGTCAGAGAACAGACGTGTGTGCGATTGTAAACAGGTGTGGACCTGCAGTTGCAGATTTGCATTCTGGCCACTGATTACTTATTTACACTGAGGGTGAGAGAAGGCTGTCTACGTTTTATGCTCATCAACTACCCTGGCATCCTTGAGCTCTCGCTCCCTTTCCAACATATTTAGGTCATAAGAAAGGTGCCTAAATTGTCCAACCATTAGTCTCCTTTCAAAGTGGAAGAAGGAGCTAGTTTCTTTTTTTTTTTTTTAAATCAAAATCATAGTTGTCATTTGTCTATGTTAAAAATAGGCATAAAGTGGCATTTCGTCGTTCTGCAGTACAAATGGATGCCAGTTGCTCATAATGTTAAGAACAATACAATTGTGATTGGGGAGAGGAATGGCAGTTGTAGTTAGTTTCAAGATTCTTTTGATACTTTATTTGGCTGGGCAGTAGCAAGAAGGCTTTAATTTGAACAAAGAAAATGATGCACATACATACGTCCATCCAATCTCAGAGCAGTGGCTGTGTAGCAGCCTAATCTATGAAAGCCCAGTACAGCTACAACCTTCCAAAGCAATGAGTCGAAGCTTACAAAAAGTTCCAGCAGGAAGAAGCATCGCCCATGGTTGAGCAGAAATGAATCACCTTGCTTCTGCTGCCTCTCCAGGGTTATTTATCTGTTACCCTTCTAGATGGAACAGGAGGTGCCCATGAGCTGTTCTCTTCAGACTTTCGTATTCCATTTTAAAAGTAGCATATACCTAAGTGCACATGTGTGTTTGAATTATGTTTATGGAAAACGGGAACAGTGACAATAACCCAAGGATCTCACGGGACAATCCAAAGATGACTGCTGGAGTCCCAACTGCGAGTTATTCTGGGAACCACTGGGAAGCCTTATTAGATGAAAATGACTGCCATTTTTGGCCTTTTCCTCCCAAATGTCAGGCTCAATGTGATCCATCAATATTTATTGAGTGCCTGTGGTCTTAGAGTCACGGTGCTTTGCTTGGTCGCAGAATGAATATCATGTAATTGCAGAAGACAAATTAATAATCTGGGCTGAGAATGGGGAGGGCATACAAGTTAGTTCTTGCTGCAGAAACTTCTTCAGACACCCAGGCAGCAATGGCCTGTCATCATATTGCTTTTCTAAATGGCTTCCACCTCACAATGACATTAAAATGGCATTTTAAGTTCTGGCCCTGCAACATGTCAGTGCCGTAAACTCCCCTGTATAAAGCACACTCATAATTTGTGAGTGGGACCAGATACTTTTCCTTATCCTCAACATGTGCCTGTCTTGATCTCTATGAGAAATAAGGTTTCTGTACATGCAGAATGGTATTTGGAAACTGATAATCATGTTCCTTCCTGTGAACCTGCCCTCGGAGAGGCTCATGGCCCTTCCTGGCACCAAGAAAGAGGACAGAGATAGGAGACAGAGTCTAGGCCATTGGCTCCAAGAGGCTGCCTTTGGGTCAGAGATGAAATGCACATAGCAAGATTGCTAGTCAAATCCTGATGCCAAAAGAGGCAAAAATCTCTTCACAGGGTAGGAAGATAGGAAGAAGAACAAAGGCGGATGACAAGGAAAGGGAAATCAGAGGAACTTTCTGAATCACCTGGTTACGTAGGAAGGGCAAGGAGGCCAAATTGTGTTGGGGCTATTTTGAGACAGGAAGCAAAGCCATTCTGTAAATGCCATTTGAACTGACAGAAAGCTGCTGAGTTGTAGCCACTGAATGAATATCAGGTGGATCAGAAACTGGAAATATTTGTATCACTTTTTTTTTTTTTTTTGTAAAATCTGTATTTCCTCCTAAGTGACATTCTGGAATGATCCGCAATGATATGTGCATACTATGTGTCCTCAGCATAAAACATAGTTTGGGGACTGGCTGGATAGCTGGAAGGAACATAATACTGCCCACTCAAGTAAAGCGTGGCAGAATATAAGGAGAGTGGCATGAATTGGAATGAGTAGGAAACCCTTTGTGTGTGTGTGTGTGTGTGTGTGTGCCCACAAGAACATAAGTATAGAGATCCAGAGCCTAGAGGTATCCGATCCCATTGAGCTGCAGATACTGTGAGGTTATGAGCCACTAGATATGGATGCTAGATTCTCTAGAAGAGCAGTACACACTCTTTACCACCAAACCATCTTTCCGGCCCTAAAAACCCCATATTTCTAAGGAACAGGGCTGGTGTGAGGAATGCAAACATTTCCTAGAGTCTCTGTACTTCAAACATCCAAGGAACTCTCAGGAACTTGTCACAGAGGCATGTAACACCGTGGCACATGCCTCAGCAGTAGCCTGTTTACCTGAAATACAGTCAAGGACAGAAGTGTAAGTGAAGCCATGTGCCTTGCTGATTTGGGTCTTCTTTGTCTCACCTAGCATATCCAGCAATAGCACTCCCAATGTGGGCCATTTTAGGACATGGACCAGCCCATTGGTTCAGATAGAATGTATTGTTCTTCTGCAGGACATTTGCTTTTTCTCTACTCCAGAGTTATCTACAGCCTTGCAATTCAAATACATGTTATACTGGCATAGTCTGGGAAAACATGGGCAACTCTTTTTGCTTTGGGTATGGTTCTATCAGAAGGTTGTATGTGAAGGATACACAGAGCACTTGTGAGTGAAAAAGAAACTGCTTAATTCTTTTCATAGGACATTTTCTTTTATTAAGGGAAAACTTAGATTGTATACAGTTTATCGGTGATAGTGTGCATTCTCAGTAGCATTTAGTGTCTTTGGCGTTTTACAACCACAGCCACCAGCTTTCAGTTTCAAAACACTTTTGCATCACTCTGAAAGCACATCGACAGTCCTGTACAAGTTTCTGTGTGCATGTGTTTTCATTTCTCAGAAATATACACACGTGTTTTCATTTCTCGGAAATACACACTTAGGCCTTTGTTAAAGTTAAAGCCATCTTAGCAGAGGTGAAGTGGTACGTCAATGTTATGGTTTGGGAAAGTGTCCCCCAAATGTCTAGGTGTCAAGTCCCCAGCCTGTGACACTGCTGGGAACTGGTAGAACTTTTTAAGAGGTTAGGACCTAGAGGAAGAAGTTTATTGACTCAGGCATGTCCTGAAGGGCATGGGGGTTGGGACCCTAGCTCCTTGCCATCTGCCTTCGCATCTGGCTGCCTTGAAATTCGCACCTTTCCTCACTACTGGCTCACTGGCTGTGATGTACAATAGGCCAAGTCCCCAAGGAGCGCCTCCAGCTGTGAACCAAAGGACAATGTCTTCCTTGTAAATCCAGTTTCTCTGGTATCTGTTGGTGTTTGTTTTTTTGAGACAGGGTCTCACCTGAAGTGGAGACCAGCCTGGAACTCATGAACCTTTGGCTCCCATGTCCCTTCCAGCTCCATTGTGGTTTTAGGGATTGGGAGTGATTTTTGGCTAAGATGTATCTTTGAGGAAAGTTTCTGTTCAAGTTCTTTGCTCTGTTCTTAATTGGACAATTTCATTTTTCAAGTTTTTGTTTGCTATCAAGGCATAAGAATTCTTTATATACTCAGGATATTAAGCCTTTAACCAAATTTATTAGCTTTTAAATTGGCGCTTTGTGCTTTTTCTAGCAAACCTAAGAACTCATTGCAAAAGCAGAGATCATAAAGATTTACCCTATTTAATTTTCTAATAGTCTGGATTGATTTAGCCTTCACATTGAAGGGTTTGATGTGTTGAGCTAATTTTTGTACAACTGCGAGGTAGTTGTTCAAATTTCATTGTTTTACATTTGGTTACATGGCTGGCCCAATGCCATTTTCTCCCACTGAATGGTTTGGGCCTCCTTGCTGAAATTCAATTGATGATAAAGGTTTAGGATTATTTCTGGATTATTTTGATTGTTTTCCATTGGTTTATCTTTATTCTAGTACTGTGTATCACCTTGCCTACAGTACCTTTGGAATATGTTTTGAAACAAGATATTTTCTCTCAATATTTTTTTCAGTGTTCTTTCAAATATTCAAGACTCTGAGAATCTATATATAAAGCTGAGGATTGACATTTTGAAGAGAAACAAGCTGTGGAAACTTTTGAGAGAGACAGTAGCTAGCTTTGGAGAGCATGGCCATCTTACTATTTTCCCAGTGTTCTAACAGGTTAATTGTACTTATGTACGCATTTGAGTTATAGCTCGTTGTTTACTATGTACAAATCATTTCCCTCCTTGATTACATTTACTCCTGTTTTTTTTTTTTTAACATTCCTTTACATGCAATCATAAGTAGGATTTTCTTCATTTCCAAATTGTTCATTACAGGCATACAGAAGCACAGCTGATTTTGATGTGCTGCTTTTTATATCCTGCAGTCTTGCTAAATTTATTTGACTCTGGTAATTGAGTGTATATGTTGTATTGCATTTCATTTATATATTAATGATATTGTCCACATATAGATAGCTTTGCTTTTCCTTGTAGGTGGATATGTGCTCACTTTCATGTGAGTGCATGTCAGAAGATAACAGGTGTCATCCTCAGAAATGCCATTGACCTTTGATACAGGGTCTTTCATTGGCCTGGAGATCACCAATTAAACTAGCTGACCAGTGAGCTCCAGGGATCTCCTTTCTCTGCTTCCCCAGTGCTAAGATTGGAAACGTGCCCCTATGCCTGGCATTTTTACACAAGATTCCGAGGTCTGAACTCAGGCCCCTCTGCTTGAGTGATAAGTGCTTTACTGACCAAACCATATTCCCAGTCCCGGCCTTTTCCCAATTTCCAAATTTAAATCTTTCCTTCTCTTTTCCATTATAGATCTATTATTTTATTATTCTTTATATGCAGTGTACCTCCATCATTTCTGCCCCTCCACCCCTCCCCCCAACTACCCATTAGACGCCCTAACACTTCTCCTTCCCAGCTCTATGTCCTTGTTTTATTAATATTTTTGTGTGATAGATCACAATGAAATTCAGACACAGATAAAATGGAATCATGTTTGCAGAGAAATGGGTGTGAGTAGAGAATTAAGTTTAAGAAAGGAAAATGTCACATATTTTAAGTGCCATTTCTCTAATTTACTAATATGTTATATGTTATCTATTGTTATATGTATAATGTTATATGTATACATATAAGTATATATATGCATACACACACACACATGCACACACACGCTAGTAGAAACAACACTGTCTTGGGGAACAAAGACTTTTGCTCAACTACTCTGGCTAGGATTCCCAGTACTATGTTGATGGCAAAGGTATGTATGATAAACTGGTCTTGTTCCTAATCTTAATTGAAAAACTTTCAATCTTTTGTTGAACAAGGAAAAAAAACAGTAGCAGAAAAGGCGTTTGACAAGAGTCAATACTTTCACAATGAAAACACATGGAAGCCAAAGTCTTTGCCATGATAAAAACTACTTATGACAAAGCACACCATCCAACTGTATGATGGAGGCTCTGATGTATCCATATTTTGAATTGCTATATCTTAACTATTAATTACTATTATTATTCCTATCAATAAAAAATACTTTGTTTCCTATATTTTTTTTACCTATAAATTGATTGTTTCATAATGGTGTAGCTACCACTTCAGTTTCATTGTGCTTATTATTTTCATGGAAGTGCTTTTTTAAATGTATGTATATATGAATATATATATATATATATATATATATATATATATATATATATGTATGCATGGATGTATGTGTATGCCACATGTGGGCAGCCACCTTTAGAGAACAGAGGTGTCAGATCTCTTGGAGCTGGAATTACAGTTGGTTTAGAGCCTCCTAACATGGGTGCTGAGACGCAAACTCAGATCTTTCTGGCAGAATAGAACACACTCCTAACCTCTGAGCCGTCTCTCCAGCCCCGGAAGGTTTTTAATACATTCTGCCAATATCTGTATTTTAGTTGGTAAATTTCATTTCACTTATATTTAAAGTGAGCGATGATAATTAAATAGTTCTGCCATTGTGCAATTTTTTTTCTATCTTTACAGGTTTTTTTATTTGTTTGTTTCTCTATTTTCCTGTTACTACCTTATTTTGTGTCTGATGTGGTTTTTGTTGTTGCAAGATATTCCTTTGATTCCTTCCTCATTTCATTTTTCCCCCATATTTGTTTAGTTATTTTCTTAGTGATTATCATGGGAATATATTTAAAATCTAGCTAATCATTCCTTCCTGATTTTTTCTTTAAAACATTTTATTGTTTAGAGTAGTTTTGATGTCACTGCACATTTGAACAGAAAGCTTCCCTTACCCCTTCAGAGTCTCCCTTACTATCAGCATCCCATGCCAGAATGATGAACCATTTGCAACAACTGAGGAACAACATTGTCACATACTTATTAGCCAGAGTCTACTGCTTACATTAGGGCATACTAATGGTTGGTTTTGTGTATCCTTTAGGTTTGACAAGTGTATTGGGATATATATATATATATATATATATATATATATATATATATATATATATATAATTAAATCATCATATGAAATTATTTCATATACACTAAGAATCCCTTGCATAGCACAGTCATACCCACAACCATAAATACTTAGGCACAACTCTTCATGATCATTCCTTTTTAACAATAATAAACCAACACCAATCAAATGCTTCCTGTACACTAAAAATCATATCATCCATTTTCCAACAGCTCGATGAATTTTCCATTTTACAAAGTAAGAAGGACATTCAAACAAGCTGTCCCTTATACACGGCCACCTATCGTGGAGAAGCCAAGGTTCAAATCAAGCTTGTTTGCCTCCAGAGACCGAGATTTATACCATTCACTCTCGATCTTGATGAAGATGAGGAGGAGGATGATGGTGGTTATGGTGGTGGCGATGGTAGTGGTGATGCTTAGCGCTGATGGAAGCAGTTCTTAAAATATGCTGTGAGACAGTGCACAGGGTGTCTTATGTACTAGAGAACACTCTGGAGTGGGCACTGTCATTCCTCGTAGATGACCAAACTGAGGCTCAGATAGGGTAAGACCTTCCTTAAATACACAGAATCTACTGAGTGGAGACTAGTGACTGTCACTGAGGATCTTCTGTTGATGACCCACCACTTCTCTTGACAAATGGCAATAGTAAAAGGTGTAGGACTAAACTCCATTCCTGAAAATGAATTGGTCAGTATGGTTTTGTAGGTCTATATCAGAAAACTGATAGGTTGGTCTGATTTAATAAGATCAAAATGCACAGACCTGGCATATGGCTACTCTTTCTTTTCCAAGGACTCGGGGTATGACTGAAAGCAGTGCTTTCCCATTGGCAAGGTGGACTGTCTCAGCCATGGTTATTGTCTTTCTAGTCAGGGGAATGACTGCTCCCGGGCTTGTGGGTACATGACTAGTGCTCAGAAATAGCCCCCTAATCGGCCTCATCAGCTTTGAAGGAGGCCACAGCAGGAGGGAACTAAGTAGGCCAACACTTTAACCCAGTTATGTGAGGGCAGCTCTAATCCAGGATGATCAGATCTTGCTAAACCCTCTAGGGGGAAAAATATCCAAAAGCTGTTTCTTGACTCCAAGTATCCCAGTTTGGCTACAGACACGCCTTTCTCCTTCTGGAAGAGCATGACCTGATGGTTATAATGGGCCAAGCTTAACTTGTGAGGCAGCCAGGACTGAGAGAAGGTTATTAACAGTTGCTAACTGCTCCGGCTATTGGAAATGCCCAGGGTTCAAGCTGTCTCAGGTCAAACCATTGCTTTTCCTTGAAAGGGCCACTGGCTCCCCTTTCTCCACCTTGAAGCCAGGAAATCACTGCCTTCCTCTGTGTGGGCAGGACAAGCACTTGCGTCAACCTAGCAGGTTCTGGACGGACTAGGCTCCCCTCCCTTGTGTTCCCACTGCTGCCAGCTCACCTCACGTCTGGCATTGACTAACCTGAAAATTCCTCGGGGAACTAGACTGAGCTGTCTTTTGAGGCTGTGGTTGGGAAACAAAACATAAGAAAACAAAACAAAACAAAAAAAGCTTTTGGAGCTGGCCTGGTCTGGTCTGTCCGCCTCCCTCCCTGTCATTTGGCACAGCCGTCTTCCTGAGGCAGGCGCACTTGGCCTCCTCACTGTTGTATCCTACAAACCACCTGTCATAAGAGACAGCTGAACAGAGTGAACCCCTTGAACAAGCAGAGAGCTTGTCTGGCCTCGTGGATGCTGGTAGAGAAAGAAGACTGTGTTGGGTTTATCTGTTCTTTCATTGACACGGGGTCTTGCTATGAAGTCTAGGCTGTCCTCCCAACTTTACAATCCTCCTGCCTCAGCATCCCAAGTGTGAAGATCCCAAGTACTGGGGATTTCAGGCTTGGGCTATGACATCTAGCTAGGACAAAGAGTTACAATGATGTTACATGATCAAAGTGTGTTTACAGGTTTTCACATACAGGTTTTCTGTAGCAGGAAGGTGACTTCTGTGAAGGAGGAGGGAAGAGAAAACAATCACCGTATTTAAAGTGACACTAAAGTGCTTTAGGTTCTAAGATGTCTCTTATCTTAGACCACTGAAAGAGAAAGGGGTTGCATGTCATTGATCATAAGGTACATCCAACATTACAGGGATATTAAGACATGACAAAATAGAGAAAAATCCATTAAAAAACAAATATACCACCTCTTCAACACACACCATACCCCCACAGACTTCCACAAGGCAAATAAGGGCACAGCGGGTAAGTGCAGAAAAACCTCAAGGGCTGCTAATGGCTACTCTGAGGACAAGCTACATGATGAACTAGAGAAACCAACTACTCTACCCCCTATCCCTCATCCCCAGAAAGGGCCCTCTAAGGTACTTCCTCAGAATCTATGAAGTGTGGGAGAATGATTTCTAACTGTCTAGAGGAAAGGCGAGCTACAATTGCACTGGTAATGTTCACTCCCATAAGTTGGATTTAGCTGTTATTCTCGGTGCCTTTTAGATGTGTCTTAAAAGGTTTTGAAAAAGCACTGGTATAGACTGTTAGGTCAAAGAGATGACTCAGACCCTAGAAGCATAACATAAGAACAACAACAGAAAAGTTTACTTGGAGTTATGGGCTTGAGTCAGACTTCAGCATTGACGTTCTTAATCCCCAACCCTCAGCCCCCTGCGGATGACCACATAGGCCATAAATTCATAACATTTATGAACCTGTCCACTCTGGCACACTCTGAACATAACATATGGTCAAGAATGCATAGGAAGGCCTGAACTCCCATGAGACATAATGCTGGAGGGCACAGGATGATTGTGAAAAATGAAATAGGAAAGAAGTTGTGCTGTTGGCTGTTAGGGAAGACGAAACTGGAGACGGAGCAGAGGCAGGCTAGTACCACCTCTGAAAGGCCCTGAGAAAAAGGAGGTGAAGGACCAAATTTGGCAGGGAAATCTGGTGGCTGGTACAGAGGTGGAGCTGGGATTGAGCTGAACAGTAGAGTAGCCCGAGGGCTCATGCTATTGCCCTTAGAACCTGGCAGGGATGGGCAGTGTCCATCTTTATTACTGAGATGTACTTTGTACGATGCTGGAAATCTTAGCCATCTGATACACAAGGGGTCCCAGGATTAAGGTTAAGGAGTCTGCTATGGAAGGTGCTTACTGTCAACTTGAGTAAATAGTTCCTACTACCTTTCTAGAAGGTTTAGAAGCCCCTCAGCCCAGTAACTTAGCTATCTCAGAAGGATTGTCTTAATACTTGCTCGCTATGCACAACATTGACTGGGAGGCACCCATCCGACTGACTTTGAATGAGGCTTTGCCATGTCTGCTGAACCTGTCTGTGGCTCACCCTTTTCTCAGCTAGGCTGGCAGGATGGCGAGCACCAACAGTCTTCTTTTCTCATTCCTCCCAGTGCTGGGGTTACAGGGCCATCTAGTCAAGTCTGTTTTGTTTTGTTTTGTTTGTTTGTTTTACATGGATGCTAGAGATGGGAACTTAGGTCCTTGTGTTTTTACAGCAAGCTCTCATCCACTGAGAGCTGGGTCCCTAAACCACGGTCTCCCCAACAATCTAGCACACCCAAAGGGCAGGGGTGCCAAGGAGGAATATCTAATAGTACTAGTTTCTAGATCCTTGCTTATTCCTTAGCCTCATTTGACTCGGGTTCCTCCTGTATGCAGGAACTACATAGTCAGTTAACTCCCAGAACATCCAGGGGGGTAGTATTTGAAGAAAACAAGGAGAGGCATTATACATCATCAGCATAACAGGCAGAGGACCTTTGATAAGCACAGCTGGCTTGCTCCCAAAGGACACCATTATCTTGTTCATTCTTCTCCAAGGACAGTGGGACCCAGCATGGACACAGCTAACTTGAAGGACATCTGACGGCTGTGGGCCAGGAGTCAACATGTTTCAAAGTTGCATTCTTTCTTGGGTACATGGGGCAGAGAGCAGAGAGGGGTGTGTGTGTGTGTGTGTGTGTATGCATACTCACACACATTTGTGTTCAGAGATGAATGACCTATATCTTCCTATCTTCTCTTCTTACTATATTTTTTGAACAGGGTCTCTCACTAGACCCATAGGGTCCCCTTTGAAAATATGGCCTGGTGAGTCCCAGGAACCTTGGTGGAAGTAGGCAGTGTGGGGGAAGTCAAGGCCAAGTCAACTTTCTGTCCATAGACCCAAGCAATGCTGAGAGCCCAGCTGCCCTGGCTTGGGTGAGGGTTGGCTACTTTATGATACACAAAGCCAACAAATGACCTCTTCTATCTACTTTGCAAAGCCTTCTTGAGAGAGTTCTGAGAAGCAAGGCCAGGACTCCTGAATTCTCATAAATCTTTTAATAACAGTAAATGAAGAAAACATTGTTACAATAAGTCCCATGGGGAAGGTTTCTTTTCATTCAGGAATCTTCAACAGCAGAAACACCTGAGGCTAAGATTCAAAATGCTAAGTACACAAATTAAGGACCATTTATTTCCAAAAGGTGGCTGCAGAATCCACTTCATTACAATCAAAGGGATTTTACAAAACAGAGAGAGCACATTACAAAAACACCCAAAGAGGGGAGGTAGACTGGAGGGGTAGGGAAGCGTGTCCCAGAAGCAGCCTGACAGTGAGGCTCGAGTTTGCTGCCGTCTAGGGAGTTCAAAGACTGGCTCTCAGAAGAGCCCTGCACATGAGGGTGACAGTTCACAGCAGTCTCCGTTTGAGAAGGATGGAGGACAGGCTTTCCATGTCCCAGAAGAAGTAATTGAACACCATTCAATTCCGTTCTCTTCGCTACAATCATATCAAATAAATGAAGAATGCTTTCAAACCTAACATAATGTTGACACCAAAATAAATCAAGAGTTTTCCAAAACATCATCTTCTGCTTCAAAGGACTTTTGTTTTTGATTTGCTTTTCACTGAGTAGGGATGGGTGTCTACTCATGTCTACTCAGTGCCATGAATGGCAAATCAGTGTACAGAAGTGTCACAGACAAGGGCAACAGCAAGCAACTTGGGCTTACTGCACACAGTGAGCTCACTGCATATACCAGAGGAAGACTGACTCCTCTGATGGACTTTTACCTCAGAGACAGCTGGACCAGGAGGAGATAGGATGCCCTTTCCTAGTCTGAGGCCTAGTCCTGGCTCACTAAAACCAGAAGCCGTGTCTTGTCCAACCGCATCAGAATGCTTCCTTTCCTCACCCACCTCTGGCCTCCCTTATAGTAGAAACCATTAAGAAACCCTTGTCCCAAAGAGAACAGGTGCCAGACTTCCCAGGGAAGTCTATTTGGCAGAGAGTTAAAAGGGGCCCTTTGCCATCTCCTGAACACCCAGCACAGGACATGACCCAAGCCCAGTTCCACTTGCTGACATTGAGCTATCCATGAGAAACTTGTAATTACATCACAAAACACAGAATCATCCGTGATCACACATAGCAAACCCCTAACAGAGTCACCATAGAATAAAGTGCATAGCCAAACCCTACTTAGCCCACACAGACCCCACAGACCACCCCCCACAGGTACAAAGAAGTTCACAAAAACGCAGAAGACAGACTTAGAGAGGTGGAGGCGGTGGCTCCACTATCCCACAGCACGTCAGAAGATGACAGAACATGCTGCTAGGCTTCTGAGAAGGTGCTGGGCCAAGTCTTATATATATAAAAAACCAAATACTGGGGGTAGGAAGGATCTTTCAGCAGAGAAGCTGGCTTAGCCAACTGTACTTGTTGGCACAGCCCCCTGACCATGGACAATGAGGGCTTTAAAGATACACTGTTCGTTCTTGCTAGCCACCTCTCGGAGCACTCTCGCCCAGACACAGAGCTCACACATGCTGGTAAAGCACATATGAAACTTCAGCCAAGGTAGTTAGGGAATGACAGGCACAACGAAGAGCTGCAAAGTCAGGGCAAACTATGTCCCTCTCTGTCCCTGACAGTAGAGGGTAGGCTGCTCGACATGCCTAGGGACAACTCCCATAGCAAAGTGCTAAGAGCCTAAGCAGGTTACCTCTTTCCATGTAGGTTTGGACCAAGGTAAGAGTGAGATATAGAGACAGTGAAAAGGTTCCTTGTTCCCCAACATCTCAAACCCAGGCTGACCCTCCCTATGGAGTCTGTTGAAGGAGCCACAATCTGTTTCATTTAGCTTCCTAACATATGAGCCAACCTAGGCCCCTGCATGTTCCCTTCACTTCCTCCTTCCTGACACATATGTGTGACGCTGGCTTGGCCATGCCAGACAACCTGGCTTTGAATTTCCACTCTTCCTCTGAGCACCAGAAAATGCCTACCAGAAAATGGTCTGCTGAGCTGGCACCAAAGCAGAGGCAAGCAACTGGAGGCATGCCAATGCAGGGAAACCCAAGATGCCTGGCAACCTGGACTATGAAGCCTCAGATAGGAAAGAAGTGTGTGTGGCACTCCCACCTCCGTGGCATTCTGGCGTTGGTCCCCTCAGCTGAGGCCTTCCCCCACTGCAGGTAGCAGCTCCATGTTGTGGCGACAGCTGTGTCAGGCCTCATGGACTCCCCTCCTATGACCTCTCCTTATAGAGAGGCCCAAGGCCAGCCAGGGAGGTTTTCCTGCATTCTATTCATCCACCGACTTCTATGAGTGGGCAGGGCAAGAAAAGCTCAGCATAGCCCACACAGATGGCAAAGGGCGAAGATGCCATGGCAGGAGCTCAAAGGCAGCAAGCATGGAATTCTTCCCTGCTTTCAGTACCTCAGACTAGATCACCTCATGGCCAGGCAGCCCCTCCCAGAATGGCCTCTCTCAGTCTCCATTTGCTCCAGTTGCTTCCCCTGAAAGTCCATTTTGTAAAACCATAGCCACCGAGCCACTGAAGTTCAGCTTAGGCCTCATACCCACAAACTCACACTGAATACTGCATCCGGCACAAGACAATGGGGTGGTCATAGTACAAACGTTTCTATTCCTAAGCAAATCTCTTCCTACTAGAAGTTGACAAGGAGTCAGCAAATATATGGGCCCTGGTAATCTTTGTGGTCCACATATAACCAAGAACCTCCCAACCAAAGCTCCTCCCTTCAGAGCACTTGCACCTCTAGCTATGGGGCCCAGATCCATTGACAGTTCCCTTTCAACCTACACATGGGTTTTGAACACTGTCAAGCCTCAAAACCAGTGATGTCTCCCCACACAGAACACTTCAGCAGAGTCGAGCTACACGAAAGAAAATCTAACCCTCATCAGACTGCCTTCAGGAACCATAGACACACCTTCTAAGTGCCAGGGAGGGCTCTAGAGTACCTTTGAGAAATGGGAGGGATCTCCCCCCCATTTCAAACATCCAAAAGACACACAGCCAAACAGCACCCAAGCCCCAACTCCAGCTCGTTCTCCCATGAAGCAGCCTCAGCCAGAAAAACAGACAGACATATACACAGACAATGAGGATGGTTCAAGGGGCAACTGAGACTAGAACACTGCCTATTAGCCATGTGGTCCAGAGTGTGATTCAGATCATGGCTTTCTCAAGTTGCCACTTAGTTGAGTTCTTAGTTTCTACACTCATTTCGGATGTGGATCTGATCTCAGCTTTCATAGGGAAGGTTGGTTGTTTGTCTTGGGTGCAGGGTAGTCCAGCCTGGTACTTTTATCCCCTTTGCTTCAGATTTACTGTGGCAACAGATCTCCAATGCCCCTGTAAGAATCTCCTCCTTTGGCTGCACGTTGCTAGCATCATCCGCCCAAGGCAGCACCCTGGAAGGAGTGGCTGGGTGTCTCCCTGCTTTCAGTCATGGGACACCAGTCACTGGAAGAATCTATTTTGGCTGTGAACCGGGAAGTCCCTTGGCTCTGGGCTTGCTTGCAGCTGGTATAGAAGCAAGGCCTTGGTCCCCTTCTGGTGGGGGCTATGCTGGAGATTAAAGGGGATCCCAGCATGAGCCTGGAGGTCCCTGGCAGTGGAGAAATGAACCCAACACTATTTCATTGCTGGGATGCTGGAAGAACTACTGCTTGTTGTCCCCTCCTTCCTCAACTAGCTGTTGTTAAAAGCACCAACAAGCTGTATGAAAGAGGCCGCTGACTACCATTTCCCTGGGTAAGGCCACGCAGATGGAGTGGGGCACAGTAGGGAGCCAGAACCCAGGGGAGAAAAAGAAGGAAGCTCCAGCCCCCAGCACCTTCCCTGGGCACCAAGAGTCATCCAAGGGGAGGAGCTGGGGAGGGAAGAGTAGTGGAAGAAAGGGACAGAGAGAAGGGGAAAGAAAATAAACCAAGTATTCTATCTGCCATCTCCAATGATTTCATCAAGAGCTAGGTATTCTCTGAGTCAACTCAGGATTTGCTTCCTCAGGGAGAAACAAAACAAAACAAAACAAAAAAACAAAAAAACAAACAGAACTAAAACAAAACAAAAACCCAAGCACCTTCAGTCTATTTTCTTGGCTGGAAGCCGGAGCAAATCCAGCAGATATTTACACAAGGGCCCAGCCATGTATGAGAACAGGATGACCAGCTTCCCGTGGGTCATGGTCATGAGAGTCTGGTGTCCCGAGGCCCAGATGCGATACCAGGGGCCGTAGAATGGGTCTGAGATGGCCGGACACAGCATGTTGTTCAAATTCACTTCGGTGACCTGCAGGGACAAGGGAGGTAGAGTGAGCGTTCGCCATCCCAAGGCTTCTTCTGGCTACTGCCAGTTCAGCCATCTCTCCCTAGAGGGGACTAGACAAGGAGGGATTGACCAATCCCCACCTGTTCATAAAGGGGCTTCCTTGTTTTCTGAGTGGGTGATGGGTCACTGTCCTAGACAAAAGCTGTTTAGTTGTGCTCAGTCTTGCTTTCCAGTTAGGCCAAGAGTCCATTGTCACTCCTAAGTGTTTATCGTGTGCCTAGCTCCTGGAGAGATATTATGGGATTTTTTTTTTTTAAAATCCATTAACTGCATGGTTTCCTGTCTCCAAGTAGCAAGGGCAATCAGTTGACTGCATACAGCCTCCAACTAGACTTGACATGCCACGAGGAGGTCTGAGGAGCATATCGAAGATGCTGCGAGGAAAAGTGGCACTTGAATGGACTCATGAAAAGATGGACGAGGGTTAATGGGGAGGAGTGGGTGAGTAGAGCTTTTCCTGGTGGAAGGTGTAGCGGAACACAGCATGTATGACGTGAGCACGCAGACACTCCTGGAATCCAGAGCATATCAGTGAGGAGCAGCGAGAAGTAAGGAGCAAAGGGTGTGCAGGGCAGAATCATGCTGAGTCTTTCCCACAAGCACAGGCAGCATTCACACTACTGGCAAAGAACCCAGGCTACCTCCAGCAAACCAGAGCAAGGAAGGAGAAAGTGAATGCTTCAACAGAGGCATTGGGGACATCCAGTTCCACGCCCTTATCATGCAAGGCCACACAAGGCTCCATGTGACTAACGCTACATTAATGCCAACCGCACAAAACCAAATATGGCATCCCTGCCCTGAGGACAGCCATAACACCTGCCTTCCAGAGCTCTTAAGAGCTGGCTCACATTAAAGACAAGCCCTCACCATCTCTCAAGGAAGCTGGGCTTTTGGATCATGTTACAGTGACATGGAAATCTCCCTGTCGTCCCCCGCACACACCCCCAACCCCATCCCCACCCAGCAATGAGCTTTCCGCCCTTACTTCAACACCGATAGCTACCCATGCATTATCGACGCTATTGGAGTCTGGGTAATTCAACATTGAGGCCAGCTATTGTCCATATTCCAGGCAGTTCTCATACTACAGAATGCTCTGGGGGCTCCGAACCACCTCACATCCACTGGCCATACAGCTGAATGGTCTCCTCAAGGACCTGGAAACATACCCAGAGTGGACCCAACATCAAAGGCTATCACAAGGCCCAGGCCAATCAAGTAAGGGTCCTACATGCCCAAGAGGTCCACAGCAAAGCACTTGCCAGTTACAGGTCATTGTTTCAGACCCAAGTAGCCATGAGTGCAGGATATCCCTGCCTTCCCAGAAGTGAAGAAACAGCCATTATTGAAGGATTCAGAAGAGTCTTTGGAGAGGCCAAGGCTTTGGATCATCATAAATCAGCATCCCAGACACAATCCGATGTCCTGGCCTTTAGCATCGTGTATTTTTCAAAACAAAATGATACAACGGCACCAACCAGGATTATCAAGATTTATGAAGAACTCCAGACAAAGGGAAGAGGAGGGGATCTCAGCAAACTTACCAGGCCGAGGATCTGCAGGATGCTGAAGTGGTAAAAGAACATGAGGCCAGTTGAGAGAAGAGCCCACTGGAAATTGCTGAGGGGCTCTGGGGTGTAAGCACCTGGAGGAAGAGGGGAGATGGTGAGCTGAGAGGAATAGAGACCCACCGCTCCTCTGCTCACAATGGAAGAGGGGAGATGGTGAGCCGAGAGGAATAGAGAACCACTGCTCCTCTGCTCACAATGGGTGCAGGTGCTGAGGTCACTGCCACAGCCGCAAGCAGGCTTGGTGTCTTTCACTTATCAATGACAGCATCTCCCAAGGGTCCTGGTGCTTAGCCATGAACCATGATAGCCCCTTTTTTTAACCCGGTTCTACCAGTTGATGTTGTACCATTAGAGGGGCTTCTGTTTTATTCTAAAAGTAATTCATGATTATTATAGGTGATTTAGAATTTTTAAAAACTGAAGATAGAGGCAAAGGAGGAAAGCATCCCTAGTACTCAACTACCAGAAGAGAATCTTAATTCCTACCTCCTTGGCCATTTTCTCCATGCCCCAGGATTAATTTTAAAACTAATATTTGAATTAGTACTATATATCTATATCTGTAACTGTCTTTGTGTCTACATTTCCTTGTGATTCTAAATAGTATTTGACAGGGTAGTTGAAAATGTTTTTGTTGAAGTCAGATGAATTTGGGTTCAAACTTTGACTCTACCATTGGTTAGGTATGTCCCCAAGGTGTGGTCTAACAGGATGGCTCAATGAGCATTAGTGCCCTCTTCCTACCATCCTTAAACCTAGAGCTCTTAAAAATATTTTTATTCAGTGCTTGGACCATTTCTCAATGACTGAATAACTCCTCCTAAACAAAGCCATGAATTCCAGATGGATTTCAGTCCCTAGGAAGCCATCTCTATGCTCCACAACAAGAGCCACAGAAAGCTGCAGGGAGTCTAAGGCACGTAAGTGCTGGTCATTCTGATTAGGGCGTAAGAGACAGTCGACAGCAGAGAGAGGAAAGACAGTGGTGCTGGCAAGGGGCCTGCTCCAGGAACCTACAGAACAAGGTGTTTTCTGGAAGTCAGAAGCAGCAAGGTAGAAAATGAAGACAGGAAGGTGGAGCTGAGGGAGAGGAAGGATGGTAGCAACACGCAGAGGTATACTAATTGCTTGTCCATCACTGGACTGGTGATATCATTTACTACTATGCAAAGGAAAGGCAACAGTAGAGTGGAGCAAGGACAAGGGGATGATGGAGTCCATCTCATACATGTTGAAAATGGAGTATCTGTCTGCGAAATATCCACATGGGGACATTCCTGCAGTGACCACACAGAACATGATGGGTGACACTGGGGGCACCTGGAGCCTAGAAGGTGAAGGTAGTCAAATCCTGGTTCTAGCACTTATGGATTTCAGAGCTTTGGGCAAATCTCAGTATCTCTTCAACTCCGTTTTATTCATCTGTATAATGGAAAAGACACCACTTCATTCACAGTGTTGTTAGTTAGATGAGATAATAAAGTACGGCACCAGGGATTTAAGAGATGCTAGTTATTTTCATGGCACGAGCCACAAAGTCCATGAAGAGGATGAGTTGAATATACAAGGGTGGGCAACATCAGCACACAGAAGAAAATGAACTCATGGAAACGCATGTGCACAGTGAGAGAGTAAGAAGACCAAAAAAGCAAGATACCAAGGAACAGATACAAGAAAGAAAAAAAGGGAGGAGGAAATAAGTGACTGAAGCCAGGGGAGATCCCGGAAAGTTCATTCTGGACTGAAGTATCTGTGGTTTGTGATTTTGTGTCAGGATATATTTATAGCTATCGTTGGCCACATTTGGCTCATGGTTGGACACACCTTTGGAACCCAATGTTCTTCAAAGTCAAGGACCTTCTATGTCTTCGCAACAGCCAACACAGCACTTGGTTGGTAACATTGCATTGAGCAGTATACTGGGAGTATGAACACTGGTCTGTCTGATAAGGGGGTGTAACCTGGGCACCATGTTGTCGCCCTGGTTTCTGAGGACACACGGAGGATGCAGAGACCTGCAAGGCTGACAGGGGCCCAGGCTTTCAGACATTCCACTTGCAAAGCCTCCAGCCATCACTTTCTCGGCTGTCTTTTCATTCCCACCGGACTTCTTCCCACCTCCCCCAACCCCGACCCCCAACCTCCATCCCAATGCAGCAGAATGGACCTGGCATGCCTCAGATACCAAAATGGGCCGTGTAGGAATGAACTCAAGTGTTTGTGTGTGGGGGGGGGGCAGGAACAAGGTCAGCAGCCATAGTCCTTGGGAAGGAGAGGATGAGGATTCCTTCCCTGTGCTTCTTCCATATTGTGGTGGGAAAGGAACATTCAGATCCTATCAGGGGACATGTTTCTCAGTGTTCTCCTTGACCCTTCACAGAGCCCCGTGTTTACACTATTGCTTCTGACTTCATCAGCTGTCCCAACCAGACCGATTGTTGCCAGAGGGAGGAGCGCTCACTAAAGCTCCTCTTCACCTCAACCCTGGATGCACAGAGGACACTCGAGCAATGCTCACTACACAGCAAAGCGGTGGCACAGGAATCATCAAATATAACGTTAGTTCAATGCTAGTAGTAACCTGAAGACTATCTTCTAATACCTATAAAACACAACCCACAAGCCACCCTTATCTGCACAAAAGATATTGTTTTCTCTACAATGTTAAGAAGCGGGAAATAAGCCAACTAGGGAGATAGGTTAAATAAACTACAATCCCTCGATGTTGTGTAAATGTCCCCTGCCATTCAAACAGCAATCAGATTGTCCATGCATGAAGAAACCAAACCAGCCCAGGGTGAATAACAACAAATATAAAAGGCAGAACATCAAACAGTACAGACATGAAAGAAAATACAATGTAGTATCTTAAAAACAAAGGCCTGGGAGTGCAGGGGTCAGACAGCCTCATGTTCCCCACAGGAATTACCCGGAGCAAATCACACTTCCTTCAAAGTTGTTTTCCTATGTAGGAACTAGAGGCAAGCACCCACTTCTCAGAGCTGAGACATGGCATAAGTCATTACAGAAAACAGATCCAGCAGCTAGCCTAGCATGGCATGGACCTATTGTTATCCCAAGGATCACAGGCAGCAAGACGGAGGGCATTCTGGGGAAATGGACACCTCCTCTGTAAAGGGAGACTGCCTGTGGCAAATATGATCCAATATTCCATTTTCTCAACCCCCCAAAAAAAAAACAGTAAAAAAGCCCTCTATATACTGATAACTCTGCCCAAAGGGATATATGCAAACTGTATGCAATCCCACATAATTCTCTTTGCTGGATACCTGGATGTGGCCCTTGGGATAATCCTAGTGAAAAACCAGTTTTCGTCAAAAGGAAAGCAGAAACCAAATCACTTTTGGGAAAATTCAACATCATAAACCTCTCTCTCTCTCTCTTTTTCTACTTTAAGAAAGTGTGTGACATTTTTCTGCTAGCATCTTCTATCCCAGGAGGCTAGAAGCACATCATGAGTAAAGGTAGGGGGAAACCAAAATAAGAGTTTCTGTAAAATTGATTTCTGCCAGAAGGAAGCCGTAGGAGTACTGGGAACCTAGGCAATTGCTCCAGCAGTAGCGAAGACCCCCAGAAGGCCCCCGAAAGGATCTTTCTTTCCTCCTATACCCTTACTCACAGTGGATAACACCGAGGACTCACTCAACGCTGGGTAGGGTAGCCTGCTATATGCCATCTTGCTGCTTCCTTCATCTCACTGACTTCCTTGTGCTGCCCACTCATGTAATATCTATGACACACATTGGACTCCATGGGAAAGGTGGGGAAACAATCGTGGCTAGCTCCTGTCCTTGGCAATCTGCCGTAGCTGACAAATGGAGGAGCTGACATGGTGAAGGAAGCATGGTCAGGACTGGGTACCCCGAGGAAGGGAAGAAAACTAGAGAGGGTCGTAGTTCAGGAGATTTGAACAACAGGAAACACCTGGGGTAGGACACAACAGAAGGAACATTCCAGGCCGAAGGCATAGCCTGAGAAAAGGTATACAGATGTCTGAGACATGCTATCTGTGTGCAATTGGGTGCAGTTCCTTGTTACAGAAGAGCACGAGAATGCAAGAGGTCTCATGTGTCATAGGTAGCTAGAGAAACAAGAAAACAGAACCTCATAAAGGAAGAGCCTTGTTATCCAGGCCAGAGCACTTGGCCTTTATCCTCTATACAATGAGAGTCCACTGAAAGATCATTAGGAGATGAAAAGGTCAGGTCTATGTTTCAGCCAGCTGGATGCCTCCAGCAACAGTAGAGACAGTGGACCAGAGGGAAACAGAACTGAAGACAGACTCAAATACTGCTGTGGGGGACACAGATGGCTTGGTCCTTGGCCAGACATAAAGGAAGACCATCTACAGGAACTTCCTGGTCTATGACTTTAGGAAGTGACAGGTTTAGGAAAGAAAGGAGCTCTGGTTAAGGTACAACACTGAATAGTGTAAGTAAGCTATACCAGCAGTTGCCTCCACTGTAGGTTATGGCTGGCCAGGGTCTAGAGCTAGGAAGGGGAAAATGGTTTGAGAATACAGATTGGTATGGAACTAAAAGTCACAAAGAAGAGTCCACAATACAAGGTTACTTGAAAACAGCAATATTT
>NC_045030.1:135721730-135730443 GCF_008632895.1 Mastomys coucha | reverse complement strand
AAGATGAGCTTGATGACCAAACTACAGAAGCAGCCATAGAATTGGAAGACAGGTACCCTAGAAGTTGGGAGAGCACAGGTAGAGAAGCACCAGCAATGTTAAACGCTCTTTCATTTAGTACGGGCCACTAGACACATGCAGCAGCTTATATTTGAATACATCGCAGACACAAACCATTTCCATAACCACAGACAATTCCAGTGAGGATATCCTTCTGGGGGGAGGGGGGACAGCAAAGTCAAGACAAACAATCCACGAAGTTCAGAAACGTGTGGGCCACTGGTGCTCTCTGCTACGACAATTTCAGGAAAGGAGCTATGAAGGAGCAAAGTGGCGAACTATGTTTCCCTATTAGGCAAAACAAGGAAGTAAATTCTGGGAAAAGGTGTCAGAATATAAAGCCACAGAGAAATGATCAGCCAAACCGCTTACATTCTTGGTCTTGTCTCTGAATGCCCTGAGCAGCCTCCTATGCTTTTCTTTTTTCTTTTCTTTTCTTTTTTCTTTTCTTTTCTTTCCTTTTCTGTTTTGTTTTGTTTTGTTTTTGATACAGGATCTTGTAGCCAAGGCTGATCTTTCTTGCAGGAATCCCCTGGTCTCAGCCTCCCAAGGGCTAAGATTATAGGTGTGCACCATACCCGACTCAAACTTTTGTTCTTACCCAACAGATCTGTCCCTATAAGTCACCTGCTGCCTCAGCAGCTCTCTAAAGTCTCCTTTCTCTAACTCCACAGGCCCAAGCTCGATAGAGCAGTGCTTGTTTAGCTTGCTTTTCATTGCTCTTCCCAGACTGTTAAACACCCCACAACTGGCAGTGTAATGCATAGCATTTTCTCCCTTCTGCCATCAACTACAGATGATGGACGGTGGCCCTTTTACTCTGAAAATGCGGCCTACCTTTGCCTTCCTAATTCTTGCTCACTGCTATGTGTCCCTGGAAGAATCTTCCAAGACCCACTCAATTCCATGGTCTGTCTCCATTACCACACTTCGGCCATTCACTTTCATGGTCAACCCTGAGACCCTGTGACTAGGAACATCCTCGTTCTGATCTCAAAGACAAACATTCTCCCCTTTAGCCATCACTGTTTCCTTTCCTGATCACTTCTTCAAACCATGACTCCACCTGGTCTTTGACACCAAAAGAATCTGCGATCCAATCATTGTTCACACCATATTTTTAAACTCAACATTCTCTCTCCCTCTTTCTCTCTCTCTGTCTCTGTCTCTGTCTGTCTGTCTGTCTCTCTCTCTCTCTCTCTCTCCTCCTCCTCCTCCTCCTCCTCTTCCTCTTCCTCTTCTTCCCTCCCTCCCTCCCTCCCTCTCCTCTGTATCTCTCTCATTTAAGAGAGACTCTCTCTGTATAATAGCACTGGCTGTCCTGAAACTCGCTTTGTAGACCAAGCTGGCCTCAAATGTACAGAGATCTGCCTGCCTTTCCCTCCCAAGTGCTAGGATTCCAGCTCTTCCTTCCTTTCTTAAATCCCATGTCCTGTTATTCTGATTATCTTTACTGACACCTTTGTCTCTTCCCACTATGGCTAGAAAAAAACAAATCCTCTGCCCTGGTTAAATTCACCTCTTTCTTCCTCCCTTGTCTGTCCCTACCTACATAGCTTAGCACAGCTGGAGCAAAACAAGCAGCACTGACTACTCTCATGTCTAATTTGTCATCACAGACCTGAAGCGCATCCTTCATGTTGCCAGGCAATCACACTATATTCCCCTGCCCATTCACTCTCTCGCTTTCTGAGGTCACAATTTAATATCCTCTCCTCTCTTCTCGAACCTTTAATACTTTCCTCCTGGCTTCACTGTCAAACAATGACCTGGGCACTTCCGGCTTCGCCTAGAAAAAGAGAATTACACAAAACATCCTGAGCCCTCACAAGCACATTTAAACACCCACGTGTTAACACTTGCCAGGTTTGCTCTGCCTTCATCTCTGCAAACCATAAGAATCATGACGAGAGGGTCTCAGTCAAGGCCAGACCTTCCTGTGGAGACCCTGGTACTCCTCCCTCATCTACCTACCACTCCACAATTCTTTCTCTTACAACACTTGCTTCCTCTTTCCTATTGGATTAGTATGGTAACCATGAAAACAAGCTAAATGCACAGAGATTGCTCTCATTTGAAAACAAGCACCTGACAGCCCCCGAGAGCTCCCAGTAACTGCTGTCTCTCTGTTAAAACAAAGATACAATATCTTTACAACAAATATAGCACTGGCTATATCTGGACTGGTCAAAGCAGTAGCTCCTAGTCATGTGTCACCCAGAGCTTCCAATGTAGCTGGTTTGAATTGATACAAGATATATCGACTAAAATATGCCAGTCATAATTTTATATTGGTTATATTTGAATGGTAATTTTTTGGATAAACTATGTATAATGAGGTATATTTCTAATATTAGTTCCACCTGTTTGTCTTAACTATTTTTAGTGTATGAACACCTGAAAATACATACTTAACTCACATATTTTTATTAAATACTCTGCCCTATTTTCCTTACCCAAATTCTTCTCTTCTTGCTCTCTCTCTTAAACCCACTTCTATCAGGCTTTAGCCAGTGGGACCTCACCAGGGAAAATTCAGTAGGTTTGATGTGCACCTGGGTATCGGGGGTTGCCCTCTTTGAAATCCTATTCAGAGATCCACATGCCATGAAGAGCTATGTGAATAGAGGGGCCCAACCATTTCAGGGTCCCAGCTGGGTCCAGGGAAGACCAGAAGAATGTCTTGGTCATTTCAAGCTATTTTAACAAACACCATAGATCAGACATCTTAAGACAACAAAAATTACTTTCATTTTTTATTTTATTTATTATTTTTCCATTTCTGAAGGCTAAGAAGTCCACAATCAAAGTATTGGGCGGTTGCTTTCTACTGAGGGGGTCTCTTATGGATACCATCTTCTAGCTATATCTTCCTCACATGACAGAAGAGGGTGGGGCTGCCAGTTCAAGGTCTGCTCTCTAACAGGGGCATAGATTCCATTATGAAAGAATATCTTATTACTTCATCTAACCCTAACTATAGCCCAAAGGCCCAAATCTGAAACAGCATCACATTGTGGGTCACAGCTTCAATATACAGATGATCTTAGATGATCAATTCATAAACAACAGGCCAATGGGCCCCCACAATTGCAAGAACAAATTCTAAGTCACTAAGTTTTAGGGATGGTATTACCTAACATTACCTAACTGAAACAATACCCCGCACACACCAAGCCAAACAACAAGAACAACAACAACAACAACAACAACAACAACTCAAAGCAATACACAATCCCAAAGTCTTCCTTGTTATTTTAGTAAATGGCCATCCATTTCATTTGACCAGGTCAAAAAACGTTAAACTCACTCTTGACCCTTTCTTCTTTTTCTTTCTCATCCTGTATCTGATTCCATCCAAAACTGTTGGCTGTCCCTTTAACATGGGCTCAGAACCCAACACCTTTTCCCTATCTGTACCACATCCCAGTTTGAGCCACTGTCATCCACTCCCTAATTTATTACAGAATGCAACTAAGCAACCCTTTAAAACTTTAAGTCTCATAGGCCTTCCCCTCCTCCAATGACCGCTCACCCACCTATCGTAGCTAGTTTTAGTGTGCTTATCATCTCTAACCTCATGTCCTACTAGTTTCCCCTCCTTCCTATGGCACCAGACATAGTGCTTTATACCTAATTGCTGGAATAATCTGAAAACATTTCTGCCTCATGGTCATTGTACTTGTTATCTCCCTCGCTTGCCATATCGTTCCCATAGAGATCAAAGGGCTTGCTTTTTTGCCAGCTAGCCTTTGCTCAAATGTCACATTGTCAGTGAAACCTTTCCTTTAAATGAGGCCATCTCATTCAAAAGAGCAGCCCTCCGTACGCATGTGGCAGCATCACGTACTTTCCTCTGTAAGATCGCCTCTTGCATCTCATATAACATTTAAGTACTGTATGTATCATTTCTCTATTTCTTTACTGTCAGTCTCCTTCCACATGGATGTGATGTCCATGAAAGCAAGGATTTGCTCTTTGTGTTTCAGTCTCGGCAGATACTATACTGCCAGACACCAAGTGGGGATTTCAAAAATATTTGTTGAAAGAATGGCATGTGCAGGCTAACATGCTGAACTGTAAGTACTACATATAGTCTACCTCTTCATTAGACTTATGGGATAGAGACAGAGTAGGGGGTGGAGGCCAGCTCAAGAATACAGCATACTATGTTATATATGGTTTAGGGCATCACAGATTGTGTTGGGACTGAGTTAAAATGGAGGCTGAGTGATTCGGCTGGCCTGGGCAGAATAGGTCCGAGCCTCTGTATTTCTAACCAGCTCCGTCTGACTTCTGAGGCTCAGAGTACCCTTTGACCAGTAAGAACTAGAGTTTGTAAACTGAAAGGGAGGGTAGAGAAGTAGGGAGATCGTGGAAGAAGCTATAACAAGAGAAGGAGCAGGGGTGATCTAATCTGAATCAGAAAGTCTAGTATGGATGGGTCAGAAAGGATCAGGAGGTGAAACCAGCAGGTTTTCATCACTGGCTAAATGGAAGCTGGGGCTGAGAAGCCTTCAGAGCCACTGATTAACTTTAGACCTCTAGCCTGACTAATACGCTAATTAGCCAATAGAATTGGAAACCTTGAAAAGGGTGAAGGTTTGGACATAAGAAAGAGAATGACAGGTTTAGCTCCTGACAATAAGGCCATCTTATTTATCTTCTGCATCCTAAGAACGAGACAGCTCCATCCCTACTTTTGTAAGCCTTCCTCATATTTGTGTGTACATGATGCTCCCTGCAAAGTTGTGGGTGGATCCAGTGTCATGATTGGATCCTGATGCTGTTATCCTAAATCTATGAATTAATCCATTGACAGATTCATGATCTAATGGACTTACTGCAGGGAAGTGGCTCCCCATAGGTATGGTCTTGAAAGGATCTCTCTTTTCTCTGGCCCTTTTCTTTAGCTCTCTGCTTCCCGCCATCACAAGATGAGCATTTCTGCCTTATCACAGACAGCCCAATAAACAGCAGAGCTGACTGACAACAGATCAAAATCTCAAAACAAAACAAAACAAAACCTGTAAGTCAAATCCATCTTCCCACTTCTGAAGGTGTTCCTTCCTCAGGTATTTGTCACGTGATGACAACAACAAATAAAGCAAAGCAAAACAAAACAAAACAAAAACAAAGGGAAAACTGGTCTAATGCTGTTTTAACTGCCTAGAAGCTAGTTTCCTGTAGAACAACCGCAAAATGACTCTGGGAAGCTGATTCAATATTCTTAGCCACCGAATGCAGGCCCCTGTCAGATTTCCTTTCACCAAAGCCACTAGTGGGTCAAATGAGACCTATATCCATAAGTAATATGATTTATTACAAAGGTGGGGCAGAGGTGTACTCTGGGATATGCAATGGAGATGAATGTAGTCAACACCTACCCCTACAGGCTCGTCCCACAGGGGCTAAGCTTTGCCCTCAGGGTGTGCAGTGGTGGCTGATGTGCTGCTGAGCCTGTGACTGGGGCATCTTCAAAGCCCATCTTCGCCTGAGTGACACAGGCAGCACTTAGGGGAGAGTTCAGAGCAGGTACAGAACCCAGTGGGTAGTGGACCTGACCTAGCAAGAGGGTCTAGAGTCTATGGAGTGAACTCTCACGTCTACTCTTTCCAAGTTGCAGGTCAAAACCTCTCAAAGCCTGAGGGAGCCTTTAGCAGGAAACTTCTAGACCATGCCTAACCGCCATCTTGCAGGAACTGAAAAGTTAACCGCACGGAGACATTGAACTGAAGTGCGCTTCAACATTATACACTACTATATGGCCCTGCTAGGCACTGAATACAAACTGAATCCCTGGTGAATGAGCTGAGAGCAAGGGGAAGCCAACTCATGGATCATTTGGGGCAATGAGGCTTAACATTCATTCTTAATTAGCCATTCTGAGGGTTGAAGATTCAATCTTCCATGGCTCAGGACTCCTTGGATGGCTGACTACAACACAGTTTTCTGGACGCTGGCCTACAGGTTTGGATTCAGTAGGCCTGAGGAGTGACCTCCAATCTGGAATCGGAGAATCTGCATTGTTATCACATTCCCTGGTTCAGGTGACACTGCTGATGGCCGTGCTACACTGTCTGGAGGAAGTTGTACAAAATGCAGGCAGGTTCTTAGGACCTGCTTCCTGGGACTCGAACTCTGGAGGTAGGGGTGGATCCTGCAATTCCTATTTATGTAACAAGCACCTTAGGGTGATGTAAAACTTGAGGTTTGTGACAAGACAGGAGCTCCATTGAAGTAGGGAGACCCCTGGAGCCTGAAGCTATACTGGGGAAATAATTTAGCCAGGTGGGAACCTAGAAGGTGATAAAAATTATGGCGGAAAACTCATGACTTAAGCTTTTGTTCCCACAAAATCCCAGTGGCATCCTCCTTAGCAGGGAAAATTCAGTGGCCTTCAGACACTCTTCTACCTGCCCTACTGTGTAAGGCTCAGCCCTTAGCCACAATTTACCTTCATCCAGTTGGCTCCCCACTCTAACTCACCCCCAACTCAGGAGCCTTTGGGCATTCTATGTATTCTCTAAGCCTTTCCTCTGGCCTTGTCCAACCAGAAAAACAGAGTCAAGAAGCCTACGTGATAAGAACTTTCCCAGAACCTTAACCTTTGCCAGCCAGGATGGGTGCAATGGGTTCACCTGGGCAGAGAAGCAGGAGACCCAAGCTGGACCCTGAGATGAATGACCTTTGGGTCAATGTTAAAACAAACAAAGAGCTTTGGTTCTAGTGGGTTCTAGAAACCAACTAGCAGAGGGGCTATGCCTCAATTCTTATGTTGATAAAGAAGCTAAAAGCCAACTGGAGAAGTAGCTTTTCCAGATCACAGGATACCAGGGTTCTTAAACCCCAGTCTCCAGAAATATATCCAAGGGCTGCTGAATTGTTAACAGGTGAAAACAACCACTTCTTCACGAGAAAGACCCTGTTTGCCAAGTCTGAAGCTAGAGCGCCCTCTCGTGTACACAAGAGGCATTTCCTGCAGCCTAGACAACGGGCAAAGAGGGGCCAGCAACCAGGGGGATGTTTAGAAAAGACACCTCTTATTTTCTACATTTATGTTTGAAAAGCATAAAATAAAGAGCGAAGAATTATAAAAGCCATCAAAGTTAAAAGAAATTATCAAAATATCTCTGTTGTTTTGTAACCCAGGTATGTTTCTTTATAAACACATGCTGTTTATAAAGATTATCAGCAAGATTATCTATCTATTATATAAAGTAAGATTTATCAGCAAATCTGACAAATCGCCCTAATTTCAAAGCACTGATGAGCACTGGCAGTACACAGAGGGGTCTGCAGCTATTTTGATGTAACAGGAAGCAGACTGGGTTGGCCAGTGACAACCAAGGCACAGACACAGTTAACAGACCAGACACCCAGCGCTTGGCTACTAAATGCTCATTCTCCTTTCAAGATTACATGCTTGCAGGTCACAAGTCACCACTGTTCTCCTCAGAGTCGCTATGAACTTCACCCTAGACAAGCAGCCCTCCTTTTCACACTGTCCTCTTTCCTAACAGCACTCAGGGGAATTTCAACATCCGTGTCAGTGCCTCTCCTATGGCCCTCACTTTGTGGCATCCACAGACCTGTGCTGGACTTTGTTACTCACAGCCGGCCATCTGTCATCACACTTAAGGGCTCCACCTCCGAGAGGATAATCTGACCACAACTTCCAAAGAGTTCAGCTTTTATAGCCTCATTCGTACAGTGTATGGGCTCCTAGACCTCCTTATAAATTACCAATCCCATTGTTGTTCTCAATGTGTGTGTGCGCGTGCGTGCATGCGCGCACACACACACACACACACACACACACACACACACACACTCACATGCACATGCTCAATACCTACTTGTTCCTCTGCTCTCTCCTGACCTCCCTTCTGTTCAGCCCAGCTTGGACCCTTCTGACCTTAGCCTCTGGCATCATCCCTTAAATTTGATCTAGTGGGCAGAAGGAACTTTCCATCCCTCTCCTCACAGTAGGTAATTCTCAAGGCATCACGCGCTAAAGGTGGAAGCTGAAGAAACCATGGCTACTCGACTTTACTGCGTTAGTAGGCAGGGTCTTTGTACACTGACAAGCAGAAGCCATCCCCATAATACTGAACAACTAAACCACCACTGTGTATGCACCAGGCACTACTGAAAGCACTTTCTACAATGATGCCGTGTACTGTTCATGACAACCCTGGAACGGAACACCAGCAGTCTTCTTTTGCAAAGAAAGCGGAGTACAGAGAAGTTCTGGAACTTGACTGCTCACACAGCTGCCATGGAATAGAAACAAAACTTGAAAACAGGTGATCTAACTACCCAGTGCATGGCATGCTTGTCTATCGTGTGCATGACAGTATAGCCAGTCTATTGACAGACATACCTTCTCTCTACTCAGTGCCTCTGACAGGATGGGGAGGAAGACAGGACCTGCTATAGCTAGAACCACCTTCCATTCTCTGGCTGTTCTCCCAGGTGACCCAGGTTTCCAGCACCCAACCGCCTGTAATTCTAGTTCCAGAGGATCCAAATGCCCTCTTCTGGAGGCACAGGCACTCAGCATGCAAAACACTGACATGCACAAAAATAATAAAGTAATAGCACGAATACAAAATCATAAATAAAAATAATTTTCAAAAGAGTTCTGAGA
>NC_045030.1:135719784-135721149 GCF_008632895.1 Mastomys coucha | reverse complement strand
ATGAGAACAGAGACCCACAGCTGGACAATGTGAGAAGAATGAGAGACCTTCGAACACTCAGCCCTAAGTGAGATGTTTCTATCAAATCCCTCCTCTCTTTAAGTAGCTCGGGAACCCTACAGAAGAGGGACCCTTTTTCAAAAAACAAAGTGGATGGCACCTAAGGAACAACACTAGAGACTGACCTCTGTAGTATACACACATCCATTGTATATATGCACCTGCTCACATACATTGACCCATGTACACATGAACATAGATACAAACTGATACTATGGACGGTGCTCAAAAAACCTAGACTCCTCTTCCATTTCCTCACCGCCTAGTCCTCTTGTCATTGTTATTTCCAATGCATCATCTCAGCAAGTGTCATAACCTCCTAATTCGCCAACTCTTGCTTCTCTTTAATACCATCAAAGCTCTCTCAAAATCCTTGTCAGGGGATTTGAACTGAGCCAGTCCTGGGAGAGGAGATGATGGGAGGAAAGCAGAGGAGAGGAAAATGGAAGTGCTGTGAAGGGAAACCTCTTCTACTGGTTTTTTGATGTTCATAGGCCCTCACCCCACACTCTTCACATCCCATCTTCTCCAGAGACCCCATCTTGCAGCACTTCTCAGATCACATGTGGTTTGGTAACTGCTAGTCAAGTGAAATTTCGACTGATTTTGCTTCAGGACAACTCAGCTGTCCTGTTGTTCCAACCCTTCCTAAAATCTCCCGACAGCATTTTTTTTCTTTGGCCACCTTTTCAGGGTTGCTTTATCCCAAGGGGACCCCCTGTTTCCCCTGCACCCACTCCCCAGCTACCTAGGACCCCTGGATACCTCATCCATTACAAAGCCTTCCCAGAATTCCCCAAACAGTTCTAGAACTTTCTATCCTGCTGTCTCCTAGACAACTCAGCTGGAACATTTAGAAGGAAGCACTCAAGCTCAACCATGTCCTTTCTGCTTACAGACTGAACATGAATCCCCTAAATTCATGTTGAAACTTCACTGCCAATGTGATGGTTCAAGAAGGTGGGACATTACAGGGAAGAGGCCATATGTGATCAGCACCCTTATAAAATGGGTCAAAAAGGATCTGTTCATCTGTGGCACATGCGTGGATGTGTGGATGTAGACAGTGAAGAAAGGGGTCCTTACCAGATTGCTAATATCTGGATCTTGGGCTTCCCTGCCTCCAAAATGGTACTTTTTGTTACAGCACTCAGAAAAAAGTCATTTTCTAAAAATATGCCTTCTCTGTCAGTGGTCCTGTCACCTAGGCCCAAATCCTAGAAGACTTGTGCACTTCACTGTCACCTTCACTCCCACAGCATTTCAAGTATATAAAATTATTAGCTTAATCAATATTTATTATTC
>NC_045030.1:135711631-135719462 GCF_008632895.1 Mastomys coucha | reverse complement strand
AGAGAGAGAGAGAGAAAGAGAGAGAGAGAGAGGGAGGGAGAGAAGCAAAGGGTAGGGGGTTGGGTGGGCAGAGTTCGAGTGCTGGGAAACAAGATCAAGTTATGCAAGGTCGGACTATAAGTGATCTTTCAGGTCGTGTGAGGGAATGGGCATATACAGAATCCTAAGTGAGAGTTACATGCAGTGGACAAAATCTGATCAGAGCTCCTTGTTCTGATGATATGGTGAACAGACATGGCCAGGACGCAAATGAGAAAACAAAGTAACCTCCATATTAGAGGATGAGAAACTCCACTAGGCTGGAGGACGGAGGTGGGGAGGCAGGGCCAAAGAGGGCTAGCACTGTAGAGGAGTTGGAAGTCAGAACTTCTGAACTGGTCAGTGGAGAACATGAAGCAATGGAGGGGGGGCTGAAGTGGAGGCCAATGGGGGACAAGGAAGGAGAACATGTCAGAAGGGCTTTGAAAATAAGGAATTTGATGTGGGCCATATTCCTTTGAAGTGCTCCCAGATTGCACTGCCTGTCCATAGGAAACAAGCCTCTGCGATGGGCAAGGCAGAGGAGCCCAAGCAGCAAGTTCAACAGGAGCAGGAGAGCCAGGAGCCAGGAGCATCTGGCCCTGGGGAGAAATCAGCATCTCAAAGAAGGAAGCAGAAGCTGCTAAAGCCACTGCTAAGCATGCAATCTGTCCCTGCAGGGGTTTGTGGCTTTAGAATTGATCGAGGCATAATCCTCACCCCCAGAGCCCACAGTCTAGGAAAGAGACACATATATAAATTCATGAGAGGCAAGAGAATTAGTGGTGAATAATAATCACTGTAGTAAGGGGAAACCACTGCATGCACCAGATGCTGGGGTAAGGACTTGTCATGTACGTGAGCTCTGGGATCCTCATGACAATCAAGAAGGTAGGTCCAACTACTACCCTAGCTTGCAAGTGCCAAAGACAAAAGAGATCTCAAAGCACTGGCTCCTATGTCATAGCCCCCTAGCAATTTGGCAATGTCAACTTTTGAACCCACGGCTCCACATCCAGTGATTCTATGGTGTGCAGGAGCCAGCCTGCTCCTTTCCCTGTGCCAGAATAAACTCCAGAAGGTACTCTTCAGTTTCAGGTGCCATGGTCCCCTTGGGACAGTTAAGAAGCATAACTACTCCTCCCTCTCAGAATGAGTGTGTGTGTGTGTGTAAATATATGTATAGATAGATAGATAGATAGAGTAGAGATATATAGCTATATATTCCCCCACAGATAAATAAGGGAGGATTACTTCATGTTTATATATCACCATGGAGAAAGAAGACTTCCTAACACAACCCAAAATCCAAGAGCCAATGAATTAAAGGCAGATAAATTAAAATTACAAAGAAATTCTGCATAATCAAAACCACAAAGTTGAAAGGCTAACATATATATATATGTATGTATATGTATATATATGTATATGTATATATGTATGTATATGTATATATATGTATATGTATATATATATGTATATGTATATATATATGTATATGTATATATATATGTATATGTATATATATATATATATATACACATATAGTCCAGGCAGATCTAGAACAAAACTAATTACATAAGCATGGATGACCCTGAAATCCTTATCCTCCTGCCTCCACCACCCCAGGTGCTAGGATTATAAACCTGTGCTACCAATACTACACCTAGTTTTTATGGCATTGGCGATGGATCCCAGGGCTTCATATTTTGGTAGGTCAAGCCCTCTATCAGTTGAGTAATATCTACAGCCTTGAATAAAATTTTAAGCATAAGACATTGAGAGTTAAAAAAGAAACCAATCATATTAAAATCTATTGAAATATTTTTTTGACTAGCAAATATGCATGTCAAAGTTGAGGCACTAATAAATACGAATGCATTTTTGAGCTACCTGCAGCAACAGTAATATAAGAGGAGAGCAGTGATTTTACATTAAGGAAAAATACGCTTGACTCCTGTAGAAACTGAAGTTTGTTGTTGATATTCAATAACTGACTGAAACACTTCATTTTCCTTACAGTTAATGCGGGTGATTACAATTTTTCTTTTCTTTCAAGGTTGTCGGCCCCAGGCGGGTTAGATTCTCATAAGTCTAGTGTACGTGTAGAGATTTAATGAGATCAAGATTCTATAAGTAAAAGTAAAAAAAACAAACTGTGCAGCACATAGCTGATAAAAGTTGGCTTAGAAGATGCATCTTCTATTACACGTATGTGCCTGTGCATGAATACAGTTTGAGCAGAGCTTTCACCCATTCACTCTGTTCTCAAACCAGTAACAAAAGAAAAACTCCCGGTCTTTCAGGGGCTGCTGGGTAAAAAGACACCAAAAGACACCTGCTTGGTAGCAGGCAAGGAGGAGCCCAGCAAGAGGGAAGGAGGGACCAAGAGAATGGAGAGGGACATTTCTGTGAGCACCTCTTCCACGGAGAAGGCCATAGCTGAGGGGATTTTAGAGAATATTGTCCAGGCCAAGGGCTGACAGGGAGACAACTATTCGTAGCAGAAGCTGCAGCACTGCAAACACACACAGAGACATGAACTGGAAGCTCAGGGACCACAAAGGATTCTGTTATCAGCAAATGTTACACAGCAAGGAAGGGACTAAAACAGATGGGGATGGAGCAAAGTTAGAGGCTGGGTTCCATGGGCTCTTTTGGTCCCACTGGCTATAATGAGAACCAATGTAAGTTTTCTAAATAGGGAAATGCTTCAGAAGTAGTTTTAGAATCTAGTGGAATGGAGTGCAAAAAGGCGAATGGAACCACAGGGAGCCAACTGCCACCACTGAAGAAGGCGATGACGACTGCCAAATCTGGACCCCTTGGGAGTAGCTCCAGAGATAGCAGGAACTGTTATAATTATTTTAATAATTACATCTACGTGAAGTTTTGGGTAGCCACCTGGAGAGCCTAGGACTGTATCCCCACCACAGATAAATAAGGAAGGATTACTACATGTTTATATACTACCATAGGGGAAGAAAGGACTTCTTAACACAACTCCAGGAGCCAAGGAATTAAAGACAGATACATTTAAATTAGAAAAAAAAATTCTGCAGCAACAAGACCACAAAGTTCAAAGACAAATCTGGGGGCCATATCCACATGTAGAGAGCTACTGCAACTCAACTTATCTGAAGACAAGACAGAATGGAAAAGCGAGCACTGAGGAGAAGCGCAGATTTCAAAGACTGGGGAAGCAGATGCAATCCTACACATCTGGAAGGTCCTGGGAGTAGGGCTTAGTGGGAAAGGGCGAATAGGAGGCCCTGGGTTCTGGCTCCAGCACGGAAAGACAGGCAGACTAGAAACATGTCTCTAAAGTGCTCAGCTTCACTCAAAGTTCACTATACTAGTAGTTTATTCTGTTTGGGCTTGGTTTGGTTTGATTTTCGCCCACCAGATAGACAAAAATACAAAAGTAGAAAAAACATTGTCTACTAAAATGCGCATCCATAAATTATGGTTCACTCTTGTCACCCCGTGTTACTGTGTAAAAGGAAACAGGTTCACTCCACCATCATGAGTTCAAATGATGGATCTACCATTGACTAAACATCCATTTCCTCCTAAATGAATGGAAGATAACAGGCACACCTCCTGACAAGTTTTGTTGGGATCAAATGAGCTAACGCTTGAAGTAATACCTGTCATTACTTATGTTAGAGAAAGTACTGCCATTTTTATTATACTATATTCCACCATCAATATTATGGAATATTAAGCTGCTGTGAAAAACAAAGGGAAAGATACTGTGAGACTAGCAGAAACGAGTTTCTAAGCTAAAACACATCAACAGCTCCAAAGGCAACAGCAGACATGCTGGTTTTGAGTGTTTGGCATAAGGAGTGAAGTATTTTTTTTTATCATTTCCTTGTATAGTTATCCCTTGATATCCAAAGGGCTCGGTTCCAGGAATCCACATAAATACCCAAATAAGCAGTGCTCAAGATGATTACACAAAATGGAACAGTGTTTGCCCATAACATACACAAACCTTCCACAAAATTAAATCACCTCCAGAGAATTTACAATACCCAATACTATATAAACATTATACTAAACATTGTTATACTATATTGCCTAGGGAACAATCATGAGGAGAAAGTCTGTACATGTTCAGTGCAGACAATTTTTAAAAAATACTTTCAGACAATAACGTTGGACTGAACCCAGGGATGGAGAAGGAAATAGAACCCCAGGAGCCAGTGAGATGGGTCAGTGGGTAAAGGCCCACCAAGGACCTGAGTTTAGTCCTCAGCCCCACTCTCATATGGTAGAAGGAAAGAACCAGATCCAGCGAGTTGTCCTCCGACCTCCACATGCATGTTATGGCACACATGCACACACATAGAGAAACAATGTAACAGAACCTGTGGACACAGAAGGACAACTGTATGAAAGGAAGAGAGGAAGGCTAGCCAAAACCCAAAGTGGCTGCCACCTCTAACAGTGAGGGCAGGGGTGGAGTGCATGGAACAGAGGTAGAAAGGATGCTTTTAATATCAGGGTTTTTTTTTTTTTTTAAATTTTACCTATTAAACTAAAGGTTGTAAATTGTATAAAGGAACTTGAAGCACAGAACAAAATTAAAGTGTAAAATAAGCCAGCCTTATCTCAAAACTTTCACTGCCTCTTCCGGTGTTGACTAAACAAGAGCAACCAATAATGGTTCATAAAGCCTTTTATTCCTGACCTAACCTGCTGCTTGGCTTGGGTCCAGCGTCACATGGTCCCCTTCCTTGCGACAACGCTATTGTATATGACATTCTGTCCTGCCACAAGAGTTCAGGGCCTCTAAAGCTCTATGTGTCTGGTAAATTCCCACTTATCTTTCCAATCTCTATGTAAGCATTACCTCCCCAAAGGAGATCTCTCTCCCTCCCCGCCCTCTCCCTCCCCTCTCTCTGTCTCTGTCTCTCCTCACCCGACCCCATCCCATCTCTCCCAAGCCCCCAGACTAGATCAGCTTGTTTGGTCTCTGCTCTCACAAGCACAAGCTCCCTTCCTTCACCCTATTCCTGTAACTGATTCTTTTCTCTCAGGGCACAGGCTCACAAAAGCAGAGTGGGAGCAAGCACTGTCTGAACTTAGCTCATTAGCGCGCCCTAGTGGCCATAGGGAGAGTATCTGAAAGAAAGCGCTAAATACAGAGTAGATGAATGAATGAATGGGGAGGTGGGATCCTGGGGGCTGGGAATCTTTCTAGATTCTACCTAAGAGTGACTTTGTGATGTCACTGGGTAAGATATGAAAAACAGAAAATCGGGGAGGGGGATGAAAAGGGTAAAAGCACAGTCAGGCTAAAGCAGGCGTGCTGGGGACAGTCAAGTAGAGCTTTTTTCTAAAAACTATGCCTCATGACATACTGGAGCAACGGTTCAGCAGGTAAAAAGCTCCCACAGACAGGCCTTAAAGCCCGAGTTCAATGCCTGGAACCCACATAAAGGTGGAAGGAGAGAGCCACTCCCAAAAGTTATTTTCTTGCCTCCATATGCAAATCAGGGCCGTGGATGGTGGCAGCAGCCAGCTTCACACCAAGTGACAGTTCAGCTATGAAGATATATAAAATGCTTCCAGAATCTTCAAGGGAGAACATGTCTAGAACAGACGTCTTGGGAAAAGGACATCCCAGAGGACTACAGAAAAGGTCCCTGCAAAGGACACTGTGAAAGCACATTCAGTGAGGAGAGCAGGCAAAAGAAAGGCAGACGTGAGAAGACCAAAAGCAGAACATTTCAAAGGGTAGCAGTCAACCGTCTCCACTGCACTAGAGCTTGAGTTAGAGAAAGACCGATTATTATGTTTGGTGAGATGGATGTTGGTGATCTTTGGTAGTGACATTCCTATGAAGACCCTGGTGAAAGAGCAGATGTTGGATTGTACTGCTGTAAGGAAAGATATTTACTGGAGCATACTCAGAACAGACACATGTTTTCTGCAAGTGTACAATGTTCATAAGGTGATTTCCACTTGTAAATATTTTTTAGTAGTGATATATATAGATAGAGAGCAAGTGCCTAAAACGAGCCAGGAAATCAAAGCTGTATGCTTTATCGAACATTATGAGGGTTGCCTTAAGGATAATCATACTTTGTGGTTTATTTAAAAAATTCAATAGACTGAGAGTCATATAGCACATTCAGACTAATAGGTGTTCACATGAAGAAGGCAAAAAAATACCCCATCATACCAAAAGAGTAAAGTTTTAGAAATATAGTTTACGCTATGCATGCTTAGCCTTTTGATACTATGGCTTCTACAAAATTTATGCTAGAGAACCAAGTCACAAAAAAACAATTACAAATAAAACATAATATTTTAAGTTTATGATTCTGTGCTGAGCTTGGACTAGACAAGTCTTTAAAATATTTTAGATGTTCGAGAAGAAAAAAGAAGCACAGAGCTGAGCAGGGCTTAATTGTTTGAAAAACTGGTAAAAAGAAGGAAGGGAGGGAGAGAGGGAGGGAGAGAGGGAGGGAGAGAGGGAGAGAGAGAGGGAGGAAGGAAAGAAGGAAAGAAGGAAGGAAGGAAGGAAGGAAGGAAGGAAGGAAGGAAGGAAAGAAGAAGACACTGTTGCCAGGCATTGGTAACACATGCCTTTAAATCCAAGAAGCAGGTGAATTTCTGAGTTTGAAGCCAATTCTGTCTATAGAGAGAGTTCCAGGACAGCCATGGCTACATAGAGAAACCCTGTCTTGAAAAACTAAAATGACACCCCAAACAAACAAAACCCCCCAAACAGACAAATAAACCAAGACGTGATAAAATGAGGTGGTTCTCCAGTGGTGTGGACCGTAAGAAAGGCGTGACTGGCCCCTGCCTCTTCTGAATCAGTGTGGGTAAAGAGGCGAAAGAAGTGGAGAGCAGTATTAAGAGAATTCCTATATGTTGACTTCTGCTTTTGCAGCAGTCATGGGGACAGGCAGAATTTTGAGCACACAAATAATAGAAAGTGTGACTATAGTGAACGGGACACTTGAAGAAGGCGAGAAAAGTTTATACCTGAGCATTACTAAGGGCAATGTGTGGAGGATCTAAACAAAGCCAGAAAATGGTGCTGACTCTTAAGCTGTAATAGAGACCATCAAGCCTCAGTGGCCTTCTTCAGAATCACTTGATTTTCTCCACTGGGCTGAGGCTGGGCGCACTGCAAAGGAACTAGAAACTGCTCCCTGTTAGAGGGGACAGGGGGATATGAGAGTCTCAGGAGCTGGTGAAAGGAAACTTCCACTGACTGGTCATGGTAGCACAAGCTAACTAGGAAGATAAGAAGTTGAAGAGAATGACATTACAGTCCAAAGAAATGGATGTAACAGTTTATTTTCACAGAGCAGTCTTGAGGAAAAACAAGACCCAGTAGCTGAAAAGAAGGATGCCTGGAAATGAGAATAAGAAAGACAAATGCCATATTTTTCTCTCCCTGAGGAAGCGAGGGGAGGGAGAAGACAGGAAACTAAACCTGAAGTATGGAGGGATGTAGAAGAGGTGGGGAAGTGGAAGAGGAGAGGGGTCATTGAAGGTGGTAGAAGGAGCAAGTATAGTCAGAGCCCATTACATACATATACATATACATATACATATACATATACATATACATATACATATACATATACATATACATATACGTATGTGTGTCTGTGTAAATGTTGCACTGAGATGTTCCACTTTGCACAAGTGCTGATCACCAATGAAATATTATTGTAACCACATTGACAACTAAGTGAAATGCAAACTCCTTTTACTGAAGTAAATAAATCACCAATAAAAGAAGAAGAAGGAGGAGGAGGAGGAGGAGGAGGAGGAGGGG
>NC_045030.1:135708221-135711438 GCF_008632895.1 Mastomys coucha | reverse complement strand
GAGGAAGAGGAGGAGGAGGAGGAGGTGGTTTGGAAGCTAGGGCAATTAACAGGCCCAAACCTTGAGAAGGTAGGGGTGCAACTAACATATTTTTCAATAAAAGTTCCTCAGAATACTGCCTGACCCTGCAAGAGAAATACCGAGAACCATAGGTCATGCACTTCCGAGAATATGAGGGAACTGAACAGCAACAACAACAAATCAGTAGTCAAAAGGAGAGTAGAAATGGGCAGGGAAGACAGCTCAGTTGATAGACTGCTGTCTAGTAAATACAAGATCCTGCGTTTGATCCTGACGTTACATAAACCAGGCATGGACATATGCATAGGCGCCTCTCATTCCACTTTCAGAAGGTGGAGGTCAGAGAATTAGAAGCATGAAGGGAGAGGGAGGGAGAGGTGGTAGAGAGACTGATAAAAGAGAAGCACATTTCCCTGAAGTGGAGATGAAACAATTAACTAGAGAGGACAGTGGAGTTGCTAGGCAACACACAGGGCAGGGTCCACAGCACAGCCTTGAGGAAAACAGAGGAGTCTTAGTTCCGCTGAGAGCTGCTGGCCAGGTAGGGGGTGCTTCCAAGAAGGAAACCATTCAATCCCTCTACATCATTTATTCTTCAATCCTTCTGCAGTGTATGCAGTATCATGGCCCACCCTATGTGCATAAACAAGTGCAGTGTGCAAGATACAATGAAGAAAAACACACAAACATTAACCACAAGGACAAAGACAAGAACAACAATAACAACAAACCAAAACAAAGCAAAACAAAAAGGAAATTTAGTCCAAGAAACTAAAGGCAAAGAGTTGGGAGGGAAGGAAACTGGGAAAGGAAGGGCTGTGCTGAAGCAGGAAATGAACTTTGTGGACAAGATTGGCCATGTGGCCTGGGATGATCTGTAAAGATGGTAGAAATGAGGAAGGAATGGGATTCCTACTTAACATTAGACAGCCCAGCTCCAGGAACAGCAACTTTGTGCTCATGCCAAACAGTACTCCTGAACACTAGAGATTCCTATACAACAGCAATCTGGAGTTAAAACCACTGAGCATTTCTGTCAGGAAATTTCTCAGCATCTTGAGAACAGGAACCTGAAACTATTTTTCTTGGTTTACAAGGGACTTGTCATCTCATCTCTCCAGATTCATGCCTCTTCCTGAAGGGGTAGAGACCAAAAGCAACATTAGCCTTTGGAAGAAATCCAGTATTTTCTCTTCATGCTCACAATTCCCACATGAACAGCAGATGGCAGCAAAGAGTTAGGAAAAAAAAAAACCTGGCCCAGGGAAATAGCTCTACACCATCAGGATAGAAGGTAGAGGGCCTTTAAGTTCTATGGGTTGGTTAGGTGCTCTTACCGGGACCTGGAGTAAATGAGACATCATTCTTCCTGTCTTGTCAGCTAGATCCCCACCACACTCAGGTGACAAGGAGGGATTAGCATTAAAAGAACATACCACCCCTTCTTATGGGCCTATTTTGCATCTCCTGCGTTAGGGGCCTCAGATAATTGTAGCATTTCCTCTAGGGATATACAATCATCTTCCTGGAGTTGACCTTTGGAAATGGCACTGTTTCCACACTCCGTCCTCTCTGTAGCATTTACTATGCTGTGCTGTGCTGCTCAAGCTTCCCCTGGTCCCCATTCACAACTAAGAATGCCTGCCACATGGGAGGTGGTCAACGGCTCCACACTGAATAAATTGTGAAGTGAAGCAGGAACTAAAGGACACACAGGACGGGATTTCTGGGCTGCTGTGGTAAAGACAAAAACATCTGGCCTTCTGGACAGTACCATATGTGGGAGAAAGTATTAGTCAGGGAAGGGAGTTTGGCTAGCCTTTGAATTCTAGCTTTGTTCCGTAGAGCAATGGACAGAGTACCCAATGTTCTTGACCTTAAATTTCTTGTATATAGCAGTATCCATGACCAGACTATTTAAAAGTGTGCATAAACAAAATATGCATAGTACACATATTCTGCACAGAACAAGCAGTCATGGGGGCTGGAGAGATGGCTCAGCGTTTAAGAGCACTGACTGCTCTTCCAAAGATCCTGAGTTCAAATCCCAGATGGTGGCTCACAACCACCCGTAATGAGATCTGACGCCCTCTTCTGGTGCGTCTGAAGACAGCTACAGTGTACTTACATATAATAATAAATAAATCTTTAAAAAAAAACAAGCAGTCATGAAAAAGGTAGTTACTAATGTTTACTGTGACTTTCACTATGGTTTTTGGTACTACAGCTTCTCCTCAAGTGGAAGTGAAGGAATCTTTAAAACTAGGAATCGAGTAGCCAGGAAGACTCAGAACCCCAATTCCTCAACTCAGCTGCCTCCAAGAACGCAAAAACTGATCCCTATGTAGAGAATTGGCATCCCAGGCTGTCTTCCTTCCAACCCCTTCCCCCAACTCCCACCCCAGAAGGAAGAAGGTACAAAACCATTTCAATTACAAGCATGTTGATTTGTCCACCCTTCCAAGCACCCATCTCAGAAGAAAGGACCACTAAGATAGCTATCTATGGGGCTGGGTGGCCTGGTTCCATTCGGAATGCATGTAGTCTATTATTAATTAGACCACTGCCTATGTCACCAGGGACAGAGCTGGGAAACAGCAAGAATCTTCTGGATGTCAGCTGTCTCTGGAAACTCAGTAGGGAAAAACAATACTTTCAAATAAACGAAGGCAAGAGTTCTTGACCAGCATGAGACACCCTAGCAGTTATCATCAGGTTAAAGCAGCCTCCAAGAATAGTCAAAGTTTGGAAAACTGGCCTGACAGGACCGGCAAGTACTGCAAAGGGTACCAGCTGCTGCCATGTTTAAAGCCATAGAAATGAACCAGCAAGTACTGCAAGGGTACCAGCTGCTGAGCCACAGGCCCCCTGTGGCCTTGGGCTATGTTTAAAGTCATAGAAATGGACCAGCAAGTACTGCAAGGGTACCAGCTGCTGAGCCCAAGGCCCCCTGTGGCTGAAAGACCCCTGGGGAAGACCCCCACTCAAATCTGAGGAGGACGTACACCCAAGGAATCACGAGAGACCACATCTTGATGTAATTACAAGAGGTATATTTTAATTTTCAGGACGCCCTGGTTTGGCACCACAGTTATCTCACGCAGGAGATAATGGAGCTGACCAGGAGACTTGAAAGTTAGGGGTTTTTATAGGAAAAAGGTCTGAGGGAACAAAGGAATCAGTGTGGTCATACATG
>NC_045030.1:135706682-135707801 GCF_008632895.1 Mastomys coucha | reverse complement strand
AGAGAGAGAGAGAGAGAGAGAGAGAGAGAGAGAGAGATGGGGATGCCAGAGGTATCTGCTTTCCTGGCCTTACCTCCTTTCCAAAGCAGGTAGATGGGGACCACGTAGAGCATAACATGCTGGATGTAGTAAATCTCTAGTTCAAAGGGAAGCTGTGGGGATAAGATGGAGACAGGCATTTCAGAACAGTTGTCTCATTAGACTCAGTTTAGAACCCAGACACCCTTAGCCTGCAGAAGCAACAAGGTGGTAACTTCATCACTTCATCCATTCGCCTCCCTTCACAACTCAAGAGAAAAAAAAAATAACAAAAATGAACATACTTTCTCATCTCAACTAACACCTTTCAAGCTGTATTTTACAGAGACAGTACATGGAAAGCACTCTACTGGTAAGAGTGTATTAAAATCGAATGGGTGTTGCAGATAGCTATGTACTCAAGAGATTCACCAGGCATACCATTAGTGAACAATAGACTTCAGTGATTTCTGCAGAAAGGGAGGCTACTTTTACACGGTAGCTATGGAGCTTTCTCAAGTGTTTCTTTAAGAAAAAAAATATTTTTAATTCATTAATAAATAACACTTTGCAAAACACATTTGAAGAAGCAACATTTCTTATACCTAGAAAGCAGATGGCAGAGAATTTAAAATGGACTCCTTGTTTGACAAGAACATTCAAAGGAGGATGTAGTAAACTCATATTCCCCATGAGTAAAAAAAAAGAATCCCAGGTCTGGTCAAGTCCAGATTGATCCAAGAACAGAGTTTCCCCATGAGATACTTGGATATCAGTTCAGGGTCTACCCTACTTTAGAGTACAGCTGGGCCAATGCTAGTATGTTTTACCAAAAAGATCTTCCTTGCCCTCCCAACATCTAGCATCTTCCTCAAAACAGAGATGCTTAGAGGATAGGAAAGAATATGATAAAGATATGCTGAGTGAAATCCTCAAACAATTACTTTTTTAAAAAAAATTAAAAAGAGCAAAACAAGACAGAAAGACAAACCTCAGTGGCAGACTAACTCTGGAGGGAAAAAAGAAAAAGAATGTTGCCAGTGTTCCCCTAGCATACTAGAGGGAAAGGGGCAGGTAGGTAGGTAGGTAGGTAGGTAGGTA
>NC_045030.1:135689361-135706566 GCF_008632895.1 Mastomys coucha | reverse complement strand
TGAGAGCAAACACTCATGGGTACCCAAAACACAGGAACCCAAGGCCACCTTGTGCCAAGAGCTGAAACCAAGAGCTGGCAGTGCTCCCAGAATGGTAGCTGGGCCAACTGTGGACCCTGAACACAGACAATGGCTCTGGCTCTTGACGACAGAATTCTACACTAATGGAAAATTTCCCAGGGGACGAGATGATACACAGCTACTACTTGATGTTCACACAAGAAATGTATAAACCCAGAAAAAAAAAAGATAAGGCTCCAAGTACTCTGTAGAATATGCTACAGCTAGTTCTGCCATCTGCCACACGGCGTCACTAGCAGAAGGCTGGAATGCTGGCCAGGGAGGCTTAAACATGAACCTCATTGATCCCTAATGTTAAGAGATCGAGACAGTGGTTTTAATTTGAGTATTGCTTTCTGTTTTTCAATATTTTTTGTACCATAATCTATTAAATCTATCATCTGTGACAAATGAGGAACCCAAGGCACAGAGGCAAAATAAAAGTTAACTTAATCATTTCAATGAGGTCACCCCAAACCAGATACTGTTTCCTTCTTGTGAGGGTTGCCTTGCTCCAAGAGTTGCCTACAATGAAATGCCACAAAGATAGCTGAACTCAGTACAGATACCAAATCACAAGGGTTAGGCAGGGGAAAGACGTAAAGGTGAAAGTGTGGGAGAATAAGGGAAGAGAGGGAGAAGAGAACTGAGAGCTATAAGGCCATTATATTAGTAGCAGGAAGAAGGGAAAACAGAGAGAGAGAGAGAGAGAGAGAGAGAGAGAGAGAAGCAAAGAGAAACAAAAGGCAGCTGAAAATCCAGCACTTATCAGTTAATAGTAAATTATACATACTAAGCCCTTCTATTAAGCGCTAAGCAATGTAGTAAATAAACTCTTCTGCATTATTATAACATTTAATTAGTACAAATTTCCCATGAAGGAGTTAGACATGGGGAAATGGTTAGACACATTTGACAGATAATTAAACGTAATGGCTCTTTTTCAGCCACAAGAATCCAGGGGCCATAGCCACGACTTTCCTAGAAAGATGCAACTCAAAGTCAAGAGCTTATTGATTTTGAGCTTAAAAAGATTTTCAGCAAAATAGATTAACTTTTTTTCTCACTTCCAAGTCAAGATGATTTTTTAACATGAAAGGGAAAATTATCTGGCCCTTTGGAGTTGGACAGGACAAAACATTAGAAACACAGACTCTGTCTATAGCAAGGTCCACAACCTGCTTCCTCACATCTTGTAAACCTGATGGTCACACCATCATGTTCTGCTGTGAAGGCCTAGTCCACTGCATCCTCCAGTCTTGTTTACTACAGTCTCCAAAACACAGCCAAGACACCCAGGTAACCTGAATTCCAACTTCCCTATGTCTCTGTCCTTCCCTCTCATTTGTCTCATTTCTCATACCTTCCCAGTTTTTGAAATCCTCTATTGTCTGGGTCCCGCTGTCCATCGCTAGTGCAATCTCTCATATCCCAAACTCTTCTCTGGATAATCCAATCCCTTCTTGTTTTGACAAATACGTCAGTAGCTCCAAGAAGATGCTGCTGTCCTCACAACCCTCTCAAATGATGGTGAACCCTCCTGCCTTATGCTATTCCGTGTTCCTCACCTAGAAGAGCTACAGGAATGTGGGTCTAGCCTGCAAGAGAGTTGAAGAAGGTGAGAAGAGATGGAAATAAGGCAAGTGATCAACATGGGCAAACATGTTGGATGAAATTCTAAGACAAACAGAACTCATAACACTTTCTTCAAGAACTCCAAAATAACACCAGATGCCCTACACCTTGCAGAAACTATTCTCTCTCAAGAAGTTCAGATGGATAGAGGGATGAGAGCTGTAACTAAGAGGCAGTAGCAATACAGAGACATAATTGTTAACTCTGGGAAAACCTAAATACATTTATAGACTGAAAGTGGACTGAGAGAAGAGGAAACAGCAAGAGGGGCAAAAGGCACTAGACAGAGAGGACAGGAAGCAGGCAGGAGAGCAAAGCGCTAGCTTTAGGCTACCAGGAGAGAAGGAAAGACAGACGGGGATAAGAATGCCTGTTTGCAGGTGGGCTACATGGTGTGTGTGGGAGGAACTCATTCCATCTTTCAGGAGCTTGGTGTTACTAAGAGAGTTATGTGTAGGGCTGGCAAGACTGCTCTGCAGATAAAGTTGCTTTCTGTCTAACCCTGATGACATGACTTCAATCCCCAGATCCCACGGTGGAAGAACAGACCAAATCCTGAAAACTGTCCTCAGCCCTACATACACCCCCCACACACACACCTTCAACCCCATACACACATACGATAAAAACCCCAAATAACTATAAATAATTTTATGGCAAAAAAAAACCCAAAAATCCATGTCTGACATCAGGATATTACAAAAGTTTATCCGTAGCCCTTTTTTTTTGTTTTGTTTTGTTTTGTATTTTTGAGACAGGGTTTCTCTGTGTAGCCCTGGCTGTCCTGGAACTCACTCTGTGGACCAGGCTGGACTCGAACTCAGAAATCCACCTGCCTCTGCCTCCCACGTGCTGGGATTAAAGGTGTGCGCCACCACCACCCGGCAATCCGTAGCCCTTTAAAATGGAAAGGATATAGCCACAGGTATAAATTGCTCTTGGCATTGATCCCTCCAGTAACATTTGACTTTGGAACAGTTTGTCTTCATTAACTAGTCACAGGCTTTATGTGGCAAAAGGGGGGTCACAAAATCCTTGGAACTAATTATCTGTTAAAGGGGCCACAAAAAGAAGCTCCACAGCCTAGATAACCATCAAAAAGAGCTAGTTGAATAAGCAACAGTACTTTCATGGAACACTAAAATTAAGGAAATCCTTACAATATCCAGAATGCGGACTGTCCCATAAAGGGACTATACAAAGCCATATCATGAATGAAGGAGGGGGTGATTCATTCTTAGTGTAAAAATAAACAAATCAATGAAAACTAAAGACACAGAATAATCAAACCAATATTTAAATTCTGACTAGATTGGAGAAAGAGAGAGGGAGGACGGGGGAAGGGGAGGAAAGAGAGAGGGAGGGAGAGGAAGGGGAGAAGAGAGGGAAGGAGGGAGGGAGGGAGGATGCACACAGCACACAAGTGATCACAAGTGCAAAGGAAAAAAATTTAGGTGTCTTCCTTTATGGCTATTCACCCTCTGCCCTTTAGACAGTCTCTGGCTGACCATGGAGACCACCAGACTTTTGCTGTTATTTTATTTTGCTTCAAGTGGGCTAGAGAGCCACCAGCAATTCTCCTGTCTTACCAGTCCCACCACCACATCCAGTGCAACCTTGACTGGTTAGTTGAGTACTAGGGATTCGAACTCAGTTCCTCATGCTTACATAGCAAGCATTCTTACCCACTGAATCATGTCCATAGCACTTGGGTTTTTAAAAAATGTTATTTATATATTCTTTGGATAACCGAGCACATCTGAATATGAAGTTATTATTAGAATAGAACTGTTGATTTTCTGGGGTATGGTAATGCTGTTGTGGCTATGCAAGAGGATTTTCTTAAGAATGGTAGGCTGAGCTTTGCACAGTGGCAGTATCGTAGCCAATGAGGTTTATCCGAGGCACAATTATTGCTAATTGAAAGAATGGTAGGCTGAAATAGCTCAAATGACCATAAATTTGTCTGGAACAGTCAGCAAGTTTGGGGCCAGGAAACACTTAGAAAGTAAATGTGGAGAGAGTAGTTGATGTTGTTATTATTTCAGCTTTCAATGTTTCAATAGTTGTGTATTAACGTGTTGGGAATTCTTTTAAACTTAAATGATATATATCATCATGAACCAATACTGCAAAACTGTGTGGTGGGGGGAAACAAAAAAGATAAAATTGATTTAGGAGAATAATTTGTCAACTGTTATAAAAAAAAAAACTTTAAGTGGTTATCTCCCCTCTAGAAATGTGTGGTAACTTAGATACTGGGATATCTATTTACCAAGAATTTTTTTAAAAGATTTATTTTTTTTTTATTTTATGTGTGTTCTGCCTGTGTGGATATATGTACACAATGTGAGTGGCTGGGTGCCTGTGGAGACCAGAAGAGGGCATCAGTAGTTGCCTTGGGCCTAGAGTTATTTATGGTTGCGAGCACCACATGGGTGCTGAAAACTGAACCCTGGTTCTCTGGGAGAGCAGCAAGTGCTCTTAACTGCTGAATCATCTCTCTATCTCCTCAAAGAACATTTTAGAAGCAATCCAACATATGGAAAGTAAACACACAAAAAAGAAGGGTCAGTTTAACTGCCCACCAATGGGAAATTATAAGAAATATACTGAAAGACAAACTACCTCACAACATGTTTTAAAGAAGGCCATTAAGCATTTCTAGGTAAAAGAGAACAATTTCATATTGTATAAAATGTGATCCTTCTTAATAGAAGACAAATTGAAAAGTTTGTATATATGCCTTTAGGTAGATGGATAATACATAGAGAAAAGACTGGAGTACACAATTTATCAACCTGAGCAAGGGGAAGGAGTGACAATAGTTTGTATAGGGAAGATGAGACCTTGAATTTGGACTTCATATGATTTTATAGATATATTGTATAGTAAGTGAAAAGTAGCCAAGTCCTAGTAGCATAACTAAAATATTTTAAAGCATAAAAAGATCAACAGAGGGATATTTCACACTATTAACGGCAACTGCCACTCTAGCAGGAGAGGAATTTTCTCAGTATACGTTTTTCTGCAGTTTATTTTATTGCAGTAGCATCCACAATAGTCAAGATGTGGAATGCACCTAAGCGCCCATCAATAGATGTAAAGATAAAGAAAATGGGGTATATTGGGGCTGGAGAGACTGCTGCTTTTCTACAGGACCTGAGTTCGGTTCCCAGTGACCATGGTGAGCAGCTCACCACCACCTGTAACTCTAGCTCCAGGAGACCCAGTGCCCTCTTCTGGCCTTCATGAGCACCTACACAGCACGGCATATACATACTAAGATATGTACAGACACATAAAATACATTTTCTAAAAATAGAAAATACAGTATAGATGTACAGTGGATAGCATTCAGACTCTCCAGGTCATGCCCCTTACTAAGAAACTAATGGCAGTTATTAGTTACTGGCAAAGAGAAAATTATTCTTCTTTGAAGATATAGCTGCTGTTAGGTTGGCAATGCTCTAGTGGATGACCTCACACTTGTGCACATATAGGTAGCACTAAATGCATTTAGTAGACTATTACTTTAAAAATGAAGAAGAGGACATCAACTTGGGAGATACACACGGGGAGGAAATCTATAGGCAGTTGGGGGAAGAAATCAGAGGTTAGACTACCATCTTTCTTATCTCATTGCATACCCATATGAAAGTCTCAGTGAATAAAATAAAAAATAATAATGAAGGCTTGTGGTTTGAAACAATCTAGTTGAATCTAGAGGAAATTATGCTAAGTAAAATAAGTCAGACGTGAAAAAGCAAGTGCTACATGAATGTAATCATTGGTAGCAAAAATAGGAAGGATAGGGTATAGAACATGCTTCTATTTTCCAGGTATTTTTCATTTCTATGCAGATATATATTGCATCTTGAGCATATTCTTCCCCAACCTTCTCTCCCTTCTCACCTTTCCATTTGTTCCCTTTTTCCTCCTAGATAATTTTTCTTCTACTTTTCTACGTCTTCTACTTTTCTTTTTTTAAGATTTATTTATTTATTTTATGCATATAAGTACACACTGTAGCTGTACAGATAGTTGTGAGCCTTCATCTGGTTGTTGGAAATTGACTTTAGGACCTCTGCTCACTTCAGTAGACCCGGCTTGCTCTGGTTGGCCCTGCTTGCTCTGGCCCAAAGATTTATTTATTATTATAAGTAAGTACACTGTAGCTGTCTTCAGACGCACCAGAAGAGGACATCAGATCTCATTACAGGTGGTTGTAAGCCACCATGTGGTTGCTGGGATTTGAACTCAGGACCTTCGGAAGAGCAGTCGGTGCTCTTACCTGCTAAGGCATCTATCTCACCAGTCCCTTCTTTTCTGTTATTACATAAAATGCAAGAACCACATACAAGAGAAAATATACAATATTTGTCATTCATGTTCAGTACTAGTACCCATGGAATTTGCTATGTAGACCAGACTGACCTTGAAGGTCCAAAGATCCAAATGCCTCTACATCCTGTTAGAATTAAAGCAGTGGCTCTCAACCTTTGGGCTGCAAACCATTTGGGGGTCATTTATCAGATATCCTGCATATCAAAAACTTACATTATTACATTATGACTCATAATGGTAGCAAAACTATTATAAAGTAGCAAGGAAATAATTTTATGGTTGGGGGTCACCACAACAGGAGGAACTGTATTAAAGGGTCACAGCATCAGGAAGGTTGAGAACCACTGAATTAAAGGAATGAGCCACCACAACCAGCTTAAATGTTTGTGTTTATGTGGGAGGAAAGCAAGAAGATGCATTAAGCTACTAACGCTGATTAGAGGTCATGTTTTCTCTTACTTTTATAGTTCTTTCCCTTGGTATATGAACTTTCAGGCTTGGAGAACTTCAGTAACTAAACTCCTAAGCCCTCTTCATGTCCACTTCCTCATTTTTAAAGTAATAGTCCACCAAATGCATTTTAGTGCTGCTTATATGTGCACGGATGAGAGGTCATCCACTAGAGAATGGCCAACCTATCTGTAGCCACATCTTCAAAGAAGAATAATTTTCCTTTCCCCGGCAGCTAATAACTGCTATTAGTTTCTTCTTAAGGGACGTGACCTAGAGAGATTGCTTGCTAAGAGCACTCAAGCTCTTGGGAATGATCTCAGCACAGAAAATAAAAAAATTGCAAAGGGCAGACCCCTCCCTCTCCCCAAGGTCCTGTGGTACCATAAGTGTCTGTCCTGTTCACAAGTGTCTTTTGAGGTCAAATGGCCACAACTCAAGCAGGCACATTGCAATCCACCTACTCCCTTTTCTGACAGGGAGGAATGAGTGAGTCCAGGCATAACCACTGCTCTTTCCTTCAGGACTACCCCTAACTTCGTTGTACTCTGAGTCTCAGTAACCAGGAACACAGTTATGCTTGCCATAATGGTTGGCCACAGGAAGCTCCTTAGGGTCAAAGGAGATACTTTGAGCCCATAAAGATGTTAGTTGCTGTGATGACACAGCAACCCGGGCAAGTGTATTTCCAGGTGTGAAAGACATAGCCGACCTGCCTACCTTGTATGGACAGGCCGGTATAACGGTATGGAATGGCAGATCTAGCTCTTTTAGCTGTGAGGTATTCTGCAAGGCTTCACTTAGCTCTTTATTTTAACCAAGGTTAAAATGACCTCTTTTAATTCCTATCCTTCCCCCGTAACTGACTGGAGCTGCTACCTGTCCACATGAGAAATAACCAAATACCACTCTGGGTAACTGTGGTTGGTACCTGAAGTCATATCTGACAGGAAGAGTGAAGCAAGAAGATGCTCTGGTGGTATAATGATGTTCAGTGATAATGATAATAACAACTGGAGCAGTAATAACTGCAGCTACGGTGGTGTGTTCCTAAGAAATATACCGTAACAAAATCTGTTGCATTTTCCTGAGTCTTAATGATGAAAAGCAATGAACATAACGACCTTAATCACTCATACTTCCAAACTCTAATGGTTTGAACTATCTTCCCAAATCCCAAGGATTAATGTCGTAACTCCCAATATCTGATTACATGACTATATCTAGAAACAGAGCTTTTAAGGTGATAATACAGGTAGGCTGTAATTATCATTAGGTCCCAACTCTAATAGACCACCAACATCCTCTAGAGAGAAGGTAAAACACACAGAAAAAAAAATGGGAAGTCCATCAACAAATCAAAGAGAAGACTCAAGATGAAAATGATTCAGCTGATCCCTTACTCTTGCACCTGTGAGGAATGTCCTTATGACAGAAGCCTTAAAAAAATTAATACCCTGACCAATTGAGGTGTCTAATCTTCCTTTTCAACTTGACCAGTCATAGAAAGCATACCTCTATGAGAGTGGTTCTCAACCTTCCTAGTGCTGTGACCCTTCAATATAGTTCCTCGGGTTGTGTTAACCCCTCAACCATAACAGTTCATGGCTGCTTCATTACTGCAATTTTGCTACTGAGTAGTGTCTCAGTTCCTCAGACTACTGAATATATGTGTTTTCCGATGGCCTAGACCCACAGGTTGAGAACCGCTGCTCTAAGCTGCCTGTCTATGCATTTCCTAAGAGGTTTGACTGAAAAGGGAAGAACCTCCCTGAATCTTGATGCCATCGCATGGGGCTGTTGTTCTAGTCTGAATAAAAAAGGCAAAAAGGAGAAAGAGAGCTGAGAGCAGCATCCAGTGCCCTCTGCTTCCTGACTGGCAGAGAAAGAGAGCTGAGAGCAGCGTCCAGTGCCCTCTGCTTCCTGACTGGCAGAGGAAGAGAGCTGAGAGCAGCGTCTAGTGCCCTCTGCTTCCTGACTGGTGGCAAGGTGACAGTTGCCCCACGTCCTTGCTGCGACAGCTAGAGACACTCTCTCCACCGTGGAGAATGTGAGGCAGAGAGACTGCTTCCCTTTTCTGTAATGGCAAACTACTAGAAACCAAATGGCTATCCCAGGTAGAACAGAAAAGGACATTATGGTCTATGCACGTGGCCGAATGTCACACTGAAAAATGTAACTATAGTTATAGGCACTCCATACATGCAATAAGTCATGCTAACAAACTGCTGTCCATATAGATCAAGAAAGTCCCAGAAAATGGCATACACATGATATCGTCTCCATAAAAGCCAATAAACAACAAAATCCAAATAACATCTTATTTAGGAATCTGTAACTACATATTCATGCCTACAGACATATCTGTACATCTGAGAGATGAAACTATCTTTTGAGAATTTTACTCGTGCATTTAGTGTGTATTGATCAAGTTCCTGACACTCCCAGAAGAAGGTAGTTTCCCAATTTCAGGTGCTCTGTTTTTTCAGAACCCCACTGAGCATAGGTGGTGCTGTCAGTATGTGCACGGATGTAGGCCCATCCTCTGGAGGAGCGCGGCCAACCTTTCAGGAGCCTAATCTGTGAAGAAAATATATTTTCCCCTCCCTCAAGAGCTATCAATTGCTAATAGTTTCTCAGCAACTGGATGAGGCTTTGGGAGGTCTGCTTCCACCCATGCTGTTATTTTGGCTGCTTGATCTTGTGTTGTCACAGCTGGCCATGCATGAATCCATGCGCGCCACCACCCTGTCATGACCAGCAAATGCTGTTTCTGCTGCATGTGCATACTATATCTGCCTCAAAAAAAAAAATCTTTCCAATGAAACTAGTTTTTTAAAACAAGCCCAGGACCAGGCTCAAGCTAGCGGTTTTCTCCTGGGGGCATTAAGGATAGAGCCAGCAGGACTGGAAGGATAGCACACAGGTTAGTTCTTGTGGTAGGCTTACAGAAATTATATTCTCTATAAACAAATGCATGCACAAATAAAATGAACAGAAAACATGCGTGGGTGAATGGTGGATAGGCTACAAACCCACAATTGTCAATGTTATTACCACAGCAGTGTGCACCCAATATCTATTTGAAAGGAAAGAACAGGTTCAGTTAATTAGCTTGTATAAAGTTTCAAGGCTTGTTAAATGACTGAGTCAGGATTTGAACTCAAAGAATCTGACTTCTGTGCATGATCTCTACCACAGTGGTCTCTTCCATTCCCTACAATGCTCTACTAAAAGACTTAGGATCACCTGTGAGACCCAAATGCCTGTCCTACCTGGAGACTATGATATAGACACTACCCACGGGAAACAGAGGTTTTGAAATTCCCCATCTTCGTGGTTAAGAGCACTGACTGCTCTTCCAGATGTCCTGAGTTCAATTCCCAGCAACCACATGGTGGCTCACAATCATCTGTAATGGGGATCTGATGCCCTCTTCTGGTGTGTGTCTGAAGACAGCAACAGTGTACTCACATACATGAAAGAAAGAAATAAATCTTTAAAAAAATAAATAAATAAAACAAAAAAAGAAAGAAATTCCCCATCTCCACATGTGCCATGTTTTCAAACGTTTCCAAACTGTGCCACAGGTCGGATGTGATGCAATCCAGAAGGCAACCTTTTGAGTACATAAGAAAGGTACTTCAGGTCTTAGAAGTCAACAAACTCGTTTGGTTTTTCACACAAGGAGAGAAAGTCAGTTTTTGTATCTCTCAGCAGAACTCAAAGGAAAGGCTAAAACCAGGGATAGTTTAAAAGGCCTCCAGAGGAATGGAGGTAAAGTGCAAGGCAAAGGCCAGTCAGACTGTGTGTAGAGGCCGGAGTACACATACAGACTGATCTGTCCAAGGCTGGCCTTCATGCTTGAGTAGAGTGGCAAGGGACTCAAAGGGAGGCTTGCCCCACCACTCACCAACCAAACATCATTCTGTCCTGCTTCAGGCTCCATCAAATCCATGGAAAGCTAAACTGCCAGTTCTCATTAGCCCAGGCCATCCATGGTACTCTCGCTCTGCTTCTGCATTTTAGTGACTTCAAAGGACTTCAGCATCAAATGGCTTGAGATAGGTCAGTATACTGGCACTAAATCAAAGGCAAGGACCAAAGCTTCTACTGTCTTGTCAAAACAGCTCAAGGACACCCAACCTGCCCTCTACCCCATGGCTGTCAAGCAGGGAATCTAATTAATCATCTACTCTCTGGGAGACACATTTCTGGGGAAGGGGACTTTTTTTCAGGCAGGCATTCATTGTGATGCAGGCCTCCCAGGCTTGCTATCTTTAATATGTCCCTTAACTCACCCTCTAACCCCTGCTATGACCTTCAGCCAATCCCACCACACTCTACATCAATAACAGTCAAATGTCACATATTCTCTTGAGGCCACAAGAGGTGAGTAGTGCTTGGCTATACCCTGGCATGATCAGACTATGTTCGCTTCTTTCTGCATCTTTTACTCCTCGATTCCATTCTCTATCTCCTCCCAGGCTTCAAGGTTCCCAGATTCTCCATCAACACTGATGGTTGTTAAATTTAAACTCTGAGTAGATCCTGGCTCACCCAACATAGACTGTGTACAATTTTTATCTGTATCAACTGGCACCAAAATAATCTTCTTTGGATAGAACCCAGCAGTTTTTATTTTCATAAACCTCCCTAAGGATATTTGGGTGTAGAAATGTTCAATGTGCACTTAGAGAAATAAAAGCTCCTAATCTCTGAATGGCAAATGTGGAAACTCTAGAGAATTATCACAAAGAAATGGAAGGCAGCTGCTAGGAAAATGAATTCATTAGAATAGTGATGTGAGCTGTGCTCAAAACAACCAAGAAGTCAGAATTTCCGTAATGACAATCAAGAACTGCTGCTATATAGCATGACTCCAACAGTCGCTGGTTGGGGAACCTTCTAGATATTAACTAATTCCTATGACAAGTCCTTCGGATAGGTTTGAAATTTTCCCTTTTATACACAGGGAAACTGAAAGGAGAGATTGAGTCACTGGTCCAAGGTTACTCATAGAAACAGTAAGTAAGTAAACTAGACAACTGGACTATGGACTGGATGTTCTTAACCAATGCAGCCTTCTTTTGGTACAGAGGAATACATCTAAACTTAATTTACAAAGGACATAATGGTTTGGCATCTGCTATATATTCTTTCCCTCCCCCTACTATGGGAACTAAGTCATCAACTTCTATGGGAGTTGATCAGCACTGGAATCTATCTCCATACCTCCCAGATTCCAACCTATTCACTTAGCAAATATGTATTGAGCGCCTACTTTATGACAACCACTTATCCTTGCCTCAAGCCAAAAGCTAATTTCTAGGATGTAGAAATTCGGTTTAAGTCATTATTGTTTTAAGGACCCAAGGCCACTGCTATTAGTATTCCATTAGCTGCAAAACAGGTTTCTGATCTCTCTCAGAATGTGGCAGAATACTGGACACAATATACCTATTTCAGAGCAAGGACAACCTATAGACTGCCCTCCTAACTGCTGCTGAGGGAAAGGACATGGCTATAAAAATAGGATAGAAAAGGGCTAAACAAACAAGACCAACACATTCATTTCTAAACAATCTGATATTACTTGTAAAAGATGTCTTCCACTGAAAAAGTCCTGCATAAAACACTGTTTGAATGGTTTCTTAAACACTTAGAACTATTGGTAGATGAAGATATAGCCTAGTCGCAGAGCATGAGGCCATAGGATGGAGTCACAGTACCATCTGAAGAAAATTCTCAAACAAAAGGAATGTCATGGCTTAGGGTTTTTAATAGATTAACAAGACATGGGGGATGGACAAAAACTTTGCAGAGAGTCTAAGAGAGGCAACCTTCATGAAGCTGAGACCCTCAAAGAGCTACACATCACTATAGAAGTACATGAAAACCACGAATCATCTCTTCATGTACTCTGGGAAGGCAAGCCCAGTCTCATATTTTAATGCTGAGTTAGGTCACTAGGAGCAAATAAGGCTTCTCTATTAACACCTTCAAACCACAAGGTGCCTCATAATATGAATATACACTACTTGGGTAATCCAAAAACCATAGAATGAGAGCATCATATGGCATGTTTCCAAACTAGTAGCTCTCATATGACTAGCAAGAACAAAGACAAGTCCTCTCAACACTCTGAAATCTCTCCTAAGGAGAGATCCTAAGGAAATAAAGAAACATACAGTAAAAGAACAATGCTATTTAAAGACAAAACCTAAGCACACAAGGAAACAAGCTAAGGGTCACTTCATCACTTCCCATGATAGACTTGTATACCGCTTCATGTTTTAACAATTAAATATAGCAACTGAAATGAAAACTCAATAGGTGAACTGCTCATTGGGTATAACTTAATAGATAGAAAGTGGACCACAGACCTGAAGAAATGATCTAAAACGGAGTTTAGCAAGACAAAGAAGTGAAAAATATAAAAGACTAAGAACTGGGAAAACAGGAATCAACAATGATCCCCAAATATTGTTTCAGAGGAGAAAGGCAGTACTTGAAAGGATTCCAGCCTAGCCTGCTCAGAAGCCTTATAAAAGACATGTACACAGAGACTTACAGAGCTCCAAGGAGCTAGGAGGACAGTTTGGTGGTCTGCTGGGTGCCACATCCTGAGTTTCATGGGATTGGAGGAGGTAGGGAGAAAGGAGGAAGTGGCAGAAGTGGAGGAGGAAAGAGAAAACAGAAAAGAGAAAGCTCGACTCATAATGAAGAAAATTTAACATCATAACATACCATAGTACAAGTGCAGAACATGCAACACAGAGAACTTCTTTAACGTGACCAAAACGAAAAGATAATTTTACTAAAAGTTAACACTGATCATGTTCAAAGCAAAGACTATAAAAAACACAACATAGGAAAATTACAATAGGGAAATATGAACCTAGAAAAAGTGAAGCAATGAAAAAGACTTCAAGACAGCAGTTGGCAGAGAATTATATGAGGGAATTAAGAAAGGGGGGAGACCAGGTGTGGTGGTGCAAGCCTTTAAGAGGCAAGGAGATCCTTGAGTTCAAGACCAGCCTGGTCTTACAGAGTATGTTCTAGGACAGCCAGGGCTACACAGAGAAACCCTGTCTCAAAAAAAAGCAAAACAAATCAAAACAAAAAAGAAAGAAAGAAAAAGAAAAAAAGAAAAAGACTTCAAGAATGGAGGACTATATATATATATACATGCATACACACACACAAAAAGCAAGCATGAGTTTACCATCAGTAAAACATCACCAAAGAAAATTTAAAAACGATACTTTAAGTAAGCATAAAGTAATGCCAGAAAGGTCTGAGATGCAGTAAGAAATGGCAAATGTATTAGTTTTTCATGACTAATAAAATTACTAGGAGTGGGCTATTTGATAAAGAAAAAAAAGGCTTAATTTTGCTAATAGATCTGGGGTGTAAGATTTAGGCACCTTATGTGGTAATTGGCCTTCTTGCTGGCAGAGTCACAAGGCACAGGTTTGCCTGGCAAGTAACAGGGCAGGGACAGGGGGTGTTCTAGTCTTTGTTCTTCTTATGAAGCCATCAAAATTCAACCCTGGGTACTATACCAAAAATTACTTTTTTCCAAGTGTTCTACACCTACAACATCACAGCCAGATAAAATTTCTACTATCCCACCATATCATAACAAGGATTAACTTTCAGCCTTGGTTCATGGAAGGAATCTTTCCAAATCGTATCTAAATCATAGCAGTGAGTAAAAAGGGGGTAAATATGTGGATTATTTAAATGGCCACTGATTATATGAAGCAATACAATGCCTTTTTAAAAGAAATGCTAAAAGGAAAAGAAAGAAAAGCTAAAAAGAATACAGAAGAAAACTATTTGTCAAAACAAAGATCTAAGTTGAAGCTAAATATTATAGTGGTCTACATGTAAATCAGTAGGATTAAATTCCTACCTAATATACACTGCAAAAGATACAAAAGCATAAACAAAGACAAAAATAAACCAACCAGCCAAAATAAGCATATATATATATATATATATATATATATATGTATGTGTGTATATATATATATATATATATCCCAAAAAGGTTACCATAGTTACAGCTGCATCCTTTATAATAGCCTTAGGTAAAAGTAATGAAGATACCCACAAACTGGAGGATGAAAATGCATGGTATATTCATACACTTGAATGGTATATTCATATAATTGAATGTTATTAATAAGTGCAAAGGATGGACCTTGAGAACTGGATGCTGAGTGGAAGGAAGGCAGAACAAAAGGGCATCTGCACACAGTGCACAGAACAGGCAGCCTTACAGAGGCAGAGAATAGCCTAGCTCTGAGATTCTAGAGCCCTATGGAAACACTAGCTAAAGGAAATGGGCTTCTCTGGGGCCACTCCAAATGTTCTAAGATATATTGTGGTTTAGCTCTACAGATGTGAGTATACTAAAAAGCAATGAACCTTTAGATTAAGTCGATAGATTTCACTGCATGAATTTTATCTCAATAAAGCAATTGCTAAGAAAGTCTTGTAAAGGACCAGCAGGCGAAGGAGTAAAGGCACTTGCCACCAAGCCTGATGACCTGAGTGTAATCCCTCAGACTCACATAGTGGGAGAAGAGCAATGACTCACACAGGTTGTCCTCTGACCTCCACTTGCACATGTACATTGTACATGCACAAACATACACCCTAAATAAGTCAATTTATTTAAAGGGCATATGACCATGAAATCAGGGGGAAAAAAAGACACAACTACAAAGAAAACAAAGAGAAAAAAGGTCCCAACAAGTAGCTCATAACCTAAACTAAAATACAGTAGTCCATGCAACATACCATGGACACATGTGTGCTCACAAACAGCCTCTTTTAGTTGTTTTTCAAAGATTTATCTTAAGCTGAGTGGTAGTTGTCAGGCTTTCATCCCAGCATTCGGAAGACAGGCAGGCAGATCTCCGCCCCGTCCCCCCCCCTCAAAAAATACACACACACACACACACACACACACACACACACACATACACACACAGCTGTTTATACCCCTAGACAAATAGTGCTGATGATTTGGTCAAAGAAACAGTGGGCAATGGTGACCACAGAGGCTCATAAATGATCAAAATGATGAGTGATGTTTAAATAGTTAGCCTGGGCTGAAGAGATGACTCAATGATTAGCCCTGGGCTGAAGAGATGACTCAATGGTTAGCCCTGGGCTGAAGATGACTCAATGGTTAGCCCTGGGCTGAAGAGATGACTCAATGGTTAGCCCTGGGCTGAAGAGATGACTCAGTGGATCAGAGCACTTACTATATGAGCACAAGGAAAGCAAGTTCAGATCCCAGGCATCAACATATAAAACTGGACACAGCTGCACATGTCTGTAACCCATGTATTGGGAGACAGAAACAGGTTGAGCCCAGAAGCTCAATAGCCAAACTAACTGAAAAAGCAAAGTTCTGGTTAAGTGGGAGAACCTATCCCAAGGAAAAAGGTAGAAAGATATAGAGAATAATGTCTGGCCTCTACATATGTATGCTCTGAGATACACACACACACACACACACACGCATATACCCCATACACATATACACATACAGAAATACCAGCAACCTTTTTAAAGGCCATCCTTATATGTCATATCTGTCACCTGTCTCACCCTCCTCCAATACCTAGAGACCATCACAGAAGAAAGAGCAGTTAGAGTGTAAGAACTGGAGAAAGGCGTGATGTGATACAGAACACGGTCTTCTGGGTATGACACGGCCATTGAAATCTCATGAACATGCTCTTTTGTGTGAGCTAGAATATGGAATTAGTATGGCTCTAGGCCTGCCTACCTTGTTCATTAACAGAGCTCATATATTATGGTCTAGATAAAAAAAAAAATTATGCTCCAAAAGCTCATTGAATCGAAAGCTTGGTCACCATCAGGTAGATTCAAGTCAGAATGCTCTGATAAATTTGATGGATTCAGCTACTGTGTATTGATAACAGGTGATGCAATACTGGGCTGTGAGGACTATTTAGAAGAAATGGTCACTGGGAATATACCCCGCCAAGATAAACTCTGCTGCCAGCTTCTTTTCCTTCTTTCTTCCCTCTGCCCTTTTGCTTCGTAGTCATCATGAAGAGCTCTGCTCTACCATGCTTCTCTGCCACAGTGTCCTACCTTACCACAAGTTCAGAAAGGAATGGATGCAGCCAAGCACACACTGAAACCATGAGCCAAACTAAATCCTTCCTCATTTTAAACTGTTTCTCTCACATATCTGTCAGGCCAACAAAAGAGTAATATATCATAGTAAAGACTATATATCGCCCAGCACCTCTTAGAATATACCATGTTGTAACAAGGCATCATGTCTCTAGTTAGCAGATGACTTCTCAAATCAGTAGAGACTTACAGCTCTTCCAGTCCATAGACTACACTGTAATTCTATCACCAATGATTTTTCTGAACGGCAGCAGCCACAAAGGTTTGAGTCAAGGGTAGGGTGGGAACACAGCTGTGTTTGACTTGTTCTTTAAGGTTCTAGCCTTAAGCCTGGAAACAATACAGGCTCATCCCTTCCACCCACCTATAGATGACTTTTGTCCTAGTTCCAGGTGACTTCTAGCCAAGTTTAGAAATACCAAGTGGTTATTAGTCCAGAAGTTTGGAATACAGAAAGAACAACCCACATTACACGAGGAACTCAAGAAGAAAGAAGACCAAAAGGTGGACATTTCATTCCTT
>NC_045030.1:135665588-135687997 GCF_008632895.1 Mastomys coucha | reverse complement strand
CCATTTTAAGCCAGCATAATTTACAATTCCCAGAAATGCTTGAGAAGCAGTGTACACGCTTCTGGTGCCAAGCCTGGCCGGGTTTACAGATTTTCATTTAGCAGGTGTCTGTTGCTAAATCAGTAGCAGCTGCTAATTGCTTTTTCTCCCTCAGACCCTCAGACAGAATGCAACATCTGCTGCTCTCTCACTTTGGGTTAAAATCAGATACCTTATCATTTCTCCTTTGGGCTTCATTTTTATTAAAAAGCTCTCAGCTGATGCCTAGAACAGGCCATCTCAGTGCAAGAGGGATTTCCAAGGACAATACAACAGTTAATCTGTTTCTCATCCAGAAATTCCATGCCAGGCTGACTCAAGGAGGGCACTCCATGTCCATGGGTAGAGGGAGCATGGAGCTTCACTCTGCGATCTCCCACCCCTTCAAATGCGATGATCTTTCCTACCCTAAATAGCTTCCAGTACTATCATCCCACAGGCCTATATGCTCTTCTGTCCTCCAGGAAAAGAGAAATTTTCAGTATCTGCGTCATACTACCATGGTGAACAGGAACTACAGGGAGGCAGGGGACCACACACAGCAGATAGGGACTGAATTATTTCTAGATCTACTTCTCAATTTAGACGATTGCTCTTCGGCAGTTTTTTTTGGGGGGAGGCACTTTGTGAAAATTTCTACTACCATTTTCAAAAAGAATCCCTTTTGCTCTGCTCTATGGATGACTGTTGATTATAAATCAAAATCATCCTCAAAAGCGCCTTAATGGAAGTACTAATAACCTTGGGTAATCTTTATTGAACATTTACTACTGTGTGTGAGGCTTGCAATATATACCTTATATTCTTCAGCCTTAATGAACAATTAAGAATCATAAGATTTTCATCATTTTTACAAGATAAGGCTGGCTATGAGAAAGTTATTGGTGCTAAAGAAGAAAACACAGAACAGTAGCCTGACTAGATCAAAAGTATATGTTCTGCTGAATAGACATTTCATGATATTAAGAGATTATTATTGCTATTATAAGTATGCTTGTGGTATGCTAATATGGATGCATCCCTATATTTTAGATATTTGATAAAATATCTTCAGCTAAAATTATATGCATTTTAAAAAAATATTCAGTGTTAGATTTTTGTTGGTTAAAGCTAGACTTGACGAGAGTAAAGCATACTATCGAAACAACAAATGAGCCAAGTTGACAAATGTTGAAATCAGGTGATAGATGCTCAAGAATACATCTTCTCTCCTTTTACAAATACTTTAAATTTTCTATAACATAAATCTCCAAACAAAAAGTGATGATAAGGAAATGTTAAATACACATCATATATGTATGTATTTAAATAAGTATACCACAGAAATATATATGATCATGAAACAATAGATAAAATTTTTCTTAGTGTTTTTTGTTTGTTTGATTGTTTTTTGAGGCAGGGTTTCTCTACATAACTCTGGCATCCTAGAACTCACTCTATATACACCCAGACTAGCTTCAAACTCACAGAGATCTGCCTGCCTCTGTATCCCCAGTGCTGGGATTGAAAGCATGTGACACCGCACCTGACAGAAAGTTTTTAAATATTTGAGACATAAATATTCTTCGCACCAACTTGATCCTTACATACCACTAGTGCACTTCATCAAATTATACTGTATCCCATACATCCATACAATTAAAATGGTGAGTAAAAAAAAAAAACACAGACAGACAATACTGCATACCAGACATCCATGTTTTTAATCTGTATAGCTTTCTAGGGCTTCCTAGCTTCACACATTTCTCTTTCCTGGTTCAGTTCCTTGGACCTTAACTCATCCCACCACAAAGTCTTTTCCATTCATTCCTAAGTAGTACTAGGACATGGAAGGGCCTTCTCTCCTCTTTACCTTTCTGAAGCCCTGGTTGGTACTCAAGTCTGAATTCACCTGGCTCTAGGTCCTAGATGTAAGGGACAGAGCATCCTACCCAGTACTCATACAACAGGGGGCACAGGACAGGGACAACACTTGTCCAGAAGTGCAGATGTAAGAGTAAGGCTTTTCAGGCTATATATCACTTGTGATTTGTAGATAAGTCTTCCAACGTCTCACGAGTTCAAGGCTTACTTACCTGACTATGATGGTACTGGGAGGTTGTGGAATCTTTAGGAGGTGAGCTGAAAGTAGTGGTTCTCAACATGTGGGTTGTGACCTCTTTGGGAGACCGAAAGACTCTTTCACAGGGGTTGCCTATCAGAGATCCTGCTTATCTGATATTTACATTACGATTCATAGCAGAAGCAAAATTATGGTTATGAAGCAGCAATGAAAATAAGTTTATGGTGGGTGGTCACGACAAAGTGAAGATCTATATTAATCGTGACACTGTCATCATGGTGCTTTGCCTTGCCAGAGGCCTAACAGCAAAAGAGCCAAACAGCCACGAGAACTCACACTGCTGAACTTATGAGCCAAACGATTGCCTCTTTTTATAAGATGGTTATCTCACAGACTTCATGTCTGCCACAGGAACCTAACACAGACATCTAACACAGGGTTACGGTCCTTGTACCAAGCCTCAAACACTTGCTTTTGCTGACTTCTTTCCTCCACTGTTTAAAGTTAGTGTCCTGCAAGCCTTACTATGATGTCCCTTGAAAAAGCACATCTCTACAGGAATGATAGGAGGGTGTCTGCCTACCTTTGCTACTTCTAGTTTAACAGTTAGGAGAGCTGGGCACAAGTGAACAAGGAAAATAAGAAAATGTTTCCTGATTGGAAAGAAAGAAGTAGAACTATTTCTATTTACAGGTGACATGATTCTGTCACAGAAAAAATTCAGAAGCCCACAGATAAAAAATTAGGGGCAATAAGTGAGTTCTTAAGAGGTGAGAGGATACAAAAGCAGTATGATTTTTTGAGCTGCATCTCTACAAAGTAGTGGTAAGTAATCTAAAATAAAGTCAAGGGACTGGAGAAATGGCTCAGTGGTTAAGAGCAGTGACTGCTCTTCCAGAGGTCCTGAGTTCAATTCCCAGCAACCACATGGTGGCTCACAACCATCTGTAATGGAATCCGATGCCCTCTTCTGGGGTGTCTGAAGATAGCGACAGTGTACTCACACACATGAAATAGTGTACTCACATACATAAAATAAATAGTTAAAATAAAGTGAGGAATTCTGTTTACGTGCCAGGTGGTGGTGGTGCTCATCTCTAATCCTAGCATCTGGGAGACAGAGGCAAGTGGATCTCTACATTCAAGGCCAGCTTGGTCTATAAGAGTGAGTTCCAGGATAGCCAGAGCCACACAGTGAAATTCTGTCTCAAAAACAAACAAAACCAAAAATTCCATTTACAAAAAAGCTGGGCATGATAGTCCATGCCTTAATCCCAGCACCCAGGAGACAAAGGCAGGCAGATCTCTGTGGCTTCAAGACCAGTCTTGTCTATATAGCAAGTTTTAGGACATGCAGAACTACAGAGAAACCTTGTCTTGAAAAACAAACAAAAAAAAAAGTAAAATACATAGGAACAAATTTAACAAAGGAAATATATATCCTATACTAAGTAACCACAAAATATCACTGAAAATTAAATAACTGGACACTTAGACATGTTTATGGATTGCAGGATTTAATGTTGTTAAGATGCACAAACTTCTCTAACTAATCTACATTCGATAAAATCTCTATCAAAACCTCTATTGGCTGCTTTGCAAAAATTACATGATAAAACAAGTGTCCCAGAAATGGCAAAACCATCTTGAAAAATACATATGTTCCATCTTGCGAACCTTCTATCACCAGACACAGTGGTGCAGATTTACAACCCAAGAAAACCAAAAAAAAAAAAAAAAAAAAACCACCAATGCCTGAATATCTAATTGAAACATCATGTATCCTGCAAAAGGATATTATATGCTCACAAATATGAAGTACTAACCCATGCTATAGCATGGATGAACCTTAAAAATGTCTTCAATGAAAACATGCAAAAAATTATAGGATTTAATCTATATATATCCAGGATAGGCAAACCCATAGAGATTGAAAGTTGATTCCTAATGCCAGAGTCTAGAGATGGGAAACAGTGAATGGTACCAGGTACAGAGCTTGGTTTGGAGGATGGATGATGAAAAACCATCTAAAATCAAGCAGAAGTGATGGTTGCATAACACCAAATACACTAAAAACCACTTGATGGATACTTTAAAAGGATGCATTTATTATGTATATAAGTTATATCTCAATTAATTCCCTGTTCCAAAAATATTCCTGAATGAGAGAGAACAGGAGGACAGGAAGTCCTTTCCATGATATTCTCAACTTTCCAAAGCCCTTCCCTTTCTACCTGCTGTTCTTTTCTTATCCCTAATATTTTTTTTTCTTCTATGCCATACCTATGATGTACAAAGAACAGATATCACCAATCCTACTTGGTGAAATAAAATGTTCTCAAGACCCAAGTTCCAGTCAGAGATAATGTGGGACTAAAACAACACAGATCCCCTGGCTGCTCACTAGACTAGCCATCAGTCATGGGTGTGCTGCTTTGTTTTGTTTGTGAGACAGGATCTCATGTATCCCAGGCTGACTCTGAACACATGACGCAGCTCCATATGACCACAAACATATGATTGTCCGGAGCATCAGGTTTAAGGGCTTGTGTCATGTTTTGCCGCTGTTTCCTTATTTATTTTGACTGGAGTACAGGAGATCAAAAGCAGGGCTTCGTGCCTGCTAGGCAAACACTTGTCCAACTGAGCCACAGCCCAGCTTCTCCACTCGTACATTTTGAAAACAGCTTTGGAAATCTGAACTGTGCAGTCAGGGTTGATACCCAGCAATCTATAGACTGGAAAGAAGAAAGTAACCTGGGAAATAATACTTTTATTCCACAAAGAAGTATCTCTTAGCTAGGTGTAGTAGCTAGTATATGGCTACTACCCCAGCTCTTGAGAGGTGAGATGGGAGAATGGATTCTAAACTCATAGTGAGCGTGAGATCAACCTAGGATATGTAAGATGCTATACCAACACCAACCCACCCCCCCCAAAATCAACATTTGGAATAGTAGCTCAACATGAAGAGCAAAGATATTGGAGAGGACTGTGTTCTACAGAGCCAAGGCTCTGAAGGAACCTTGAAGTTCAGAAGGCAAGCAGGCTCACATGTGACTCCCATTGTGCCAGGCCCTGAATAGGCTTCTCAGCCTCTGGCTTGGGTCTGCTGACCTACCAAATAGGTCTATTTTGTTTTAGAAGGAGGAGGGGAGAGAGGGAGGAATTGAAGTAGACAGAGAAAGAGACAGATAGGCAGGCAGACAGGCAGGCAGGAGTGGGCCTAATTTACCTTCAGAAGGGAAGAGAGTGGGAAGGGCTGGCCAGTTTCCTATTCAAACATACTGCCTCTGAACCAAATATAAATAAATAAATAAATAAATAAATAAATAAATAAATAAATAAATAAATGGACAAGAATCCCTGCCAGGGAATTTTAATCTCTCTCAGCAAGGCTAATTCAGAAACAAAGCCCCCTTCATGATGCTGAGCAACTCCAGGAGCGGAGGCCAAAGCTCTGCAGAAATAACATCAAAAACAGCATACTAACAGGAGCCCTTCTCAAACATTTTAAGATAATATTAGCAATAGTAGTAGCCCCACCCCATGGGGTGCTTCTCCATTGCTTCCTGTGGTGTAGGCTCAGCTAATTGTGTGCCTCACGTGATCACTCAGAACAGCATAACTTCTACAGATAAGTTAATGAGGACAGTGAGGCCACTGCCTTATGCAAGGTCTTGTGGCTGTACACATCGGAACTGACTAGAAATCCACAGACAAGCTGGCTCCAAAGAGGGCACTTGTGACCTGTTAACATCTACAGAGGCAGAAAGGCCCTTCTAGAACATGCAGCAAACAATATTAGCAGTCATTACTGCCCCATAATTTCAGTTTGATTTGGGTATTTGTCTGCATTTTCCTTTTTTCTGCACTATACATATGTTATACTTATAGAAAAAGAAATCATATATCTAAGCCAGGTTGTCCAAGCCTATAATCCTAGCTACTAAGAAGGCTGAAAAAAAAAAGGGTCCCAAATTCAAGCCTACCTGGTCTGCTGAGTAAAATTTTATTACAAAATAAGAAGAACAACAACAGAGAAACCAAGTTCTGGGATGTAGCTCAAAGGTTCATTGCCTATTATGTCTACCCTTGTCAGAATAAATGAAGTTTAATCTCTAACACAGCCACATATATAGTACACATACACACACACACACACACACACACACACACACACTCACACAAGATAATGGCCTCTTGCTCCTTCTTATTTTTAATCTATGGGGAAAACTAGCTGTACATTGGTGGTGATTTTTATGTTTCACTGTATTGCATGCATTTTTGGTAACAAGACTTTGTCTTTCATTATAATGGCAGAAATAAACAGGCTTTTAAGTGGCTGGAAAGAGAACTTCAGCACCTTTGTTTCTTCAAATCCCAGATCTCAGGACACAAGAAGGAAACCTCTGGACTTTCCTTCAATATTATGGAAGATTTGATGATGGATTCTTTTTATCCTTTTCTTTTTAAAATATTTGAAAATTTTAGAGATGAATATGATCATACCTATCTCCAATTTCCCCTGCCAGTCTCTACTATGTTTCTACCAACATGCTGCCTTCCAATGTCATGAGGGCTTTTTTTTTTTGTACTGGGGTTTAAACCTAGGGCTTCCCACATGTGAACCAGGCATTCTGCCTCTGAATCAACTTTCTTTTTAATTTTTATCTTGAGACAGGGTCTCACTAAACTGCTCAGACTAGCTTTGGAATCAGAATATAAGCCAACAGCCTTTAAACATGTGGTCCTCATGCCTCAGCCTCACATAGGCCTATATTCCCAGGCTCGGAATATTCAATCATTCTTATTTGTGGTTATCTATGGTGTTCTAAGCATAAAGTCCTGCAAGGATTAGGCAGAAAGCAAAAAACACTGTCCACCCTCACCACCCTCACAGAGAATACTGACCACATTTGATCCAACCCAGTCATCAAAGCCATCAAGCAGCTAATGGAAAAGAAGTATGTGTGTACCTAATAAGATTATACTGCCTGGTTTCAGGTTAAAGGAAAAGTACATTGGAAAGTGGTTTATAATAAAATCTCAAGTGGGCAAGAAACTTAATTTCAAATAATCTAGGAAACCAAAAAAAAAAAAAAAACCCTATGAAAATCTTTATCTGCAGGATATGAGCAAGAAAGACGTGTGAAAACACAGATACATGAGCCTTTAACAGAATTTACTTCTGGGGTGATAGTACTGACAGTAGAGGAAAATGACTTCCCTGTTTTCTAGTCTTCTGACTGGTCTCTTAGTAAGCACTATTATACTTGTAACCCAAATATAAGGACAGTTCCTAGAATTTGCCTAAACTCGGTCCCTTTTCAACAGACTCCATGTCCCAGACACATGGCATTTATCTAATTCAATGCACATCATCCTTTGTAGAAGGGGAAGTCACAATTTTGCCTCAGTCGATGCCTCAGTAATTTAAGACCTCTTTTGAAATCAAGCTTTTGATATTTTAAGTACCCTCAAGAAACTGAAAGGATATTCTGTCCCCAGCTCAAGTCTAAAATTCAAACTGTAACTTTTAGAAAACAGCTCAATTTTGTCAGTCACATAAATAACTCTTCTAGGTCAATTAGCACACTTCAATGTGCCAATTAGCAGAGTGGGATTCTCAAGCCTATTTGCATTGATGACAGCAAAGCTGTCCCAGCAACCCACATGGGGACAAGGTACCGCCAGCAGAAAAGCGCATCCCAGGAACACTGAGACAATGTTTCTGAATGCTGGGGTGCAGTCCTAACTAGACAGAAGCACTACTCAACAATTCTGTTGAATCTGAGAGTGGGGAGAACTTCAAAAGAACCACCCGGAGAGAAGAGGAACTGGGCAAAGGCGGGAGGGGTGGAAAAGGAAATGAATCTAATAGATCAACAAAGATGCACAATAATGGGAAAATTTGATAATGAGATAATCATACCCTGGAGACTTCGGGACTTGGAGAAAAAGGAGCTGGATGAAAGGGATCATTACCATAATCTGAGTAGAAGACAGAGGTCTGCAAATACAGACACAAGCTAGGCTAGTGTTTTCTACCCGGCAAAGGGCTGATAGAGTGTCTCAAGCTTGTTTTCTTAGGCCCAGTCTCTGCAGCTCAGAACACCTTGCACTGAGAAGAAACTACCATGGGCCTTAAAAGACAAAAAGAGCAGGCAGAGAGGGCTGAGGGTGTAACATGAGCCCAGTACCTGGCTTCAGAACTGGCCTTCTCACTCCCACCAGGGCATGGAGCCAGGGTAGGTGGACCTTCAGACCTCAAAGCTTCCAAAGCCCTCTGCGTGGTCCCAGAATCAAGCCAGAGGTGTGGCCAGGCTTGGAAATGTAGGGAACTCCCCCACTTCTTCAACTGTAGGAATTCTGGAGAGGGATGGCATACTGTGGACCTCAATTTGTAGTGGGCCAACTGCTCCAAGTTAGCCTGGACCCTTTGAAGCCTGAGGGCCAGGCAAGAGCTGGAGTAGAGAGCAACTTAAATGGGCCTTCCCCTGAGTCCTGTACTGTCTGTCCATCCCTGACAGGTAAAGGTGAGAGAGAGGGTGATGTCAAATCCTGAGGAACCCCTAGACATGAAAGACCTACAGAAAGAACTACAGCAATTTGCCAAGATGCTAAAGCAGAAGAGGGTCACCTTGGGGTACACTCAGGCTGATGGAGGGATCACCCTAAGTGTTGTCTTTGGAAAGGTTCAACCAGATCTGCCACTTTGAGGCCCTCCTGTAGCTCCCTTACAAGAACAAGCATCAGCTATGGCTCCTGCTGGGGCTGAGGGTGGAGAAGGTCAACAATGAGATCCTTCACAAGAAGTACAAAGTAGAGATCCCTAATGCAGGCCCACAAGAGAAGTCAGAGGAGAGCCAAGAGCCACATTTAAAAAAAAAAAAAAAAAAGAACCTAGATAACATGTTCCTAGAGTGTCCAAAGCCTACCCTGCCGATCAGCATCATCCACAAGCAGCTTGAACTACAGAAGGTGGTTCTGTAATTGCCGGAAGAGCAAACAATCAAATAAACTACTCCCAGTGAGAGCAGTATGAAGCTTCAGGGCCTCCTTTCTCAGGGAGGCCTCTATCCTTTCCTCTGCCCTTAAGGGCCCAGTTTCGGTGCTCCAAGCTCTGAGGGCACCCACTTCATCATGCACTACTCTTAGGTCTCTTTCCAGAAGGACAAAGCCTTTCCCTCTGTCCCTGTCACGCTCTGGTCTCTCCTATACATTCAAACTGAGACATCAGCCATGCTCAGGGGCATGAGAAGGCAGATAGAATAGGGGAGAGGAGAGATAAAGAGAATCTGAAGGCTATACCACCAGAGTTTGGGGATTAAGTTCTTTTACTGATGACGGATAGAAAGCACAAAAGGTGAAGGTCAGGAAGTGTTGGGGGAGGTAGCTGGAGGAAAGATGAAGTTCAGTGATGTCACTAGTCATGAGCCAATCACTCATCATTTTCTTCTTAAAAAAAAGAAGCCTGGGGACCTCTGCCCTGTGAAGGTTCTGTGCCCCAGTGTAGGGGAATGCCAGGGCCAATAAGTGGGAGAGGGTGGGGTGGCAGGCATGGGGAGGGGGGAGGCAACAGGGGTTTGTTTTTGTTGTTTTTGTTTGTTCCTTTGTTTTTTGGAGGGGAAACTGAGAATGGAGAAATTTACATGTAAATAAAGAAAATATCTAATAAAAAAAAAAAAAGAAGCCTGGGATATCAGGAAGGAAGGAAGGCAGAAAGGAGGGAGGGAGGGAGGGAGGGAAAGGGGAGGAAGGGAAGAAATAAGGAACTCTCCCTACTAGAAGATGAAATCAAATTACACAAGCTTTGAGAACCTGACTAACATAACCAGTGTCCCCATGAGGTGTTTCCTCTAAGTAGCAAAAGGACATGCTACTGCAAACTGCCTTGAAGATGCTTCATCTTCAACTGGATCCTAGCTATAAAGAGCACTTACTTATAACCTGGTCCATTGGAATAGAGGTCCTTCTTTTAGGCTGTCAGCTTTGAAGACAGAGAAACCCATTGAACTGAAGGTGGGACACTTTCTAGCTGGTCTGCAAATCCTGGTGCCAATCAGCCAGAGGACAGAAGAATTCACACAGAAATTCACTGATGACCTCAAGTCCTTTAGCAGACTGTGGCAAGCGACTCTCTCCAACTCCCTCTCAAACTGTCTTTATGTATGCGAGTGTATATATGTCTCGGGATGGGTGCAGCACTAATTAGTTCTTTTTCTTGCTTCCTCATCATTGCTAATGAGGAAAAAAAGATTAAGAAGATAAAGGGCCAAGAAGGAAAGGCAAAAGAGAAGTCAGAGCTGCTTTGCCTGCCTAATTGGATCATCAGGTCTAATTACGAAGTTCTAGCTTTCCTGTGTCTCATTTGAAGTCAATCCGAACTGACCAACTGCCCTAAAGGCCAAAGTTGCTCAAGAGGTACCTCAACTGCACGAAAAGAGCCAGACCAATACCGATTGAAAAGACTGGTGCAGAGGAGATATAAGCTTTGTACAGCTTTATTTTAGAAAAGGGGGGGGTGTAAAAATTTACTAGGGTGGCTGGAATCACTTCTTAAAAGAGCCCACAAAAAAAGTTTCAGCAACAGGTAAAGTGCTACATATTCTTGATAAACATTGGTTTAGAAAGCACTGTGTCTTCTTGTAACAGAACATGACAAGGGGGAGGAAAGAAAGAGATGAGGGGAGAGAAAGAGAGGAAGAAAAGAAGAAAAGGGGGGGAAAGGGTGGAGGAAAGAAACCAGGGAAATTAAAAAAAATCCAAGGGTGTCAGGGAAGAAACAATGTTATCTGTATAAGATAGTACAAGTGTCATGGACCCCACCAAGTACTTTATACGTCAAAGATCTAATCCCTTATATCTTAGAATGTGAGTATATTTGGAGACAGAGATTTAAAGAAGAGATTAAGGTGAAAGTAGGCTACTAGAATGAGTTGGGACGCAATGTGAGGGATGTCTTCATAAAGAGTTGACCACACTAAGAAATCAGAACAATAAACCTATGATGGCTGCCATCTTCATGCCAAAGGAAGTCACCGAAAGAAGCCAATTCTGCTAGCATCTAGACCTAGGAGGTGATAATTGAACTTAGCCTCAAAAGCTGTAAAGATTAACTAAACCCATTCCGGCAAAACAGGTACAGCAGCTCCTGGAACAAAAACAGGCACTCACACCTGGGGCTGCTGAGGTTGCTGGCCCTCTAGATGCTGATAACAGGCTTAGGAAAACATCCGGAGACCTGCCGAGACCCACTCAATTGCTATTAACAATGGTATCTCAATTGAGAAATGCCCTCAGGTGTGTGACCAGGCCTCTTGGTGCTTTCCTTCTTCTACTTGTGCACTGGTAGGTAGTCTTAATTTCTGTCAAGAGCTCTGAGAAACTACTAGGAAAAAGGATCCTGGGTTTTTCCCCTGGGGACAGATCTGCAAGTGGCAGGGGCTGATTAGCCCAGAGCTCTGGACTGGTCACCTTCAAACTCAGAATCACTGGCACCATTAGTTTAGGGAATGATTTTCTGAGGGGCCCTCACCTGCTGTACAGGTCCTGGTAGCTGAGAGAGCTGAGGAAAATGTATTTAGTAGCTCTCTGTCGCCCAGTCTCTCCTGGGAGCTGGAATGAGGTGAGGAGAGAGAGATGGGGCAAGAGAGCAGGGGGTCCTTTCCCAGGCCTTAGCTGTTCCTACCAGAGGACAACTCCAGTTCCACATTCCTGAGCCACGGCCAGGAAGGAGCAGAGGGGTACAAGCTCAAATTTATTTTTATAAAGTACAAATTTAGTCTGTTCATGTGGGTTATCCATGCCATTCTATGATACATGATGCCCTCTGTTCCGAAGACTAAGGGAGGGGTGTCCTGTTGTGGTTGTTTAGTGCTGTGGAAAGAATCCAGGGTCTTGTACACCAGAGGAGCATATTTGCCCATTAAGCTACACTTGGAAGCCCAAGGCATGAGTTCTGATGCTAGAATTTAGCAGGTGAAGTCAGGCAAATTCTATTACAGGGGGCATAGAAATGAGAACAAGAAGCCTATGACGTAAACTGTGCACACTCATGCCATCTCAACAGGGGAACACTGATCAGAATATATGCTACCCATGAAATCAGAAACAGTACTGCCTGCCACCTCTCATTTCACACAAGCCCAAATGGTCCACAAGGAAGGTACTTTGGGCTCCTTAGAGCAAAGGGTCTAGGCCATCTAAGGTAGCATCTAAGTCAATTCAGACACAATAAATCTGTGGTGAGACCTGACCCCCAACATTTCTAACAAGCAACACCCAGCTGATGCTTAATTTCAGGCCAAACTTTAAATTCCACACTTAAGAGTAACTTAACGAAATTACGAGTGCCTAACATATGGGTTCTCTGGGAATAATATGAGGAGCATGACTTGGGTATTGGTTTGCTACTGTCCTGCCAATCGGTTGTTCTAGAGAGTGGGATCCAGCGTCTTCTTATTTGCCAGTTTCTTTGTTTCATAGCACCAGGGACGGGCACCAGGGCCTTGAATATGCTAGTCATATTCTAGTACTGAGCTAAAAACCACAGCCCAGCTGGCTGATGAGTCCAGAGCATAGTGAAAAGGGTCCAAAATCATTGCTTTAGGTGTACTTTTCACTTTTAATTTCTACTGTTATATTATGCCAATCTAGAATAGCCCAATTTATACTATTGAGGAATATTTGTGGAGAGAAAATGACTACATTTTTCAGAAGAGGCAGTGTGTGGCCTCATTTTAGGATTGAGAGGCTCAGACTCTGATCTAAAGTGCTACTTATAATTCAGGTGACACCCTGAATCCACTTATTCCTCTATGAAACAAGAGGCTATAATAACTGTTCTATATACCCCCCTCTAACACACACACACACACACACACACACACACACACACACACACAAAGACCCTGTAAACTACAAAATTATATCCAAAAGAGAAACTTTTTACTTTAAGAGTTAATCTATAAGGTTCATTTAGAAGACAAATTTAAGTCACATAAAACCATACTACCCATCTTTATCTGTAATTCATCCCTAGACTTTCAATAAATGGCTCATTAATTTCTCAGAGCCCCACATGTAAGAGTCTAGACAATTTACTGTGCTTCCATCCAGGTAGCTCCAGCTTCTCCTGAAGGTAGAGGAAGTGGCCTGCTCTGCCCAGTGTATATGGGTGGATACAGAAAAAATATGCTTGCTCAAGAAGTTCCTTAGTAAAATAGACACATTCTGAAGCCCCCTAGCATCATCATTGTGCCCCTTAAAACATCTAGAAGTCTCAGCCTAAGGGTTTGGTCCTAGATCCATTTCTTTCCATCAAATCACTCCAATTTCTATATAAAGTTTTGGGATTTTTTTTAAAAAATTATTTATTTATTTATTTATTTATTATGAGTACACTGTAGCTATCTTCAGACAAACCAGAAGAGGGCATCAGATCCCATTACAGATGGTTGTGAGCCACCATGTGGTTGCTAGGAATTGAACTCAGGACCTCTGGAAGAGGTTTTTTGAGTTTTTTTTTTGTTTGTTTGTTTGTTTCTTTGTTTGTTTTCATTTTAGGGCTGAATTTTAATAGACTGTACATTGGAATTCTTACATTTAAAACAGAACCTTAAAACTACTGACTGGTTCATTGTTTCAAAATGGTTTTATGGAAAAATTAATCTGTAACAAAAAAAAGCCTGGCATCAAATGTGAAGGCTCTGGCTCTCTTTTTAAGCAAAGTGTACAAAGGTTCCAGGGACAGGACCAAGAATGAGGGACTCAGACATTTACCCTTGCTGTAGCTGAAGTATAACAAACTCTTCCCACAAGCCTCTATTTACTCCAGGCATGACTGTGTCAAACATCAGCATTATCCTAAACATATGAAAATCACATGCTCTTAATGGAAACAAATTAGAAGAAACATTGAATAAGAAAGGAGTAATCATATCCTGATTTAGATGTTGCATTGCTAGGAAAGACTACTTACCAGCCGGGTATTTACCACGGGAAACAGCAATGCCAGAAGAGCTCCATTCAACATGTGCATCTGTAACCTGGAGGAGAAAGAAGATCAATAGGTCACAATGGAGAAAAAAATGTTTGAGGTTGAGCTAGGCCACATGGGAGAAGTGACCCTCTGTGGAAAACAGCCCAAGAGCTCACCCACATGCCAAAAATATGAAAATAAGTATATATTTATGATTATTACCTGGAACACATACTGTCTCCGAATCTCCACTTCCTGAACACAGTTTGGTTACAAAAGTTCATTGTATACCAAGCTCTGTGTTTCCTAAACACTTAAGTCAACCCCAACCAATGACTCTAACTGCTGTAGCATTTGAAAACAGGAAGTGCAACACCTAAGTGCTCGCTATTACTGTAGATACCTGTTTATTAATTAGAAAGCATAAGCGCTCACTATTACTATAGAAGCCTGTTTATTAATTAGAATGGCTGCTTGTTTACAGAGGCACAGATAGTCTTTCGGCCAAAGACCTAGACAGAAAAGGCTTGGGAGCTGTCTGTAAGGGTTGGTACTCTCAACTTGGCATCTAGGAGGCAAGCATCCAGGAACACCCGTGAGGAACTATCTAGAGTAAGGTTTACTCAAGAACGCCTGTGATGGACTGTCAAAACTGGGGTTAGCTGAGATGGAAAGACCCACCATGACTGAGCAAGACCAATCCCTAGGCCCAGGATCCTAGCCTGTGTAAAATAGAGATGCAAATGTATTAACCTACTGCTCCTTGCTTTTGGCTGTGGGTATAAACTGACCAGTTCTCTCAGGGACCTGTCACCTTGACTTCCCTACACCGAGAGACTCTGCCATGGAATTGTGAGCCAAATAAATCCTTTCTCCCTTAAGTTCCTTTTGTCAGTGTATTTTTCACACAGCAAAGAAGGTGACAGGATCTGCAGTGTGATACAGACTGTTTCCCGGATGTCTCAAGGTACGGGGTGCAAAGGAGGGAACCCTCAGGCTTCCTCTGATTTCTTTTATATAGGAATTCTAGTAGCTTAAAAGCTAAGCAATGCTAGCATCCTAGTTTGGTGGTAGAATACTTGATTAACCTACACAATGCTCTGGGTTCCACCACTAACATTACAGAAGAGGGGACAGAAAGGGATGGAAGACGAGAGAAGCGTCAAGTATCCATAGTGTTTCCCAGTCCCATTACCAGGCTTATTAAAATGCACACTACACATACTAAGTCAAGAACAATTAACCCAGGAACAAACCCTTCTTGTGAGGACTCTGTGGAGGGATTTAAGCAGCTTTCTTCACCATTCTGGGCACATGGTTCTTACTTGAGAGAGAGGCAAAGAATGAGTTTGTTCCTGCTGAAGAAAAGTTGATTTGCTGGGTCACGAACAACTATTCCGAGAACTGTGAGTCTCAGACATACAACAGTAAAGGCACTAGCCAAATGAGACACAGCTGACTAAGATGCTAGATGACTTTTGAGTCTCAGTGTGTATGTCTCTCTCTCCCTCTGACACTGACACACACACACACACACACACACACACACACACACACACCCTAGGACAACAGAATATCTTAAAGAAGGATCCTACCAGGCATGTCCAACTTTGGCCCTTGGGCTAAATGTGGCACAATAAAAAGTCGTAAGCTGAAAAAACGTAATGACAGTATTTTTGCCGTTGTTTCTTTAACTCAGCTATGTGGTATTCAAAGAACTCTGTAGATGCCAATGTTGTGTTACAGCATCACGCATTTAAATACCTGCACCTAGACATTTGGCTCCTCTCTTATAGCTCACCAAAGTGGCCAACTAAGTTCAAGTGCAGGTCACAGGACAGTACAGAAGCCCTGAGATTGCTTTTCATGCCTGCAAATCTATTTCTTCCTGCTATTCTTTGTCACCCAGGCCTCAATGATGGTGACAATGTATACCTAATATATTCAGGGAAGTATGAAATTAACTGTTTAATTCTGATAGCAAGTTTCTAAATAGGCACTGTGACTTTTCCATCATTTTGATGTGGAAACCAGGTTCATTTAGAAAAAAAGGTGACCCAGTTAGTGACAAGACTCATACCCAGATCTACCTGACATCAGAGTTCAAACTCCCATCATCCTTGCTGCCCTTTTTCAGTGTGTCCCTCTCTTCCAGAGAAGTCTAAGATGCACCTCTGCCCTTCCTTTGGTTTCAGGCATCTCTCTACCTCCTCCTGTATCATCTGCCCTCGGGTGATTTTTAGAATGACTCTCTAGACACACAGCTTAGTATGCGTCGTAGACAGCCTGAAGCAGCCCAAGTCCTTTTACCTCAGGCTGAGCAGCTGAGTGTTCAAAAAGGCTAGCCAGACACCCTGTGCTCTGGAAAACTGATTTTAGGTCTTTAGTAAAGTTGACTCTGGCCTAACATTGCCACTTCTATGACAGCCACAGCATAAATCCATGCTGGGAGAGAAAAAGCCACAGGGATGATCCATGGACCACTAAAATCTGGTGTCAGGCTTTTTTCCATTGACCTCAAGGGTAAGATGGTATTTGTGTAAGACCAGTTAGATATAAGGATGAGAGAGTAGATTCCAATGCAGTAAAGACAATACAAATAAGAAAAAGTTGATATCAAGATTAAAAAAAAATTCCATATAAAGGCAAGCTTTGTTTGGAGTTCTCAAAATTCAGCTATACAAAGTATGTGGGCAGAGGGTAAAGAGAAAATTCTTATATTTAATACAAAAAGGACTTGTATAAATAATAAAAAAATATTAAAGATGTGAAAAATCACTGGGCTAAAGTATTTAAGTATATCTTCTAATTCAATCTGCCTAGGTTTTTGTTTTGTCTTGTTTGTTTTTCTCAGACAAAGCCTTACAATATAGCTCTGGCTGTCCTGGAATTTACTATGTAGACTAGGCTGGCTTTGAACTCATAAAGATACACCTGCCTCTTCCTCCCAAGTGTTGGAATTAAAGGTGTACACCACCATGCCCTGCTTACCTTGTTTTTATAATAATGATCATCATCTTCATTTCGTAACTGAGGAAACCAAAACTTCAAATAGTTGATGACTTGCCCAAGATCACAAGGGTCAGTCAAGATTCAAACCTGCATTTTTGCCACTGTACTCATCTTCATGCAAGGCATGAGGATTACATATGTCCTGTATCATTAGTTCATTAGCTGCTATTTGTATTATAATCAGGAAGAGCTGTCTGAGTTATTTTCAGTGTTTTAATTATTTATGTATGTGTATATGCAGCCCTGATTTCTACACACTCATACACTCATGCAGTCACACACACACACGCACACACCATTACATTTCTGACTAAAGAATGTATGCCCCTTTAGGGAGTCCATCTTAGAAACAGAAGGGCTCAGTTGTGGGCAGGTCTTTGATATATAACCTAACCAGTCCACAGCTGTGTTTCCTCTATGTACATTCCTCCACCTTAGCCATCCCAGGATCAGGTGCCATGCAACTAAAATCTATCCCTAAAGTTAGAGCTTATAGAAAGGATTCAAGCGAGTCAATCCTGAACCCTTTACCCAGCCCTGCCTCATCTTGCCTTCCCAAAGACAACTCCATAGCAATGGTCTAAACATTTCCTTTGCCCCTGCCTTCTTCTTGACTGCTTCATCTTGACGTCTTTTCCATGTGGTTCTACTTGGAGTACTAGATCCTTTAAATAAAATACACTTTGTTCTCTTCAGCTTCTCTTCTAGCTACACCTGACTGGCCACCTGGTAGAAAATACAGAACAGCAATTGCTCTCTGTATACCCTTTCTGAATAGTATTGTCTGCCATACTCCTACCAACAAGAACTGCAATCTGAAAACCCTTTTTATTGTATTTTATATATATTTTTTGTATGTACCCACAAACTATATGCAGTATTGTTTTATGGTTCAGTTACATATATGAAATCACAAATACTGTATGATAATAGTTCTTGCAAGTTACACTTTTATTCAATAAAGCTTATTCTAAATATCGCTGTCAATACATGCAGATCCGCCTCATCTGTTTTTATACTGCTGTATATGGCCTATTGAGAAAGACAAAATGTCTTTGAGATTTAACCATGCTGTTGATTGTATCAGTAATCTAATCCTCTTTGTTGCTGAGTGGTTTCCCATGATATGTGTGTATCATGCTTTTCATCATTTTTCTTAAATTTAAGGGCACTTAAATTGGTTCTATATTCTTTTAGTTCACAGGACATTTCTACACTATCATATTCAAAAATATAAGTTCATTCTCTTTCCATTGACCAGATATGTTAAGATTTACTTTCTACAATTTGTATTACAGATAAAAACAGACCTATTTCTATTGTAAGAGACTACAGGGACCTTCTATTCTACACTGGCCTTCTGTTTCCCTAAAGTCAGCATCTGAGAGCACACCATTTTGGTCAGTTATGTTAGGTCCCACAGTACATGCCCATCATATAGCAAGGAATGCTACATTGATCTGGATGTTAGGATTCACATCAGAAAGCATAACAAATGCTAAATCTCAATCAGGACTTGTATATGTTAATTCTGTTCTGGTAACTTCTTTGAAAGTTTCAAAAATATTCAGAACAAAAAATGGAACATTAAAAAAAACACATGAAGATGTTTTAAAAGGTTGACAGGTAGAGGAGAAAAGTCTGGGTGGCTTTGCCTGTGGGTACAAAGATCATTCACCTGCTTGCAGCCAGTGGGCTCCCCACTACCTTATTCTGGACCAAATGGGGAACATCTAAGTGCAAAGGTTCCAGAACATTGACATAAGCTTCCATCTGGAAAATGTTCAACTAGTAAAAGAGGCTCCTTAGCTGCAAGTAATTTTCATTCTGCAATTGTACTTATCTAAATGAAAGCAATTTTCGAACTAAAAGTCTAAGAGTGAGGTGGAGGCTAAAGAGAAGGGTAATGCTATGTATTCTCTCTAACACTTATTGAGTACTTAGTCCATGCTAAAAGACTTCCACGAGTCAGCTCTAATTGTTTCCAGCATTCAAGGAGTGAGTCACATCAATACATTCTTCCCAAATGAAGGAAAGGAAGCTGAGGGTTTCATCTTCACTCAGGATCAAAAAACAAAGACCAGAAGCCCAGGTCGTGAAATTTCTGCATTACTCAAGACTCTTTCAATATCTATCTAGCCAAAGAAGATAAATGCTGAATTAATAGGATGCTGTTTATATACTCATTATATTATTTTAACTATAGTATGATATATTATTTATCCAAATAATAGATATTTATATGGCCATTAGAAATAATTTCTAAAGAAGCTTTAATAAGATAGGGAAACAACTATAGTATATTTACTAAAATACAGAACTAATTGTGGTTACTACCATTTGTTTTGTTTTCCTTTTTTGTTTGTTTGTTTGTATGTTTGAGACAAGGTCTAATATAGCCCAGGGCCGGCTTTGAGCTTGCTATACAACCTGATCCCCCTGATTTTACCTCCTTGGTTGGTGTTCTAGGCATGTACCACCATGTCTAGCCTATTAGCTTTTAAAACATTACAAAGCATAAAGAGAATAGTCATGATTTTTGAGTGGATGCATAACAAAGACTGGAAGAAAATTATATTATCCTACTAACAGGAATTATCTGTTTCATTTATTTATGAAATGTTTCAATTTTCCATACAAGAAGCACACACTACTTCTCTAAAAATGGAACATCTCCTCTTTTTCATTCCTTCAGCACATTTTACCCTTTTTTTATTGTCATTTTTTTCAAATACATAACAGAAAAGAGTCCTCCATACTTTGCTTCCTCAAGATGGGATAAGTTGTCCGAGTGATAGCCTTTTCTTTTCCTAAAGATGATGCATACCCATCATCTTTTGTGTTTTAACTAACACACAGCTAGCTACACAGAAGAAAGAAAAGAAGAAAAAAGAACAATCCCTACTCACAAAGCACTTTGCCAGGAGATTTGTAGAAGACAACACTAATTATGCATATGTGGAGAAGAAAACAGTTTATGTTGTGGACATGGAAGGGGAAGAGAATTCTGTAATAAACTAGAAAGGTCCCTCACTCCACGAGGCATTAAGGAAAGAATGTATTGTGAATATGAGCAGGTTCCAGACAATTAATTAGGTCTTAGGAAAGCAGGTACCTGAGTATCATACCAAAGAGGAAATGGTTTCCCTGAAAATTTCTTAGCAATCTTCTAGGTGTCTAGTCTCCTTCCATGCTAAATGCATGGTATTCATCTGTACAGTTTCTTCTCCCTTGCCAAAGCCAAGTCTTAATTATGCTGCCCAGGGCAGAGGCCATTTTCTAAACACCTTTCTTGGTAATGAGTCCAAAGCTAAGCTCCAAACCAGCCACCTCCATGGCAAGTGTTTAAAAGCTGCTCCTTTTGAACACTCTCTATGACTCTAAGTTGAGCTACAATTCCAAATCACTCAGGTTCCACAAAAGCTCATCTGATGAGCAGGGGGGAAAACAGTGTTAATACAACCTGTTAGTACAACAGGTTGGGGCTGTGGGTACAGCTCAGTGGCAAAATGCCTGTCTTCAAAGCATGAGACCCTAGGTTCAGTCTTTAATACTAACAAGAGAGAGAGAGAGAGAGAGAGAGAGAGAGAGAGAGAGAGAGAGAGAGAAAGAGAGAGGGGCACAGAGATACAGAGACAGCAGAGACAGAGACAAACAGTCAGAGAGACAGACAGAAACACAAAGAAATAGTCACAGAAAGAGACAGGAAGAGAGGCAGAGGGGAGGCAAGGAAGGGAGGGGGGAAGGGAGAAAGAGAGAGAGAAAGGGAAAAAGAAAGAAAGAAAGAGAAAGAAAGAAAGGAAGGAAGGAAGAAAGAAAGAAGGGAAGAAGGGAAGAAGTTAAGGAAGTTAAGAAAGGCAGGCAGGCAGGCAGGCAACAGGTTCAACACAAATCCATCTCACAGCCTCGGAGCAGTTACAGATATGTGAGGCTTACTGAAGGAAGGCATGCTATTCAAAATTCAATACTTATATTAACGACTTCAAAAATATTCAATTCAGAGAGTATAATAAAATATAGGTGGGATCTAGAAAAGAGAGTGCCACCAGACTACAGAATTATCCTAATGCCATGTGGCCCAAAGGTCAACGTGACCTCAGTCTTGCAATGGTATGATCACATGTCAGGCTGTCCTAATTCTTACCCTCACCCACGCCCACATTTGCCTCACCTACCTTGGCTCACACCTGGCCTATCGTCCTTTCTCCATCCAGCAGTGTACCTCCGCTCCCTGCGGCACAGCTGAAATTTCATCTCCTCTCATTCAAAAGCCTCCCCAGACTGAGTCAGCAGATACTCATGACCAGATAATCGCACTTGCATCACAGCACTTCTGCTTCCCATGTGCTCAGGAAAATGAGCAGCTTTCAGAGTTGCAGACCCAGGATGGGGGGTGGGGGGGGCATAACGGACATAGGCTTCCAGAAGCAGAGGTTGTTGGTAAGCCTCTTGCTACCCACTTCTCCTACACAGGATGGACAGAGGAGTCTATAGCCATGCAAACTTCACAGCTCACACATTTAGGACTTGAGCTTTCCTGTTCTTGGTGCACATTTGGATAATCCCTCACATTAAGGAGTGAGTGCTCACAATACAAGGAAACTGTCAGATCATAAACCGAAGCTGGGAAAATCCCATTCCCTTTCCCATCCATTCCATCAAGAGCAGGTTCTACATGACCAGTTTCCATAAGAAGACCCAAGCCCATTGTGAAACCTTCTAAAAAGAGCAACCAGCTGACCAAGGTAACACCGTTCCATAAGTCCCAGCAACTGGGGAGGTTGGGGGGTTGGGGGGGGACACATCACTTGAGCCCATGCATTGGAAGCCAAACTATAAAATAAGGCAAAATCAAGTGATGGATGAATGGATGAATAGATGGATAGATGAATGGATGGATGGAAACCAGGGCAAAAAAAAAGAGCTAAAAATTACACCCATCTGTGGCAATAGGATTCAGTGATTAGGAAGGGGTGTAAAAACTTTCTACCATGTGATGATAGCAGCACCTTTAGCCCAGCTAACACACCCAACAGAGACAGAGAGCTCGGAAGCTGCTATATGGTTCCAGACTGCTTGCATTCACAGGAGTTCCTTGTACAGGACTGATGACTTCTTTGGCCCCTAACCCTGAGATCTTAGCCTTCCTCCAACATCACAAGGGTAGTGGAAAATACACCTGGGTCTGCTGTGTTCCAGGAACAACATTAAACATCTCAGAGCCCTGTTTGCCCAACTTTGACTCTTAGGTTTTAAACCAGCTCCATAATCTTTTTAACCCTTTTCTTTTTATTATTTTATTTTATATGC
>NC_045030.1:135661591-135664632 GCF_008632895.1 Mastomys coucha | reverse complement strand
GACATTAATTGACTCAACATTGGCTATTATTGGCTTAGGTTAAATGTTATAATATGGTGAAGAAATTATTTTGTTCTTGAGTTCACTTAAACACCAAGGATTCTAGAGTCTGTCTATCTATCTATCTATCTAGTGAACCCCTGGACAGCTGGAGAAGGCAGCAGACATGTAGGCTGTTGAGAGTTGTTAGTCAGACAGCGACAGCAAAGACTTGGAGCTGAGAGGTAGAGAATGCCCTCTGTTCAGCTCCAAGACAAAAAGCAGTTGGCTCTGAAGGGCATTGCTATTTGCAAATGTAGAGGGCCCAGGTCTGCAGCTGACCAGTGAGAATCTTCACCTTGAGCTTACAAAAACAGGCCCCAGCCAGTGTCTGCCCTCTTCTCTAATGTTCTTGTATCAATTACGCTCTAGAACTTAAAAACCAGGGTTTTCCAGCCTAGAGAAGGGATGAGATCATATGTGGATAGTACTATTACCAACTGTATTATAATCAGGAAGGACGGTCTGAGGGTTTTATAAAAATACTCTACTGGAAGATAGGATGGGATGCATGCTTGCCGTGGTGTATTTTTGGAGGCCAGAGAACAACTTTGTGGAATCGGTTCTTTCTTTCCACGTTGGTCTGAATTCTGGATATTGAACTCAGGTTGTGGAGCTTGTTCAGCAAGTCCCTTTACCCAGTGAAACATCTCGAAGGCTTCTGTTTGTGTTTTAAGATGTCTGTGATAGGAAGACTGTAGCAATACATCAGAAGTTTCTCAAAGAGAAATCCCTGTTCTGAGGCTTATATCAGAAGACAGGAAGACTGACTCCAGCTTTAACAACCATAGGCTGGTGTCAGCACGAGCAACTTCAGCTTTCAAGAACCTCTCATCCCTCATTGTGGTATTCATTTTAAGTAGACAAGAAATCACCTACTATCATCTAATTAACAGGGCTACTCTTCTGTTATACAGTCCAAACCTCATTCTGCCCGTCAAGTGTGGACTTCTGTATGTTAGACCTAATTCTTCTAACATTAGGGTCAGCAAATTATGGTCCTACTCTTGCTTTAGGTGGTATGATAAGATATCTACCATGAATCCCCTATATTAGCTGTTTTAATTCTACAAGTTAGCACCAGCGACCCCTGCAACTCTTGCATCTGATCCTCCTGTTTATATAACTAACCTTTACTAGAACATAGCCATATTTATTTCTTTACATATTTCCAGGCCCCTTTCTCACCATCAAAAAAAAAAAGTTGTTCAAAGTCAGAAATTTTATTGATCTATGTCATGAGGCTCTAAGATCTCAAATGTGAATATCTAGCCCTTTGCTCTATTTTGTTTAAAAAAAAAAAGTCACCCCAAACCAAAATATACCCAAGTTTTCTACTGCAAATAATACATAGCTAACAACCACTAACACAGCCTCTCCCACCTTCTCAGATACCTATACAGTACCAAAAAAGATCCAATTCCCCAAAACAGTAAAAATTGATGGCCACATCAAACATACTGACACCCAGACTATAAGAAATCTTCACCAGCAATATGGTTGGTGCTAAAGTGAGGGGAAAAAAGTCTGTGGCCACGTCAGCAGCCAGCCTGACTTGAAGAAGCTAGGAAGAGCCTACTAAATCCTTCTGCTATGACCAGGCTCATGGCTGGCAAAGCGAAAGTTCATTTAGTGATCAGCAAATCGGAGAACTGCTCCTCCCCAGCATGTCTACCGCTTGCAGGTAATAATCAGTGATGCCTGGAAGCCGCTAGCTCCATCTGCTTAGAGGCTCCAATCAATTCTCCAAGATCAAACCCATAGAATACGATGTGATTGGTGCTAGCCAACTGAATACTGAGAAGGCAGCATGTCACAAAGCAAACTCTGGGAGTTACACCTGTGGGAGACTATGAATTTTTACACACTTTTTTTTTGGTTGTTGTTCTGAGCATCTGAGAGATTGGGGTAGATAATCTGAATAGTTACTAGACTGTGAGAAACATGCCAAAAGCTGTGTGCATCAACCTGCCAGCAAAGTATGGAGCTGAGAAGTGGTCCTAACCAATCCCATAGAGAATATAAAGATATTTAAAGGCAGCATACACAATCTGTCTTTGACAAATAACAGATCCTCCTTTGAATATGCATAGACATACAAAAAAGCCAGCGCGGTTCCTATAAAAATGTCTGGCAGCAAATGGGGAAACGCATATCATTCTGAAGACTTGGAGAAGCATAAACATCCAAGTTTAGTGTACGAACCAGAAAGGATTTTTAAAAACTGAGTGCATCATGAATAGTATGCAAGAAAACCTGGACTCTAGGAAGCAGGTATTTTTAAAAGGCACCAGAATAAAGCACACTGAAAAGGAAAAACAACAAGCTAAGGCAAAAAGAGAACTCTGCAAAAAGCAGACAAAGAGTTAAGTTTCATAGCAGGGGTGACAGAGGAAAATCAAATTCATAGGAAGGAAGCCAGATCTGAGTCTCTCACAAGCACATGGATGAAAGAGGTTACATCAGCAGTCCTGCAAAGGTTGCAATTAGGAATTCTGTCACTATATCAAGTAAGAGCCAGGCAGTGGTGGCGCACACCTTTAGTCTCAGCGCTTGGGAGGAAGAGGCAGGAGAATTTCTGAGTTCGAGGCCACCCTGGTCTACAGAGTGAGTTCCAGGACAGCCTGGGCTATACAGAGAAAATTTGTCTCAAAAAAAACAATATATTCAAAATAAGGAGGTCGCAAGGAAAAAGCACAACATCTTGTACCCAGAAAGGATTGGCTAAACTCAACAGCCACCTATGTGCTGAGGATGCAATGCAATTCAGCAGGAGCAAGCTAGCCTTGCATGTCCAAAGCCGCGGGTTCTAGTCCTAGCAGTATAACAGATGATAGATAGATAGATAGATAGATAGATAGATAGATAGATAGATAGATAGATAGATAGACAGACTCTAGAATCCTTGGTGTTTAAGTGAACTCAAGAACAAATTAATTTCTTCACCATATTATAACATTTAACCTAAGCCAATAATAGCCAATGTTGAGTCAATTAATGTC
>NC_045030.1:135647637-135660386 GCF_008632895.1 Mastomys coucha | reverse complement strand
GCATATAAAATAAAATAATAAAAAGAAAAGGGTTAAAAAGATTATGGAGCTGGTTTAAAACCTAAGAGATGAACAGAATAAGCAAGTCCCTGAACTAATTCCTCACACATAGGAGAAGATACTTACTAAAGAGTTGTTTGTGGTAAAGGACCTTAAGAGGAACCATTGCTGGGTGTAATAGCATATCCCTCTAATCCTAGCACTGGAAAGTTATAGTCAGGAAGATCAAGAAAAGTCCAGCATCTACTAACATGAGATTGTCTGTCATAACAAATGCATAATAAAGAAAGAAATAAGTGAATAAAAGCATAACATTGGATTGTACAGCTAATCTTACAATGAGGAAAATGTCTTTGCAGGCATAAAATACAGGAAGAAAGCTGATTGTGACAATGTATTTGGGAGAATAAAACAGGAGAATCAAAAGTTCCAGGCTGTACTGGGATACACAGTCAATTGTAAGCCAGTCTGGGCTATGGGGTGAGACCTTGTCTCAAATACTTAAAGGGCTATGGGGTGAGACCCTGCCTCAAATACATACATACATACATACATACATACATACATACATACATATGAAATATTCATGGTCTGAAAGAAGGAGTAATCAACATGATTAAAAAAAGCAAAATTGTTCTTTAGCAACAACTTCATTAAGAAGTTCAAAGGCATGGGGTATGTGGTGCATGTTTTTAATCCCAGTAACTAGGATGTTGAGGCAAGCAGATCTCTGTGAGCCTGAGGCCATCAAGAATCAAGAGTTACATAATGTGGCCTGATCTCAAAACAAATTATTAATATGTAAGCAAGGCATGGTGGTAAATGCGTGTTATTCCAGCACTGTGGGGGCTGAAGCAGAATGATCTCCAGTTCAAGTCCAGCCTAGGCTGCAGAGTGATTTACAGACTAATCTGAGATACATATCAAGACCTGTCTTAAACTTGAAAAACTGAACTAGAACAATTGCTCAGTGATTCAGAGAGCTTGCAGCTCTTGTCTCAGACTATAGGTCAGGTCCCAGCACATGTCAGGAGGCTCACAACTGCCTGTATCACCTGGCCTCTATGGTACCTCTACACATACACACACACACACAAAAAGTTGAAGTGGAATCGTCTAGTTCTTTGGAAACTTAGTTATGCCAAATGATGTTTTGCTGGGGCATACAGGCGAAAAGATGTCTTGCTAAAAGCAAACACATGAAAGACTGTTTTCCTGAAGCAAATGCAGGTGAAAGGATGTTTGGAAATAGCAAACATGTGAAAAGACTCTCGATGAAGGAGTATAAATATGACCCCACAGACAGTGGGAGCTAAGCACTGAGCCTTGGTTTGGTTTGCTCTGCCTCGCTATTCTTCGCTAAAGACACGCATTCTTCACTAAAGACACGCATATATTGGTTCATCTCAGGTAGCATTGTTGAGTTCAACTTGGGGTAACGCTACCATTGAGAGAAACTCGCTCAAGAACTGCTTGTGAGGTTCCTGTGGCAGCTTGCTGCTTCTGAGGCCTTGCCTTCAGCCAGCTGGTAAGCCTGGAGGTTTCTTCAGATGCTTGGTGTCTGCGTGCCTAGAGGACTGGACAGCAGTGACCGGTTTATGCCTTTTGTCTGCTTACCTAGTACTGCAGCTGCTGAGTCATAGTTGGTGTTTGCTACGGGACTGCACTGCTGCCCAGGAAGATCAAGCTCACTCCTAAAGAACTTATTGCTGAACAGGTCCACTTCCCCATATCCTACTAACTTTTCTCTTCCACTACCTCTGCTGGGTGGTGGGCTGAAGGAAAGGTTAAAGCTTTATTAAAAGTAGGTTGCAGCCAGGTAGTGGTGGCGCATGCCTTTAATCCCAGCACTTGGGAGGCAGAGGCAGGCAGATTTCTGAGTTCGAGGCCAGCCTGGTCTACAGAGTGAGTTCCAGGACAGCCAGGGCTACACAGAGAAACCCTGTCTCAAAAAAAAATCAAAAAGAAAAATAAAGTAGGTTGCAAAAAAGTTATGGCTACAATAAGTCCTTTTTAAAAATTAGCAACAAAATGCAAATAAAGGCAAAAGAAGTATTTACTGCAAAGATAAAAAAACTTCTAGACTTTATAAACATATAATTTATTCAAGTAAAATGAGAAATACCCTTAAATAAAACTAGTAACATGAGTTGGTAGTCCACAGAAGAAATTATACAAGTGTATAAAGAACAGATGAGAATAAATGTAACATGCATATATCTGAAATCTGTTGTAATAAAGAAGGAAAACAAAACAAAGAAAGGGTTGAGAAAAAGCTGCAGTGGATGCTTAATAAAGCCGAGGGACTCTCCTTGGCTATTCCAACATGGTGTCCTGTCCTCTCCTTTTCTTTATCAAAGGGAAATCTTATTCATTAAGACTGTGGGTTTGGCAAGGTAGTGCACACCTTTAATCCCCATGCTTGGAGGCAGCAGCAGGTGGATCTCAGTAAGTTGGAGGGCAGTCAGATACATAATGGGACCATATTTCAAAAGGAAAAACAGGCCAGCTGGTTCCCACAATATGACAGGATGAGTCATATTCTGAGTCTCTAATAGTGACTGAGACAGATGCGTACTTAAAGTTGGTAGTACAACAGTAATTAAGTAGTCTCTAGGATATACAGTCAGATACAAGTTATCTTCCAGGAACCCTTGCACATACCAATCTCAGTGTATTCTCAAGTCCCTTATATAAGATGGTGTGATACTTGTATATGACCTGCAAATAAACACAATGCTTACATCCTCTCTAGGTTAGAGAGGTTACACTTTATACAATGTAAACACTGTAAACATGTGTATAGTACTATATACATTTGTATAATTTCTTCTGTGGACTATCAATGTTTAAGGAATAATAACCCAAAAAAGGTCTCCTGTTAAAACAGATACAATTTAAAACAAAACAAACCTTTCAGTCTGTAGTTGGTTGGATCTGGGGACATGGAATCTCCACACATAGGGCAGAATATATTGAGTTTAGTCAAACCTGTATGAGAAAAAGTATTCTATAGGGTGGCCATAGAAAGTATTGGTAGACTGCTCTTAAGGAAAAAGCCACTCTAAATCAGCAAAGAAACATGTCTCAGATTCAAAGAGATAAAGCCTTGCATGTATAAACACAATAAAACAAATGCTGGGGTCACTAGATGAGCATCCATAGAGAACGGTGTCTAGAAACATGGAGACATGGGGCTTTCAGAAGCAGAAAGCCACCAGGATGGAATTCCAGAAGTTGGTGAGATTAGAGTTTGTAAGACCACCATGCGCAAGATTGCTGTCTGGTGAGCCAAGTAGAAACCCTGCCAATTCTAGCTCGACATCTCAGACCCAGGGTTTCTGCTGAGGCAGCCTTTCTAGCAGCAGGCTCCAGCAGCAGCACTTAGCAAGTCACATGTCAGCAGAGGTGCACATAAATGAAATGGTCACGACCCAGCTGGCACACTGGCAAGCTTTCATTCTCCCCTGTGAAACAGACCATGAAACCCCTGTAGAGAATCCTGTCTCCTCTCCACCACCAAAAGAACTGTCAGCCCCCAGCCCAGCGTGGAGCTCTGCAGCTTGCTGTACACATCGTAACCCTTTCCAAGCAGTGACCGGGCATGTCTCTGCAAAGAACATGCCACGCTCTGTTTAGCTGGGAAGCTAGCACACTTACAAACGCCTGGTATAGCAAAGCACCGGTGGAGAAATAAGAAAGAGGGAGTCAGTGCTTGTCAGTGAGCATGGTGTACACTGAGATGTTTGAACTGTGGAATAACAGAGTCATGGTCTTAACACTTAGAAGGAAGCTAGGAAGGATGAATACATCCAAGACTTTATTCTACTCAGTAATAAAAATATTGATAATGTACTTGCTGAGCAAATCTAAATACAGCCAAGCCAACAGAAAACATACAAGATTAAGTTCAACTAACAAAGTGTAATGACATGAAGAGACATTCTTCAAATGATCCTGAGTATTGCATACCAAAACGTATGACAACAAATATGAAGATAAAAAACAGGCCGATAGTTCCCTAACCAACACAAATGACTACAGTTAAATCAAAAAGATTTGAACAGATTGATTCCCATAAAAGACACTGAAAATGTAATTATGGGTCTACCATGATGAAAAAAGATATGAAGTCCGGATGAGCTTTCCAAGTATTTCATCAAACCTTCAAAGGACACAATTTCTAAGTGTAACTGAAATATTACAGAGCAGAAAAAAAAAAAAGAAGCAATGTTTTTGTATACTATATGTTACCCATCTTATATTTAATCTTCAAATCTAATGAAAAAAAGCCACATTACTCTTCAATCTCATTTATGAATACTTAAAACATTCTAAATAAAATACAGATAAACAAATTCAGCTCTGAATCAAAATAATAACATACTGCAATCAGTAGGCTTATTCTGTAATATGAAAGTATTTCAAAACCAGAAATTCTATCAAGAAAATTCACTGTATTGGAAAAATCAGTGAGAGCTAGCTCAATAGCATAGAACTTATAATGTGCTTCAGGAAGAAAACCACTTAGAGGAAAACCAAAATTTCAAACACCAGATGTCAATAAAATACAGCAACCAAACTCATAAGTAAATATGGAAATAAAACAAGGAAAATTCAAAACCAAATAAACAAGTGCAACAGCAAATATAAAAAGAACAAAGAAAATATTCAGATATGAAAATCTTTAGTCAGAGAAGGCCATCAACACTATTTTTCTTTACCTGAGTTCCTACAAAATGCATCAAAAATATAAGTATTGAAAAGATAAAAGAAAAATGAAATTTACCAGAAATAAGAGAATCTGTGTAACAGCTGAACATAAGCTAAATATTTGTAAAAAAAAAAAAAATCAATAATCATTTTCCTTGGCAGCAAGTAGCACTTAGCAGTGGAGATGAAGAAGGTATTCAAGTTTCAACAGGAAAAAGCTATTAATTCTTGAGAATTGTATATAAAATAGCATAGAAGAGATAAGAAGAAAAGAATAGATCTAATTAACACAAAATCAGATGTGAACATGCAAAGAAATAAAATTTCTTGGCTAAAAAGAACTACATAATTAAAAAGTTCAAGCCAATGTAACGTGAGCCTAATTAGAATCTTAGTAGAACTCGAATGGAATATTGAGTAAAAGGAAGCTTTAAAATGCATAAGTAGGAAAAAATGACAAGAATGTAATAAATGAAGTTTAAACTAATGCAATCAAGTGAATATAATCATGGCACACAACCCAACGAAAGAGAAGAGAGAATCAATAACTCAAGACTAGTACATAAAACATTAAATAGCTGACAATGATGGATGTTCGGTTTACAGGAAAAAGCAGGGAGTATGTAATATGCTGTTCTAGTACAACTGGTTATCCATCTCTGGTAATGCAACTTTAGATAGAACTGGAAATGCAGAAGTTATATAAGAATAATATTTGTATAAAAAAGGAAAAATTATGCAAGATAGTCACATACACACATAAAAATTGAAAGCAACAATATACAAGGTTAGTACACAGTAATGGTTATCTCAGAAACTAAATTGTCATTAATATGGAAATGCCAAGATAAGTTGTATAGTTAAGAAATATTTTGCAGCCCTTCTTATATAAGGACATGCCAGTAGATTTGGATAGAATTCTATGAAATATTGTTAAATGAAAAAGCAGGCTGTACTAAAGAACTAAAGCAAACAATTTACAAAAACTTCTACAAGCCACATGAGCTTACCCATGCACATGGAGAAAGATGCATATATGGAGGACTGGTATAAACTAGGAGCTAAGTCAAAAAAATGAAAATGCAAAGGACCACTATGAAGAAATCTAGTAATCATATTTACATATTTCTGTATGAGTATAAAATAAGTAAATTAAGTTGGAAAAATAAATAGTAAAAATGTGAGGAAACAATATGATTTCTGCTTATGAAACAGAAGAAAGGAAGGAAGGAAGGAAGGAAGGAAGGAAGGAAGGAAGAAAAGGAAAGAAAGACAATAACCAAAATTATCTCTCCAAAGTAGGATGGAAATGGTGTTTATTTTCTGATGAGAATTGTTGCTTTCCTCCTAATGAAATAAAATCAATGCATGTTGCTTTAAAAACATCACACTGAATAATTGAGCTCATTTTGAAAAGGCAAAGGAGGGAAGTGAGGTTAAATTGCCCTTTTCTGTGGGAGCTGTCCACATAAAACATAAAAAGTCACCCGGAAGAAAAGTACTCACCTAGGGCAAGAGACTAAGTGGCTATTCTGCGCAGCTGTTTGCAGGAGCAAATGGGGTCGTTTTCCCCCTACCTCACACTCTAATGACTTAAGTAAATCAGAAAGCCATTTACTCTACTCTCAACTATCCAAGCATCTGCCATTTCCCTCCCTCTGGCCATTGCATTATTCACAAATAGCTCCAACATGGGGGTGGAGGTAGGGGGAGAGAAAATTAATTCAGCCCATTTACCTTCGAATTAGCAACTCTAATAAAAGGTCTGATGAGGGAGATGATCACAACTCATGGCTAAAATGAGGGTTCTGGGACTCTTACTAATTTAATTTAAGTCATCCTGCCTTCAGAGAAACATGGTTTGCTTGAGTATCCTTTAATGGATTTAATGCTCACTGATATTTATTTATAGGGCTATGGATATGACTCACTAGTAGAACACTGTGCAGCAGGTATAAGGCCCTGTTCAATTCCCAGAATCCCTGTCGCTTCATTTTGCACTTGAATGGCATAAAGACACAGGAACAAAGGCCTTCAATAGCACATCCTCAGTGAAGAGATAGATAGCAGAGGGCTTTGGATTAAGTAATGTGGCCTCCAGCAGCTCTCAAAGGAATTTGAGCAAGACAATGACAAGCTGCCAAGCCACCCTGCTTTGGCTGTGTAATCGCAAAGATAGGTTCAGTAGGATTTCCTAGAGTTCAACAACAGCTATAACCCACATACAACATGTATACGACAGTTCAGTGGATCCTAACAGATGTTTATGCCTCATGAAAGACCAGGGGACCAAGCAGTATAGGCCACAGGCTTGATACCGCACCATCCTTTGTCATCAAATGGAAAGAACTGCCTGAAAAGGAAAGGCCATGGAGTAAAACACAATTTTCTCTTACTTGAAGATGACGGTAGCTCCCGGACATGGGGGACAGGCCAGGAGGAAGATCTGCAATGGAAAAATTAAGAATGGTTAGAAAGCAAAACACTTAACACAGTGACTTGGTGCTATTATTTATTAAAAAAAAAAAAACTTTAAAGCAAAGAATGTAAAAAGAATTAGAAAGGTAAAATTTATGTTTTGTGTGTTGGTTAAAATGTGTATAGTTACAAAGCAAACAAATAGTTTCCCAAAGTACATTTGTATTTGTGTGTGTGTAAAAAAGAGAGATAGAGTAGAATTTTCAGTATTTCAACCTCAATATATATAGAGAGAGAACAGAATTTTCAGTACTTCAACTTCAATATGCCATAAGTAGCCAGTCTTTGAAGTTTTAACCCAGGGCAGGTAAAAATAGATTCTGCACATAGAACATGCACACGAATTCCATCTGGTTTGCCTCCCATGGGGGTAAGTGGGCTTATCAATACCAAGAGCTGCCAAATTTAGCACGTGAAAATGCAAGACACCAAGTTAAATTGCAATTCCAGAGAAACAATGAATAATATTTTGTGTAAGTAGGCTGAAAGTGTTGCATGAAACATATTTCTATTACAACATTGCTTTTTATCTGAAAATTGGTTGTAATTGGACATTCTGAATTTTCCTACAACTCTAACAAACTGCCACCTCGACTCTTAGATTTTGTTTGTTTCTATACATCTAACCAGGTGATTTTTCTAAAGTCCTGTTATCATGACAGGAATAATGGAAGCCAAATAACCTTGTCATTCTAATAGGTGAATCAACTCCCTGAACTTGGGTGTGACCCAGGCATGGACTCTAGGCTCTGGAGACAGTGCAGTTGTTTGGCTTATGCATTGGTCTTCAACTGCCATCAAGGCCAAAACAGCCTTTACAAAATTTGCTAACCATGCGAATCTAGGCCTCGCATGGTTAAAGCACCCTGACCTGCAATCCTGAGACCTCCCCTCACCACATCTGCATGCTGAACAACAGTTCCAGATGGAATGAGGTCAGCCATTCCTAGTCATCTCACATGCTATGTGTTTGCTCTTAGACTAAACTACTCTGAGGACCAAAGGCATTCCATGGGACTGAGGCTTAACCAACGCCTAAAGCTTGTGTTTGTAGGATTCCTTTATACACACTGATTCCATTCTGTGCTTTAAAACATTCATCATCAATAGCTGTCCTGGAAAACTCTGATAATTTGCATTATGGGCTTGTCGGCTCTGCCAAAAATGTGTGCTCTGGCATTTTGTTCTTCCATTCACTTGCAGTCTACACTGAGAATAGTCTGTACTATATGGAAGACATTTGCTTGGCAGCTAGCTTCCCTGCTAAGAGGAAAAGAAGGGATTATGGAAAAGACAGTGTCTTAAGAACACCAGTGGGACTCCATGTTCCCTCTTACCCCATCAGGGAACCCGTCCACAGAAAGAGTCACCTACCAGCAGCCACCCCATGCTTTTTCTCTTGAGTCAATTTGATTAAAGTGCAACCTCAATGATAATTTCGGGTCCACAATCCTCTGTTGGTAAACCCCAAATTCAAAGGGCTCTAAAACAGAAACTGTGTGCTTGTCTAATGCATGATTTGAATGGAGGTAAATCTCTCTTTATTTACTCTGTTTATGGGGAATTTCCATGTATTTCCCACAGAAATCAGACATATTTCATTACTGAGGTGCTGCCCCAGACTGCACTGGGATTATGTGGAAAATATCCATTGCGTTGCCTTTTTAAAAACACCCAAAACAAGCTGATTTCTGAATTACATTTAACTCTACTCGTTTTGAATAAGGATTGTGTACTTGAAATTTTGATTCTACAAATATTAGTTCCTCCCCAGACCCTTGTCTGACCCTCAGGAGCAGTTCAAGAAAGAACTAAACGAAGTTGGTGTTCTTTACCCCAGACACAGCAGGAAGGTTACTCACCTTAGGCAAAGGACCAATTTGGAGACTGCACAAACCCAGCATCAGGCCCACCAAAGCTTATACTTTGAAGCTACAGTACAGAGAGGATACCAGGCCCCAACCACCTTGCAAAGGTCTCCAGTTCATCTGGAATACCCCCAGAGAGTCATGCCAGCAGCCTTCCTCAGCTTCTGAAATACCCAGACACTAGCAACATGCCAAACAGAAAGTAAAAATGCAACAGAGAGCCTCAGAATGAATGAAGTCTTCCTTTTCTGTGTTGGCAGCCTAGTAGGGTCAAGCACATGGGTGCTTGACTAGTTCTGTCCTTCTGTACAGCAGATGTTCAGGATTAAGCCTCCAGTATCAATCCACTCCATCATTCAGAGACAGCTAGCTCATCTAGTCCTCATTCTACATGAGCTCGCCAACAGTTAGTTTCACAGGACCAAAACTTTCTAATATTCCAGTCATTCTCACCTTGCCTGTCTATACCTATCACCAGGATAGAGAAATTATTTTGGGGAGGGGGGGAGCAACCTTTGAGTCAAATACAGGGAATACATTAACAACAACAACAACCAAACAACAACAACAAAAAAACACCTCAAAATTCAACTCCTTCCATTTCTAGGAAACCCACGGCCTCCTTCAGCCACTAGAAAGATTTCTGAAATTGAACCTCTGCTTAGTCAGGCTAAGGTCACAACTCTAATCATTCTTCTTCGATCAAACATTATAAAAATAACATTTTAACCTATTAGCCCAAGGATCCCTAGCCTTGCCTTCACTGTCCTTGTCTCCTTCATTGGATGGCTCCAGACACCTCCAAATTTTTGATAGCATATGTTTTTACACTGCCAGATGGAAAACTAAAGCATTCCTTGAGCTGCAAACAGAAGACACCTAGAAGTACAAACACAAAAGATGAGATGAGAACAGATGCCAACATATCTCAGTACCAACTCTCTATCCATGTTCCAAATGGTTCCTGAAGCAAAGAGCAAAACTGCAAAGCAAGCAGAATGGTGCTACAGAGAATCAATACATCCCAACACAGGCAGGGGCAAGTTAGTTAACCCCATTTCACTGAGGAAGAGACTGAGGAAGAAATATTTCTGATAAAACCCCAATTCAATGTACTTGCCACCTAAGCTCTTCCTGTCCCTATAGCCCTGTCCGTTCACTGCATTCACAGGACACAGAAAACACCCCACTAGTTTTATGCCAGTACTACCATACATTCGTGAGATCTATTTTGATCACCATGAGATATATCAAAACACACCCAACAAGGCAGCCCACCACACAGATCCAGCAATGCCCACACAAGCTCATTTTAGCTCAAACTCATCTCAGCCCCAGGTCTGGTGGGTACATGTGATTCACAAAGCCTTCTAAAACTGAAGTCTTTGTGGCTAGTCATTCCAGGAAAAATGCCCAGATGCTATTAAAAAAAAAGTCTTAATTCCCTATGAATACCCCCCATACAAGTCCAACCCAAAAGACAGTACATTTAACTCTTTCCAGTTACCAGGTTGTCTCAGTTCATCTTCTATAACCACTATAGTTCTAGGTACCACCATCTCCCCCCAGCTCCCCATCTTCTCAACCATCATTTTTCCTACTCTCTATTCATACCTCCAATTATCCTAGCCCCAAGTTTACCAAAGACCATCCTAAAGGAGCTGCTGGATCAGTTAAACAATGAAGGGACATGGTTGAACAACATCAAATAGAAATGAAACGTAAGAGTCACAGAGACTGGCATGTAGCCTGGCACACAAGCATTTAGGTCCTGGACCTCTGGATTCCAGTTTTCCTTATTCCGCTTTCGATGAAGACACCCGGATATCTAAGGATTCCTGAGGACACATGCATCTGAGTTATTTACCATAGGGAAGTGGGTAACACTCACATAGGAAAGATCAAATTCCTGGGTTGTACAACGTCTTTCCTGAAGCTCTACTCACTCCTGTCCATACCTTCATGCCCTCATTATCTCTCTGGACTACTGTCACAGTTTCTTCCCTATGTACCACTACCAGGTACAATGTTACAAGAAGGATTTATCTAAAACGCCACTCTTCTGTGCCATTTGAAATCTTTCTAAGGCTGGCCAATACCTAAAGGAAAGCACAGCAAATAAGAACATCTGTGCTCTAGCCTCCATCTATCATCTAAATATGCATTATGCCCTCTGTATCCTGAACGTGCTTCCATGGCTTCATTTTTTGGTTCATTTTTTAAAAGTGCTCTAAAAAATACATACATGCATACATTCATACACACACACACACTCACACACACACACACACACATATATATATAATAGTATATATAGTATATTATGGCTATTTTTGTCTGCATGTATGTCTGTGAATCACATAGATGCAGTGCTCAAAGATACCAGAAGATGGCACTAGATTCCCAAGAGCTGGAGTTACAGACAGGTTATTAGACATTGTGTGGGTGCTGGGAATTGAACCTGAGTCTTCTGCAAGACCAGCGGCCAGCTCTTAATTGAAGAACCATCTCTCTAGCTCCATCTACATCCTAATCTCTAACAGCTTCATCATACTCAATTACACACCCATTCAATAATTTACCCAGTTCCTTTACCAGTCTCCAGTTACAGGAGACTTTAGAGGTCCAAAGAAATAGAACTAGTCAGTCCCCCCTAGCCATATGGAATTGCTTCTAAGACCCCTTCAAATCCTCATATCTGTGGATAGTCAGCTCCATTATATATGTCCCATAGCATTTACATATCACCTATTTTTGTTTTCCTATATATTTTAACAATCTCTAAATTACTTATAATATCCAATACAATGTAAATGTCATTTAAAGATCTGTTAAACTATATCATTAGGGGACTAATATTAAGAAAAAAACTGTCACACACATTTTAAATACTAATTATTTTTCCAAAAAAATACTTTTGTCCTGCAGTTGGTTAATTCTTCAATATGAAACCAAAGGATACAGACCTAGCCAACCACATATTCTTTAAGGCTTTAAATTTCATAATGATAAACTGTCTCCTAAGAAAGTTACTTGAATTGATACCCCCACATATACCAGGTACATATAAAAATATGTTTTCTGCTGCATTCAGGTCAAATGGTAACATTTTGAAAAGGGATAAGAAACTTAAGATCTTTGTTTTTTAATTTGTATGTCTTAGACAATTTCTTCAAACTTTAAAACTTCTAACATGTTTATTGACTAGCTGTATTTTGGGAGGGTCACAGAAACTGTCTACATTATAGCTATATTATATTAATATTATATTTATATATCACATATAATTATGTCTATATATTAATAGCATTAGAGCCAGATATAGTAGTAATCGAAGCAGGTGCTGGAGGATGAGTTCAAGGTCAGCCGTAGCTATAGGAGATCTTGTCTCAGAAAACCAAAACACTTAGTTCAGACTACACTAACTATTATTTGTAAACATTTCTCCCTCTGTAACAACTCTACTTATGGTAATTTCTTGATGCATAGAAGCTTTTTTAATTCATGGAATCATATTATATATATATATATATATGTATATGTGTATATATATACACACACACATATACATACATATATATACATACACATATATGTATTTGTGTGTGTATATATATGTATGTATATGTGTGTGTATATATATATATGTATATACATGTGTGTGTGTGTATATATATATATATGTATATA
>NC_045030.1:135635849-135646933 GCF_008632895.1 Mastomys coucha | reverse complement strand
AAAAAAAAAAAAAAAAAAAAAAAAACACCTCACCTACTGCCAGTTCTCTATCTCTGCTTCTGGGTTATGATTTAAGATGTAAGCCCTCGGTTTCCTTTAACATCAAAGACTCTTATTCGCTATGGAACTATAAGCCCAAATAAACTCTTTCTTTCATGGTCCCAGTGTTTTATCACAGCATTAGAAAAGGAAATAATACAGAAACATTGTCCCAAATCAATCAATTGACCAATCTGCAACACCAAAAAACTGCACACTATTCCAGAGTGGTCTCCAGGAAATCTTTCCATCTTATGACTATTTCTGATTTAATATGCAATGCAGACTTAACACCATTTCCCCCCAGGAAACTCCCATGAAAAGGCCCAGTCCTCACACCAGCTCTCCCAGTTTACTTCTTTACAAGAATTTATCATTTTTGTTAGTATAAGATGCTTACAAAGAAGGTTCTCTCAACAATTGGATACATGGGAATAAGCACACGGAGGCTTGAAGGACAAGACTGTGACCTGCTTTGAATGATCTCTGAAAAATTATGAGGATTGGCTGGCTAACTCCTGGGGTGTGGAATAAGAAGTACAAAGGCCCCAGGCTCCTAAACAATGTTTTCTGGTACAACTGGCAAATATACGCAGATTAAAAGGCTGTTTTTATTTTATTTTATTTTTATATTTTTAAACAGGATCACTCAAAATAGCCCAGGTTAGTCTTTAACTCATAATCCTCCTGCCTTGGCCTCCTGGATGCTGGGATTCCAGGCATGTACACCCTTATACTGCTTGTGTACAGGTTTTCTGGTCAAGGCAGCCTTGGCTGGATACACTGATTCTAACACTCACTAATCCCGTGGCCTTAGAAAACAGAGAAGAGGCATTTTTTTCTGTAAAACTGGATTGAAAACAGGACCTATGTCTCACAGAGATTTAAAGAGGATCAAACATGATAAAACAAGCAAATGTATTTGGTACAATGCCTAGCACAGAGCTCACCCTAAATATTCAGTAGCTATACATCTGATTTCAATGGAAAAATCCATTCCTAAGGTGAACTACACCAGCAACGCCTTATCACTCTACTTCATTTGTTCTAAATTGCTCACATTAATTCCAATCTGGTGTAGGACTTGGCTTCCCTTGTCCAGCTGCCTAAATGGAGAAAATACTTAACCTTTTTGTCTCAAGTCCCTCATTTGTGAAATGGATATTACAATAGTACTATCTCATAGAGGTGGTGTCAGAATTGAATGCTGGATTGCCGAGTTCAATGGATGGAGTAAGTAACTTCAGCGTGACCTATGGAGAATGTCATCCTCATTGGATATCCCTTTCCCTTTCCCTTGTTCTTATACTGTGAATTCCACCAAAGTAGATGGCAAGTTTTATGTCTTCCACCAAGCTTTCTCCAATAACTCCAGACACCTCCCTCATACCCCCTCTATCCCAACAGCCTGGGATTGGATTCATTTAATTAGGGATATTAAATGGCTCTTTATTATCACATAGTTGCACATAGTGGCACAGTAAATTGAAAGCTAGGATCTGGTTATTAATGCTTCCTTCCAGTAATGAAACAAGGCCACAGCAATACAACCAAGGCCATCATCACCAGTGTGGCTTCCTGGCACATAGTTGTCCTGTCACAGCTTCAACTGCTATTTTCATGTGGGTACTCAATTCTTCCTGGAGATGGTATACAGGAATGTCCAGTGTGGCATGCCTAAATCATATTACCTTCCTTCCCTGTCTATTCAACTTTTGGAAATAGGAGAGACAGTCTCATCCTTCCATATGGTAGGTTTGCCACTAAGAAAGGTAGAAAAAATGAGAGAAACATGAAATTGCCAATAGGTCAACACAGCAGCCATAACTGCTGCAGGAAAGAAGCACTGAAAGACACAGTAGTTAAGAAGAAAACTGATAGTATTTCTAAAATAGTCATTTACCCTGGGAAATCCCGACAGAAACCACCCTAAGCAGAAATTACATCTAGCATCATACTATCAGTACCTCTTGTGAAAGAGAAAGAGAAAGAGAAGAATATGTCATGTTGGTAAAAATCTGACTCAAGTTACATAATCTCAGTCAAAACATGAAGAACTTTTCCACAGAAACTGACCAGTACTCTTCAAAACTTCCAGGGTCACATTAGAGAATGGGAAACTATCAAGGCTTAGAAGAGACTGAAGCACCAAGAAGATGACCCGGTATACAGTCTCTTAAAAGTGTTAGGAAGTGTATTCAGATACCTGGGGCCTATATTAACTTGGATGCAGGAGTATACATCTGTAATCCCAGCACACTTACACCAAGATAGGGAATAGAGTCAGGAGAATCCATAAAAGCTGGTAAGCCAGCTTATGTTGCAAGGAACAAGAAGTTCTGCCTCAAACAGAGTAAAAGGCAAGGAATGAAACTCGTGGTTGTCCATTGACCTCCAAATAGTAACAGTGGCACCTGCACATACCTGCATTCACATGCACATACATTCATTCACATAAATAAGCAGACACACATGCATACTACATACAGGCACACACACATCCTATCAGTTTTTAAAATAAAAATTATTAGTATTGAACAGAATATGGAGAAATAGGGGTCCTTCTACACTATTTGTAGGGATCTAATACAGTGTGGCCATTTTAGAAAACAGCTTGAAAATTCCCTAGAGGTTAAATATGGTTATTGTATACATGACCGAATAATTCTACTTCTTTCTTAGTTTTGCTCTATCATTTTATGTGTATGGGTGTTTTGTCTACATATATGTCTGTGTCTACATGTTTTGTCTACATGTATCCATGTGTGGTTACCAGGAAGGCCAGAAGACGGCATCAGAGCCTCTGTAACTGTAGTTACAGATGATTGTGAACCTCCAAATGGGTGCTGGGAATTGAACCTGAGTCCCCTGGAAGAGCAGCCAGCGCTCTTAATCTCTGACCCACTTTGCCAGCCCCTAATCCTACTTCCATAGCCAAGAGAAATTAGAATATATGCCCACCCAAAATCTAATACACAGAGGTTAAAATATCATTATTCATCATAGCCAAAAGAGAAGATTAATTCCAATGCTCATTACTGAATAAAAAGATACACAAAATATACACATCCAAACCAGATAATATTACATTAGCTTAAAACGAATCAAGGACCAAAGTCCATGTTACAGTATTAATGAACCTTAACAATGTCATACCAGGGTCTAGGGGGGTAAGGCGCAGTGAAAGGGCCCTTTGCCTAGCATCAACGAGATGAAGTTTGGTCCTCAGTACTGCAAAAAGAAAAACCATGAAATTACAGACACACACAATGAAAAAAACCACAAAAAGACATGTTATAACTTTATTTATATGAACTGTCAAAACCGGGCAATTCTATAGATAAAAAGTACTCTGGGGTCATTGTAGATGGTACAGGAAGGGCAGATAGGGAGTTGAGAGCTAGTGGCATGGAATTTTTTTGGCAAGTTCATGGAAATGTTCTAAACAGGATTGCAGCAACAGCTACATATCCATATGAATGTACTGCAAACCATTCAACTGTGTACTTGATTTAGCTATTCATTCACTTATTTCTATTTGAGATGGGGTCCCATTCTTGTACCCCAGACAGGTAGTGAGCTCTCAATTCTCCTGCCTTGGTCTTCCAAGTGTTGAGATTGCAGGCATACACCACCACCACAATGAACTCAAAGGTATGCTTCAAATGAGTGCTTTATAGAGAGTGTGAATAGATCTCCACAAAGCTGCTTTGAAAGCCCACACACTTGGACAAGCTGCTCTGTATGTAGTTGGTGAATAGAGGCAAAGGCTTCCATTTAGCAATCAAGTTACCACCTTCATCACTTGATCCTCCACAACACCGATTGCTCCCCACCCCTTTCACATGCATTCCTGTAGAGCCAAGATACACCATTCATCATTACTCATTTACCCCCAACCTCCATGTTTCCCTCCACCACCTCCTGCCCAAGGGAATTCTCTTCCTTACCTATCCTTATACATTTTGACCCAGCTACCTTCACAAGACCCAGTGCTAAAGCTCTTATGCCAGCCCTTCCCCACACTTCAACATTCATATAGTAAGCCCTCAAAACATCATTTGCTATACAAAGAAAGGTAAATATACCTCCCATTTGATTGACTGCCTTTGCCAGAGAATAAAGACCCCCCCACCACCACCACCACTATTATATCTTTCTTTCTTTCTCTTTCTTTCTCTCTCTCCCTCTCCCCCTCCCTTTTCCTGGTTACAGCAGCAGCTTCTGTTTCAGACCCCCTTGGGAACACTTCCAAATCACACCACCCTACATTTCCTCCCTCAGACCACACCCTCGATGAAGACAGCGCTAATACATTAATTCGTTATGCCAGGATCGCAGCGTATAGTTGTGTAGGCTGTTCACTGCACAACCCTAGTGGCGCCATTCAATTATAGTCTATGTGAATGGCACCCCCTCCTAGGGTTGTGCAGTGCATAGCTTTTCCTTGAGGGCCTTCGTGGAAACACACCTAGAAGTTGGGAATAAAGCCTAGAAAAGAAAGAGCATTTGAAGAGAAAAAGGACTATAACAATATCACTTCCAAATTCTATCATGAAGATAAGCTGGGCATTGTGGTACAAACCTGGAAGCCCAGCACTCGGGAGGCTGAGACAAGAGATTCAGGAGCACCAGAACAGCCTGGGCTATACATGGAGATCCACCGGCTTGGACAACACAGTGAAACCCTGTTCAAAAAAACAAAGAAAGACATGGCAACGAAACTCTTGAAGAACAGATGGATAGTACAGTTTGTACATGGAATCAGAAAACGGGAACTCCCCCCAAATTGTGATTGATGTCTCTGCAGCAATGGAAAAAGCGAAACACATTCAGATCATAAAACAAAGGCATGATTGACAAAAAGAGACAATTCTCCATAGCCTACCTGTCACTAACTGGGCTTTCCCATGGGGCTATTCAAATGATTTGAGATTAGAAAACAAGCTCCTCTGAAATTAGGCTAGAGGAATCTTGTCATCAGAAATGGCTAAGCCAGTATTACCATCTCTGTGCTGATCTGTTTCAGCATCAACCCATCTATAGACCACAGGGTTTACTGCTCAACCCCTGAGGTGATTAAAAATGGCACACTGAACCCACAAACCAATTTTCAGAGTTAGGACTTATGCCAAGTCTGCCAAAGCACAGAGATCCTCAAGCCATAACCTCATTCTTCTATACTGTAAACAATAAGGAGAGATTCTTGAAATGGACAGCCACAAGGGCTGGAGATAACTGTCATGATGACAGACAGCCTGGTGGACATTAAATCATGTTAGACATTGTCACCACTCCAGATCATTTCAGACCCCTACTTTCGTATCTTCTGCATCTTGCTTATTTCATTCTACTTCCTCTTGGAATGGTTTTTTGCATACCCTCACAAATTTCTCTTTCTTTCTCCCATACTCATTTATTCGTATTGGTACTGTCCACAAAAGCAGTTCCCAGCTCATTCTAAGACACCCCTCCCCCTCTGCCCCAGTGAAGACCTGAAACTGCCAAGGACTGCTAATCTTAGAGATGGTGCTTTTCTCCTGTTAGGATACATTTTAGTTTAAAAGTGAGAAACAGTAACAAATCAAATGCTACAATGAAACACAATGATTATAATACAATAAACGTAGACAAATGAGATCTCACACACGTGGGATACTGTCACATTCGATCTGATAACTGGGATGGCTATCTGGCAGATAGCATACACGACCTACAGACACTGGACAAATGGATTATTGGTGTCCTGAGCAGTACAAAACAGAAAGCATCTCACACCTCAGAATGGCACACAATTTAAAAACACATGAATTATTCATGTCTGGAGTTTTCATTTAATCCTTTTGGATCACAATTGACTGGAGATGATTAAAACTGCAGGAGAAAATGCACGCAAAGAAAAACTGTAATGTTTGTTATTGTAAGGTTGTCGTTAGTCACAAAAACAGCAGCAACTATTCATTATGTGCCTGATATGAAAGCTAGAATGTTACATGTACTATTTTGTGTATTCCTCATAGCAATCCTGTTCTGTAAGTGATATTTAACCCCTCCCCCCCAACCCTGCCCCAGTAGACATATGGGAAAAATTGAGCTATACCATATAAACTTCCTTAAGACCTACCACTAGAGTCAAAAAGCCAGATCTTTTGCCATGTATATAGCTCAGTTGGTAAGATAAAACAGATAAATTGGATGTGGTATTTCATGCCTGTAAACTGTAATCCCAGAATTTGGGAGATGGGGGTATTAGTAGGCATAGAAGTAGAGGCAATCTGCTTTAATTCTTCTCCAAGGGTACTCTTTCTATTGGTCATAAGAAGCTTGAGGATTGTTTCTGATTACAAGGAATGCTGCGAGTAAGCAGACAATGCCGGGGCGGGGCTTAGGGGAAAGGGTTAGTCAGCTAGGGCCTCTGTTTTAGCTCGTCCACAAGTCTGGCTGGCTCAGACTTTGTCTTCTTTCTCCTAGCCCACTGCAGTTGTTGATGACTGATGATAGAAGCCAGATGTGGACCAGAAAGTCCCACCACCTTTACATCATCACTTCAGTGTCTCTGGAGGAGTTCTTTCTTGCCATGATTTTTTTTTTCCTTGAATGATGACCTTTACTTAGCATGCTCAGAAGTATGTGCATTAATCTGTGCATATGTCTGGATGCACCGTCTCCAACGTGCCTCCCCAATATTAATCCCTCACCCTTCCTTTGATAGAGAAGACCACAGCATCTTTGGAAGCTGTGAAATAAAAATTAGCAAGATATCAAAATGCTTCTTTACTCTGAGATATGCAGGCTGTGATTTTTGGTTGTGTGCTTTAAGTTGTGAAGCTACTGTGTTCATTATGGAGGGACTAAGAGTGGAAGTTCAAGGTCATCCTTGGCTCCTTGGGAAGTTTGCAGTCTGCCCTGGCTACATGACACCTGGTCTCAAATGAGCCAGATCTTGTCCCCAGAGCTACCCAATTGTAAAGGTAGTGTTTATAGTTATTACTACTTCCTGTCTCCACCACAAAGTAATTTGTTCTGTTCTCCTTGGTGCCGAAAACAGTGTCAGGCAAGAAGAGTACACTGCTGCCAGAGCACAGCCAGGGATGGAGAACTGCATCTTCCAGGGAGTGTAGAAAGTCCTCCTCATCTGACCCACTTGAAAAATATTACGCTGACACCTGGACCTCAATCTCAGAAAAAAATTTAGAACAATATGACCTGGATGCCTTGGAACTTCAAGAGAGTTCTGAAGTAACCAAGGCTACGCCAACCTGTAGGAGAGATGGACGGTGTCCAGTCCCCCTGCAGGAAGGTGACCAACTGGGTCAGGGTCACAGGCACTGTACAAGCCAGTACATTTTCAGAGTTCTAACAACAAGGATCTAGCAACATGCAACAGTGGTGAAGGGTCTATTTTTGTTTTGTTTTGTTCTGTTTTGTGTGTATGTGTGTTTTGTTTTGTTTTGTTTTTAGCGTGAGGTATGGGATGGAAAATTTTATAGACAAAGAAAAAAGGTTTTCCCACATCTTCAGGCTTCCTTCTCTTCTTTTTCCATTATTTAGGGTTTTTTTCTCTTTATTTTCTTTTTGAGACAAGATCTTATGTATTTCAGATTAGCCTCAAACTCCATATACAGCCAAGGATGATCTTGAATCTTTACATTTTTAATCTTCCTAACCCCATCCCCCATCTGCAGGGGTTATAGATGTGTGCCACCACCCCTGGAAGGTTCTGGAGTTAGGAATCAGGTTTTGTGAATTCTAGGCAAGCAGTCTACCAACTAAACTCCATTTCCAAACAGGAGGCCAAGTTGTTTCTACCTTTGGAAATAGAAACAGGGGTTTTAGGATTTTAATCAGTGGTAGATCTCTTGCCTAGAAAATGTAAGAATGGATTTGGTCCCCAGCACTGAAGGAAAAAAAAAAGCATTAAAATAAAATAAGAATCAAATCACCTACCATGGGTCTGTAAAGATGGCTCAATGGTTATTTACAAGCACTTTACCATTCTTGCAGAGGACCCAGGTTCACCTAAAAAAGGTGGTTCACAATTGCCTGTAATGGCAGCTACAGAGGATCTAACATCTCTCTTCTGGATTCCACACACAACTACAGTCATGTACACACAATACATACACACACACACACACACACACACATACCCATAATTAAAAATAAGACACAATCTTTTTAACAAGAATTTCTATCACATGTGCCACTCCTAAGGAACAAAGCAAGAGGGGACAAGATAGCCCATTATCTGTAGCAGTCTGTGTTCTAGGTACACAAGAGATCCAGAGCATAGCTCCTGCCTACCGAAGGCCTAGAGAATGCCCAGCAAAGGGCTTCCACTCTGGAGGAAGTAACACAACCAACAATGAGAAATCAACAACGACAATCCATTCTGATAGGTATCTGTTAGAAAAGAAGGTGGATATTTCTAGCCAGAATAAGTTAGTGGTGGTGGGAGTTTACCTTTGCTTCAGTGTCTTTGGGGTCAACCTCCCATCCAGACCTCCCATTCAAAAAACTAGGGAAAAAACTCAGGAAATAGGTAAAAAGGCTTGCCAGAAAAATTGGAATAAGAGGTGGTGGATTTAGATCAGTAGTAGAGGCCTTGCCTACCATCTACAAGGCTGAGTTAGACCCAAGCAACAAAAAACAATCAAGCAAACATATTAAGAACACTACCCAATATTGAGGCGGTTTATGTTATGGACACATATACAGACACAGGACACAGCTCATATGGGGCAAGAAACTCACTACAGATAGCTTCCGTGCACTGCTGCCAAGCAGCATTCACCTACAACTTACCTAAATACTGAGGGGCACACAGAAGAGTGGGTATATTCCTGGTGCTTGCTGGACAGCCAATCTAACCAATCAATGGGCCTGAGGTTTAGTGAGCTCTTGTCTCCATACAAATGCATGCACATAGCTGCATGCACACAAACATGTATATATACACATGTGCTTGCATTCACACAGAGGGGAGGGTAGTGAGGAGGAAAACACAAGCCAGGGATCAAAAAGAATTCTGCTGATTACTAATGCAGAAATGAAGTGTGGAAATTATTCTTTCACAACATCTATCACCATTTCTAACTTCTAGACAGCTACCTTTTTGTTAAACATCCCTATTCTCTTGGAGGGCAGGTTGTGTATGGTTCTCACATCATACATCTAAAGTATATGCATCATATAAAATGCTCATCAGATACTTGCTAAATGATCAATGTGTCTGCAGACCATATTATATATACTAAACAATTAGACCTAACACCTAATCAGAAAGTATTTTGATATATTTGTGACATTTTGATTTTCAAGATACATCTGGTATTTGTCAAGACTTCCAAGAGAGCAGTAATGGGGATTTCTGGGGAAATGAACTAGCAAGTTGAAGCATTATAGAGAAGCATGCATTCTAGCCTCTTTAAACTGAATCTTGAAACCATCGCTGGCCAAAGAAAAATACACAAGGTACCATGGATCAGCTCCATCAGACCGAGCTGGATGTTTGTCTGCACATATTTCTATCTCAGCAACCAGGAACCTGAGCCAGGAGGACCAGGAGTTCCAAGTCAACTTAGACTACATGGGAAGTCTACCTAAAAATAAACGAAGGAGAATAAAACTATGCCATTGAGGGAATGAGAAGAGAGTTGACTGGAAGATGGACAGGTTCAAATACCTAGAAAGTTCTGGGCAAACCATTCCAAGCAATACACTCTGTTGCAGGATATTTGATCACACTGTGAACCCTGAGATTATGTTATTTATTGGAAAAAAAATTGTTTCTAGTAGTGTGGCTCAGTCCATAGCACACACTCTGGTTGGAATAGACACACCCTTAGTACACACTTGGAATCTCAAACCAGAAAGGTAAAGTTAGTTTGTAGAAGGAAGCACCCATGTTTGAAAGTGATGTCTAATTGAGTGGCAGGCAAAGTGATGAATCAGAGAAAGATTTGACAGAATAGAATCTGCCCAACTCTCAAGAGAAAGGAGAGGCAACACAAGAGGGAGCAGTGTAGAGGGAGAGGGGAAGGAGACAGTTTTACCAGGGCCACGTTGAAGAGAGAACAAGCTAGACTTAGGTAATTATAGAACAAGCCAGAGAAGGAGAAGGACCAAAAGATTAGAACATATTGCCAAAGTTAGTATGAGGCCAAGCAGAGCAATTCAGGAGAGGCTGAGAGAGAGAAGCCATATTGCATCAGTCACCTTGGAGAGGAGTTTGAGCCAGAACAGCCGAGTTGAAACAGGTAGCCAGAGCTCAGAAAGAACCAAAAAGGGTGAATTTATCCAGCAATAAGTCTCAGAAGCTGAAAACATTCCAGGCCTAGATAAGATTGTAAGTAGGCTAGCAGCTTCCAGGGCTAGGACTAGGCTTAGGTTAGCAGACTGACCTTTGGAGACAACAATTACTACAGGAGAATAAAAGTTCCATTTACAACTCTTCCAAGCAACTGGAATGATTTCTTTTAATCCCCGACACTGTCATAAACTGCTATTAGAATCTAGATGCCATGGCTGCTAGGTACCTGGATATTCTAGAAGGGAACAAGGAACGTTACCTCCCTGTGAGTGCAGTAAGTACAGGCATCAGCTCACACCACACCACTTTAACTTGTCAAGCTTTAGGAGTCTTGTCTACTTGTCTGATAACATTACAGTACAGAAAACTCATAGCTTGTAGGCCAAGCTGAGCTACAGTGAGCTCCTGTCTCAAGATAAATAAATAAATAAAGTTACTTGTAATACTCATGTGACTCAAACTGCCTGAAACCTGGCTATTAGGTTGGCTGAGTAACTCAGTGGGGTTCTAAATCTTCAGTGAATGTGAGAATTACCTCAGGAGTTTAATTTAAAAACAGCAATTCCCTTGGATTCACACCTCAACATCCTTCCTGTCAATGGGGCCTGGATGTCAGGATTTTAAAAATACCCTCAGTAACTTCCGTTTTGCCATCACTGTCCACCACTCCTTAGTAAGGAAGCAGCCCAGTGCCTTCAGAGAAAGAAAGAAAGAAAGAAAGAAAGAAAGAAAG
>NC_045030.1:135627410-135634795 GCF_008632895.1 Mastomys coucha | reverse complement strand
CTTCTTCTTCCTCTCCTCTTCCTCATTCTCTTCCTCCTCCTCTTTCTTTCTTTCCCTTCTTTTTTTTTCTCCCAGGCAGGGACTATTCTAGAAAGCAGATATCAAAAGGAAAATCCCAGCAGGGAGGGGTTGAAATTGGATGAAATGCGATGAGGCATAAATGAAAAAGAAAAAAAAGATGGCAGAAAAGAAAGGAAAAGAGGAGCCTTTTTTATCAGAAGGGGGCCTTCTGAAAACCATCTCAAATTACAGCACTTTCCACATTTGCTTCACAACGGGGTAGCTTCACATTGTACCCAACACTGGATCACATTTTGCAGTGTTGTAAGGAGAAAGCGAGATGGATGAAAATGGACAAGAATTTGGTGAGTTGGCAGCAGCAGGAGAGAAGCAAATGGGTGAGTCTAAGACAAGCTCCTTGAGATTCCCTCTGTTCCTTCAATGCTGGCAGACTCATGAGAGTTTCTTTAGAGTGCCATTAAGAAAGGAGCACCAAAACAAGCCTTTGGTAGAGTAAACTGCTGCAGGTCTGAAGACACACACAGATATGTACTACCAACAATACAGCTGGAGGGGTAGATGGTTCTCTCCTTTATTATCCTATTGGACAACCAGCCATGAAGGAATTTGTGAGACCAGAGAGAAGGATGCTGGTGACTCTCACAAGTGCTTATCATTGACTTTGGGACTTAATGTCATTTTCTTTACATCTCTGCCAACTAGTTTCTTCACTATGGGGAGAAAAGGCAGTGTGGTGTGAAATTTCTGGTGTGGATCTTACTGCAAAGCAGGTCTCCTGAGATGTGAACTATCTCCCCAGGCAGCGAAAATCAGCCACAGGAGGCCAACTGTCAATCTCTAGCCTACAGCTGCAACATGGCCCTCTCTTTTATTTTCAGGGGTCGATGATATTTTCCTCTCTTCAAATGGGTCTTCCTCATAAATGCCTTTGCACTCTCCAAAGGTCATCCATTAGGCTTTGTGCTGTCTACTGACAAATTCTATTCTGCACACGGCAAACTCTGAAGAAACAAACAGCATTTGGCAGCAAGCATTCAAGGCACAGGCTGAGTATGCCTTGGCTAAAATGTAAGGGGCCTCAAATAGTTCAGATAACTGATTTCTTCAGATTCTGCCATAACTGCAGAGACTTGAATGGATAAGCATCCCCAATGTCAGCTTAGAAATCTGACATTACAATCACTGTCCATCCCTCCTTAGTAAGGAAATAACCCAGGACCCTCAGAGAAAGAAAGAGGCCTCAGCCAGACTTGAGAAGGAAGACATTCAAAATGCTCCAAATTTTGTAGCATTTTTTTCTTTGTTTCAGATGGTTCCTCCCTATGTAGCTCATAGCTGGCCTGGAACTCCTATGTAGATCAGGCTAAACTGAAACTCAGAAATCTGCCTGCCTCTCTCTCTCTGCCTCTCTGCCTCTCTGCCTCACCCTCTGCCTCTGCCTCTGCCTCCTCCTCAGAAGGACGGTTGGGATTAAAGATGTACACCACCACACCCACCTGAAACCGTTTTTTCTTCATGTGTATTTGTCTTCCTCACTCAAAATTATTTAAAATGTCCATATTCAGGAGGTAGGATGGTGACGGCAGGACAATTAACATGTTCATGTCTTAAACATTTATTATCTATTTGTGTAGGTATACCTTCAAAATCTTTGCTTCTAATTCTTTAGAATAGGAATTTCAAACAGAATGCATCACCAATTTGCCCAGCATCCCCTTACAAATTTATTTATTTATTTATTTATTTATTTGTGTGAGTGTTGGTTCTCTCCCTCCACCTTTATGTGGCTTCCAGGGACTGAACTCAGGTTACTAGGCTTGGACATTGTGCAGAAAGTGCCTTCACCCCCTGAGGCATCTCATTGGCCCACCTGACAGCCTTGCCTGACAGCCCAGCTAATTTCCTATCATTCCAATTTTAGAATATGTGCCGCCAGGTGAACACTAAACCTCAAATATTTTGAGCATCTTAACAGCACTCAGAAAGTTTCACATCTCGGCTTTCCATATTATAGATGGTCAAGATATATTTTGTATTTCTTAATAGTTGAAGCAAGCGACCTAATATATTTTCTTACCTCTATAGGAACTACATGAAAGCACTGCTATTATTCATGGGTAAATGAATTATCAAACCATGGGCTGATTAAGTGCAAAACAGGTAAAATAAATTCCAAATGGTGTTATCAAAATACTGAGTCATGTCAGCCAAGGACACAATTAGGATATATACACTAAGCATGCAGAGATGTTCTACACTCTTTACAGATGTGACATCCCAGAATAATGGAAAAAGAGCCTGCTGTGTGTAAGCAATGCCTTGGTTGAGCTACGCTCTTTTAGCTCTCCTCAAAGCTCAAGATTAACTGAACCAAAGCAGAATGTCAGGAGACACTTTCTACACTGTTGCATTTTCCTATTTGCACTTCCCCATCACCAGTGACAACCCTAGCTAGCCAAGTGTTTGAGACTATCGGAAAGCATCCCCATGTGGATTAATTGGCTCCAGTACCTTCAGGCTTTACTTATGAAGAAGTACAACTCTGGAAGAAAATATAATCCCTGGGAATCAAGTTCAAGTACCAGAATAAGTTCTCCTGGAACTTGCAGAGACATGTATAACATGGTATGGTGTTCTCATCTACAAAGTTCATACTTTCAAAATTGCCTTGATTTATGATTTTCTTTGTCTACGAAGCAGTATAGAATCTGGAGTAACCTAGCCCCTCCCTCCTGAGCCTTGGGCACTTACATTTGGCTCTAGGAAAAACTATCTCTTATTCCTGTTCCAATAAGAGCTGCATTTGGGGGACAGACAGTATGACGATGAAAACCTTTTTAACCTGTATTCCAAATATCTTTCTTGAGTCAGAGAAAAGGTTTAAACTAACAGATAAAGCAGTCAGAGATTCTGTATAATCAAATATATATATATATATATATATATATATATATATATATATATATCCCTGGAACTAGATATTATTTGTTTGCCTACCATATAGAGTTAACTACCAGACATCATGCTAAGTAAAGCAAGTAACAAAAAAGGTATCTGTTTTTTCGTGCAATAAAAAACAAACAAACAAAAAAAGAAAACAAAGGGGAAAAAAAACCTGTGATGAGTTTTGAAAGCCTGAAGCATTGGCAATGTGTAGAGGGCAGGAAAAGAGAAGTTCCGGGAAGGGACCATAAGAGTAGATAAAAGCTTAACTTAATGGTCCAGAAGTTATAAAAACACACTCAAGGAATACAAAGTAGCCTTTTTTTTTTTTTTTTTTTTTGCCTAGACGCCAAGCAATGCCAAGGAAATATGGTAAGGCATGATACAGAAGCTGCCAGGTCACAGAAAACCTAAGAGGCCACTATGTGAACAAGTTGGAATTGTTCCTTCCACCAACAAAGTCTTACAATAGCTCTGAGAGTCAAGGTAGAGCATGTGCCTAGGATCACAGGGCTGAATACTGGCTCCTTTCTCTATTTAAAACACATTTAGGATTTCTAGTTAGGTGCAGGAGGTCTGTCCTTGGACTTTGCACCACATTAAATAGGCTTTTGCAGGCCTCCCTGGGAACCTGACCCACCAGAAAACTATTGTGTCCATGGGAAAGTGCAATCTGAATTCTAAACAGATTTCCAAAGAAGCCTTTGGGAACAAATCCATTCAATGGTTGTTAGAGAATGTCTGGAAAGCAATGAAACACAGGACCTCGCTTTGCTCCACAGAGACAGTATTAAAGAGAAAGAGAGAGAGAGAGAGAGAGAGAGAGAGAGAGAGAGAGAGAAAAGCTGGACATGGAACACTCTTTTAATCTCAGTACTGAGGAGGCAGAAACAGGCAGATCCCTGAGTTCGAGGCCAGTCTGGTACACAGAACAAGTACCACGACAGCCAGGGCTACACAGAGAAACCCTGTCCTGAAAACCCACAAAAGGAAAAAGAAAGAAAAGGAAAAAAAAAGGGAGAGAGAGAAAAGAAAACAAAACAGAACACTATAAACACTATATCCTCATGTTGATTTGTAGGACCATAAACCCCACCCACCCAAATATGTTAAGGGTGACTGGCCATTTTCACACTAAATAAAGTCAACATCAAAACAGAGAAGAGGATGCTATAAATTTGAAGGTTATCATGGGTGATCGCCAGGTCCATTAACTGACATAGTTTCCCTGTGCCCTTGCCCAATCAACTCTCAATTACCCAAGCATTAATTAAGCAGAGGTGAGTGAGGCTTCTCTATTGTTTGACACTTTTCCTTCGCTGAAGATCCCCTCTGGCACCTGGAATGCATTTTTTTTTTTTTTTTTTTTGCTCCCCACTCCCAATACCAGTAGTAAATGCTACATACCTATTATGCTTCTTGCCTGAGAATCACCCTCCTCCCAGGCCTCAGGTGATTGCACAGGGATTCTCCTCCAAAGCGATTGTGCATAATTATCACCTGGAGAAGAGTGGATTAAAATCCATACTCACAGCCCAGCACAGCAACATGCGCCTGCCATCCCAGGACTCAGGAGGCTGAGGCAAGTGGATTGTAACAAGCCAGAGGCTGCATTCCAGGCCAAGGTGGACTCAAGAGCCAAATTATTTTTTTCAATAGATTAATGAATACTGTATTCCCAGATCAGCCTCCCTTCCTCCTCCCTGGACTCTGGCCCCGCTATGTCTGCAGTAGCACTCTGAAATCAGCATCCTTAACACACGCCCAGAGAGACCCTGAAGCCAAGAGTCAAGGGCTAGCTAGCCACTGACAACCACCACTGCAAGTATTTTAGCCATTCGAGCCCAGAATCCTGAACTGAGAACAGTTGCTAAGAGCCAAGTGTTCATGCTATCTCCCCTTAGATACCAGAAAAAGAAGTTAAAACAGGGAGCACCTCGAAAGAAGGGCTAGGAAAAAAAAAACTGGTTAAAAATGTTAATTTGCAATCCCCTCCCCAATTGGTCTCAGCCTCTTCTTACCTTTCGATAGATGTTTCCATTTCAGTTTCCATTTCCAGGGCTCTGAGCCATTCTGACAGAGAAGAGAGGCCAAGGTGGGCCGCTCTTCTATAATTCACATTAATGTTTTTCTCAAATACATGAATAATCAAGACTTGGCTGGGAAGAGGAATATGTGTGTGAACGGCAAATGCTCCTCAGCCGAGAGGTTAAATGAGATAAAGAAGGGCCCCCTGTTGGTGGGAGCTGTGAGGTAATAAATGAACAGTCAGGATCCCTGCCTCGTTTCATTCGCGCTGTTTTGCCAGGAACAAGGCCTCACAGCTTCAAGCATCAGTACTAAGCTGGAGAGAAATAATCAAGTGCCTGTGTTTTTCCACTCTTCCCCGCAATACCTTCGATGCCGTCAGCACTTCATATGAGCCCCAACTGGTACCTGACGGCTGTAGGCTCAGTCCAATGTAGAAAAGGAAGGGGCTTGGATCTCATCTGACTACTTACTTTTATTGTAAGAAAATGGAGGAGTCCGGAGCAAGCTGGCTTTGGAGAGGACAGATCTGTGGTGAGAAGGCAGGTATTCCACTGCCTCAGAACTGGGCAGCTCTGGGGAAAGGCTTCCCTGTCTCTTGAGGTTCCTTTCCCTCCTCCCTCTCCCTCTCTTCACTCATGGCTTGTCTCCTCAGAGCACCAGCATGGGCATGGATTGCCATGATTGCTTGTCTTCCAGTTTACCTTTTGTCCCTGTCACAAACTGCCACTGTCAGCCTCTTAGAGTCCCAGTTCTAATTTCCTGGGAGAGGAATACAAATTGCATGGGCTCATCTTGTCAAGCCTGTGTTCCTCTCCACATGATGGATAGGCCATCAAAGAAACAGGTGGCCCACTCTTAGTTCAATTGAACTGTGCCCAGGAAGGCTCTCTGGCACAAATGTCTGTTGCTCCTCTACTCCAACACAGCTGGCACACAGTTTACCTTAGAAGGGAATGCAGCCAGAAAGAACAGTGAATTAGCTACATGATGAATGCCTAGCAAATAATTTGGAAGAAAATGGTGTGTCTACCCTTGAACTTCAAACACCTACATCCTTAGTATGTCCCTCCAACATACCCCCATGTGTATGAGATGTTCTGTCTCTCTGTGTGTGATATTTCTCTCTCTCTCTCTCTCTCTCTCTCTCTCTCTCTCTCTCTCTCTCTCTCTCTCTGTGTGTGTGTGTGTGTGTGCGCGCATGCGCGTGTGTGCACGCGCGCGAGTGTGTGTTGTCCCTGGATTGGAACCTAGAGCAGCATGCAAACTGGGCAAACGTTCTACCACTGAGCCTCACCATGCAGCTCTAAATCTTACCACTCGCCCCACACACAAAGCCTGAAAATGAAGTCTCTTCCTCATCCCTATTAAACCACTAAAAGAATCTATACAAGTTGAATCCAGGGAGACACATCAGCTCTCAGCTCCCCCAAGGGAAGGAATAAGAGCATAAGACAGACAAATGCTGATAAACTGACACCACTGGCCTTTATCCCATCTCTCCACAAGCACTCAGTCCATTTGCTTTACACCCTATGATCATCTTATCTTTCTCTAAGTTCCACCAGATGCTATGTGAGGTCAGTGTTCAATGTTAACTAGAGTGAGGCAAGCAGCATCACAAGCTGACAGATGGCAATTGAGAGCTTATCATTCTTGGATTATTTCATTCCCAGGAGGGAGACAAGCCAAAGAGGAAAGCATGCTATGTTGACAGCCACCTAATAATAGCTGTCCGTACTTCTACTACTTCTCGGTTAACCCTTCCCCTAGATAACCTTCTTCTCCCATCAATTCCCTGGTGTCAGAATAACAAATGCCACCCCTGAGAGACTCAATAGCAGCTTCACTAGTGACTACTGCCCAGGACAAAGAAACAATGACAACCATTGAGAACAGACAGATAAGAAATGAACAAGACAATCTATTTGTAGTCCTTTTAACATGGAAACCTGGGTTTTAATTCCCAGCATATAAAAAAAACTGGGCATGGTGGTGCATACCTGTAATCCCAGCATTCTCAGGAGGTAAAGGCAGGAGGATTAGAAGTTCAAGGCCATCCTTGGATGCACAGGGTGAGTTTGAAACCAATATGGCCTGTGTAAGAACCTGTTTCAAAGGGGGGAGATGCCGAAAGAATTTAATGTGCATTTGATGTGCAGTCTTTCCTCTTAATTATCCCTAAGTAGTTTTAAAGAGCTTTCCTGTAACTCTTAACTGTATTAACTAAATTTTTAAGATTTTTATTAGCATATATTAATTATACAGATGAGCTTCATTATGACATTTTCATACATACTTATAATTTATTTTGACCATATGTAAGCCCTATTACCCTCTCTTTGCCCCTTGACTAGTTTCTCTTCCTCTTCCCAGCTACTCACTTTTCCTTC
>NC_045030.1:135622450-135627115 GCF_008632895.1 Mastomys coucha | reverse complement strand
CTCCTCTGAGCTTAATTAGGGGGGCTTACAGAAACATAACTGGCAGCTACAGCAATGGACAAAATGTGTCTCCTTGTCTCTGCCTCCTCAGGGGGAGGTGGGGCCTCCTGAGCCCATCCCATTTGGTAAGTTACAGGAGCCAGTAGCACAGAAATGGATGGTAAGATGGCTCTGTTCACAATCAAGAGCAGTTAGCAGCCTTTCTATCCAAATCCGTATGTCACCTATCATCCTTTCTTCAAACTGGCTCTTCAAAATCTCTTACCTTTCTTTTCCTACAATGGAAATTATGCAGCTGTTAAAAGAAACTGAAGTATTTATTTTCCCTGGCATAGAAAACAGTCCAACTCTATTATCAGCGGGGAAAAGTTGCAGATAACTAAGAAGCCCTGGCACTTTTCTCTAATGTGTAAAGATAAAGCCTTAACAGAATAAGTGCTAGCTGTTACTAATGATTAGCCCTGGCAGGTGGGACGATGGAGGATTTTCACCTTCTATCTTTGCCATTTCTGACTTGCTGAAATTCTCATTACAAATGCACGTGCTTCCGCAATCAGGAAAAGGCTATCCTGAACCCTTTCTAGTTCTGTACATTAGAACCCAACAGAGAAAGGTCCAGAAGGTTAGAGGAAAGTAACTCATCCTGTCTGTGGCTGATGGACTCAATACAGTAGCCATTCTTATTTTCACTGAGGGGAAACAGTGCTGCAATCGAAAATCCTGATACAATTGCTGTGTACCACTTCAAGATGGTGCTAGGTTGTGCTTGATGCTTTGGCAAGCCAAGCACTCTACCACTGAGTAGTACCAATTTCTTTACTTGTTAAGAAAAAGTCTTAGCAAGTTGCCCAGGCTGGTCTCCTGTTTCTTCTTCCCCAGTATCCACCACTGCTACCCAGTATTGGTCTTATTCTACAGTATATGGGGGTTAGTTAATATTCTGGGAGTCTACAAGCACTGGTAAGGAAAGGGAAGGTCCCAAATCATCAGTTTTGAAGTATGTCCCTGAGCCTGTGAAATCAATAGGCTTAATTGCTGCTCAGCTTCAGGAGTTGAAACAAAGACTCTAGAGAAGAGGACAGGCAAAGGTGAACGGTGAATACCAAGAGGTCCTACACCAAGAATTTATTCAGTTCTTATTGTTTCAGAACCTGTCATCATACATGCTGTTACGATAAACGTCCTTAAGATGCACAGAGGGGATGGATGGATGGATGGCTCAGTGGTTATATTCACTGATCTTCTTATAGGTTACAATCACTTCATATTTAGAAATATACCTCTTGACGGGGGTTATGGTGATCCCGTCGTTCTTTTCTAAAATCCCCACTAGGGTAACTCCCTTAGCCTCACACCTCTCCATGTCAATGCTACACAGCCCTCCTTCTCTGAGACATTCCTCTCCTCCCATATATATCCTATTACATATCCATATACATATCCATATCCACACATAAGCACTAGTTAACAAGGACAGAAAATAATCATCTGGAGTCACTGAATATCTATGGCCCAAACCTGTCAAAGCAGTAGTTCTCAACCTTCCTAATGCTGAGACCCTTTAAGACCGTTCCTCGTGTTGTGATGATTCCTAACCATAGAACTTGGTTGCTATTGCATAACTGTACTTGTGTAGTGTGTGTGAGGCTAGCTCCTCTGGTCTGCCCTTGAAAAAGTGCTCTTATAAAAACCATACAAGATAGACATCGTCATCCACACTTTATATAAGGTAAACTGAGGTTCAGAAAAGTACAGAAATTTGTCCATCTTCAAAACAAGCAGCAGGAGACAGAGCCAAAGTTTTAATTCATTAGTATCTGATTCTAGTACCTAGCAGAATTAAGCAACAACCAGGCATAGTAGAACATACCTATAGTCATGGCATGATGAACTCTGCTTGAAAGCTAGACTATCTAGTAAGACTCAATCTTTTTTTTTTTTTAAATCTACGTTTCTAACCCTTAAACATTTCCATGACTATCAGAGAAACTATACAAATATACTCAATTTTGCTAAACAACATAGGTGTGCAATTCCACATTTATTTTGTTTTCTTGTTTTGTTTTATGCTGGCTCTCATGTAACCCAGACCGGCTAGAACTTCTTATGCAGCTAAAGATGCCCTCTGCAAATTTGTGTTTTGTCTCGTCTTGGTTTTTCTCCTTCCTTCCTACCCCAACCCCCATGACAACGTAGTCCAAAAGCTGCCTGATTCTTCCAAAAAGGCCTCATTAAGGAAGCTGCTTCCCTCTACAAAAGAATCGAGTGCTTTTCCGAGATGTTGCAGCAGCTCTCTCTCCAGAGTAGGAAGGAAGATGGGGCCCAGAAACAGCTGACCTTTCTTTCCCTCAGCCACCGAACAACCACAGTGAGGGAGCACTTAACCATTGGGAGGCATTCAAAAGCATGGCAATTCATCTGCGAGATGGGTCCCAAGGCCCCTTCTGGGTCAAGTGTTTCTGAGGATTTCAAGTTCTGATTAAAGTTCCCAAGAAACAGCTTGTTCCTAGACTAGGCAGTCTCCCTGCGCCAAGAGTGGCCTGAAAGTACTGAGGACAAGGACAATAGAAATGGCATTGGCTGGGTCAGGTCAACAGGTACATTGGGGTATGGAGAGAGTAAGTAGTCTTTTTCTTTAAAAGAAGGATCCTAGAGATCTTTAGGCTAATAGCAGTTAAGTAGTAAACTCTATGACACAAAGTAGTAAACTCCATTACTACAAAGTAGTAATGCCATGACACAATGATGGAAATAAATAGAAGCAATGTAATAAAGAAAGGGTGAGGGGCAAGGAAAAGTATGTTGAAGGAAGTAGATATATAAATGCCTGACCCCAATTCAAGGTTAAGAAATGAAATTAGACCTGGTGTGGTGGTACGCGCATATAATCCTAGCATTCTGGCTGAGGCAAGATGGCCACTGCAGGTTTCAGGCTAGTCAGGGCTATATAGTGAGACCCTGCTCTAATATACACACACACACACACACACACACACACACACACACACACACACATACACATATATACATACACACATATATATATACACACACATACATATATAAACATATATGTGTATGTATATATATACACACATACATACACATATATACACATATATGTATATATATGTATGTATGTATATGCACACACATATATACATATATCATATATATACATATATATGATAAACAGAAATGAGATTTTAAAATATTTTCCAAAGAATAGCTGTTAAAGAAGCAGGCAAATGGAAAAAGCACATGGTAGGTACCCAGTTTGTTTCCAAAGTCACCCACCTTTCAAAACACCAAGGTTACTACTAAGGGCAAGCAGAGGAGAGAATGCTACTTCCTTCCACAGAGACCATCATCTCTGCTGCTTGTCAAGACCTCAGCAGTCTCTGCTGCTGTATCCATGAGCCACAGGAAAACACACAATAACGGGAAGTGAATGGGAAAGTAAACAATTTGTGTTTTCTAATGGGGCTGGGTTTGACGGCTGTCCAACCTTATCCAATAAAGAACCCGATAACCTACATTCTATCCCAGTAGCCTGCATGTGCCTGGCCAAGGCAAACTTGTAACACCTCTCTCATCTGTTATTCATCTCTGTATGAATCTTATTTAATGGTCCCCCATTACCGACTATGTCAAGCTCGAATCCCCCCTCATGGTATCCTCTGCCTCTGTGCTACCCACTGGGCACCATCTCCCTTTTCTCCTAACACAGATCCACTGCAATCATTTCCTAGTTTGAATCAAACCCAACGTTTTCTTTTCTCTCTCCACAGTTCTACCCATATCTGAGCTAAAAATTCTAAATGGTCACAATTTCCATATTTCTATTAGTTTCTGGGCTAGGGATTGTAGCTTAGCTCACTGCTTACCTTGCATATGCAGGGATTTTGATTAGCTACCAACTATTTCATAACCCAGGTATGCTGGCTCTGGCCTATATTCCTAGCACTTGGGAGGAAGACTGATCAGAAGTTCAATATCATCCTTGACTACAGAGTGAGCCCAAGGTCAGCATAGGGTATGTGAAATTTAGCTTCAATAAATTTAGCACAATAAATGTTCTACATAACCCTGCTCGGCTCAATCTAAGAGCTACAAGCCTGTGTCTAGTCTCAAAGTATCTTCAACTAAATTAAAAAGTGAAAACTTCAGTTGCAGTAAACATATGACACGTGACTAGTTGCTATTATAGGCATAAAACGGACATAAAAACCTGCCACATCCAGGGCATGGTGGTGCATGCCTTTAATCCCAACAGAGGCAGGCAGAGAGCCTGTCCAAAAAAAAAAAAAAAAAAAAAAAAAAAAAAGGAACCAGAAACTTCTGGTACCGGGGCGGTGGTGGCGCATACCTTTAATCCCAGCACTTGGGAGGCAGAGGCAGGCGGATTTCTGAGTTCAAGGCCAGCCTGGTCTACAGGCATACTATGCCCTCTCCTAAACTCTGGGGGTTGGCATCCATACAAAGCAAACCACAGCCTAGTCCCTCCCCTGGGCATGTCAGTACATAAACAAACACAAAAGAGGGCAGAAAGAGAGAAGTGCCAAGAGAGAGAGTACACTGTGCTGCAGAGTTCAAAAGCAGAAAGATCATATCAAGTGGGAGGGAACTCGGGAGGGCGGCACCGGCCTGACTGTAGCCCCATTC
>NC_045030.1:135622267-135622439 GCF_008632895.1 Mastomys coucha | reverse complement strand
CCAAAATAAATAAATAAATAAATAAATAAATAAATAAATAAATAAATAAATTAAAATGGGGGGGTTGTTTCTTGTTTGGTTTTTTGTTTGGTTGGTTGGTTTTGGAGACAGGGTTTCTCTGTGTAGTCCTGGCTGTCCTGGAACTCACTCTGTAGAACAGGCTGGCCTCGAA
>NC_045030.1:135613035-135622185 GCF_008632895.1 Mastomys coucha | reverse complement strand
GTGAGAATAGCTAGTGTTGACTGGTGGAAGGTGACACAGGCTCTAATCTGTTCTCCTTACTGTGGGAGTGTTAATGGCCATTACAATGGCCAATACAACACTGAGCAGCTCCTTAGCATTCACATCCTCTGACTCCATAATTCTGTTTCATGGAAAAAGACCTAAGAAGGCATCTGGACCACAAACCTTTGTACAGAAAGAACTTTTTCATAATGTTCTTTATAACGACAAAGAGTAAGAGGAAATTATCAGATACAGATGATCTAGTTATATGATAGAAAGGATACTTACTATACAACCAGTATGAATTAATAGTCCTAAGTTTTCAATATACACAACATTTATAATCATTGCAAAAATGGGGTCAAAGCTGAGAAGACACAGTACAGTCATAACCGTGTAAAATAATATGGCCATAGGAGGGACAGAGACTTCAAATCTCAGTGATGAGCTCATGATTGCTTTTGATTTCGTATGCCAGGGACTGGGAAAGTGTGTTCTGAAAATCAAATCTGACTCGCGGAGTGATTATATATAATGTATAGTTGGAGCACAGCCACAGGTACAATCATTTACATATTGTCATTACCTGTGACTGCTTCTCTGCTTCGGTAATACCATCGCGTAGTCGTGACCTGACCCACAAATCTTTGTAACGTTTATTACTGAAGCCCATTACAGGAAAAGGTTGCAAGGCTCTCTGTTTTCCAAATTCTCTATCATAACTGTGTTAGTCTTTTTTCTAAAAGGTATATCTCCGATTTGCAATGGCCTTTATGCAACAAGGTCACAATTTCAGATAAACACTTGAGACTAAAAGAAGTTTCTGAAGAAGTTGGGACATGATAGGACATGATCCCAGCCAATAAACCTCTAAACCTGCCATTTAGGAAGACAGAGTTTAAATGGTCTATCTGGCAAAGTCTATGATTCATCAACAGCTGTAATCCAGGGCGGCTCATTTATTGGAGGTTAGCCTAGGGCCTAGCATGTTACTGTTTTCACACTTCCTCCTTTGAATGAACTCTGTGACACAGCCTCCTCTCTGTAACAAGCAGCTCCCTGTAGCAATGGAATTTCCCCTCCAAAGAAGGGGAAAGGAAATGTGAATTTGTGAGCTCTGGCTGGAGAGGCAGTTTAAAGTTCAGGGTGATGTGATGTTCCAAGCTTCCAGAAGTCTATTTCCAAGGTTTTCTTATCTTCTATCATACAATCTAGAAGTGAATGGGAAGACGGGGAAATGACTCTGGGTAAAGTAAGAGAAGAGGCAGAATGGAAGAACAAAAATGAATTTGAAACTTCTGTCTCAAGAGCTGTCAACCCACACGCAGAACCCAGTCTCAATGGCTCTGAGACCTGTCCCCAGCAAAGGAGCCCAGCCTGATCACTGTGAAATTAGTTTCACTTTTGGGGGAATGGCAAAGCCTCCATATTCACAGGCATCCTTCCCCTACATCTGCCATGCCTACACCATCAGCTTAAGCCCACTTCCCCCGCTGCACTGCACAAGCATCCAACTCAAACCAATCATGAGCACAATAAAGGGATAGAAATGATCTAAAAAGCAGCTTCCCTTTCAAATAGACACACCACTATGCACCAGTACACACCAACACACACACACACACAGATTAATCAGGAAAATGAGAAACACCTTTTTTTTTTTTGTATTTCAACAAAATAACACTGTGGATTTCACTTAGGGCATCTTAAAAAGTGGAACAATTTGCATGTAGCTCTGCTCACTTCTCTCATTTAATTTTATTTATATTGTATTTTATTGAAAGGAGAAAAGATACGGAACACACCAAAATGCTCAACTATTTAACAGATCATACTTAACATTTTATATTTTAACACAGACCCGTGCCAACAATTGTTCTCATGAGCTTTCTGAACCATTTAGCTGCACGATTCTCCTTCTAAATCAAATATAAGTAATTTGTTGTCATGGCAATGCTTCTTCCTACTCTCAAATAGTTCAATACAAGCTTGGTTTCAGCGGGCAACTGTCTACCAAAACTTGGTCATTAGCTTCCATCTTCTTGACAAATGTCTTATTCAATTTAGCTGCCTGGCTTTTCCTCTCATCAGGAGACAGTATTTCTATGGCACTTCCTGGCACCTGCACAGAAAAGGGGCTTAGCGGACCTCTCAGGAACTGGCTGCAAGCATATCACAGCAAAGCCACTGGGTGACAGCCAATCTTGGAAGGCATGATGACAGCCATCCTTGGCCTTATTACCCAAGCTTTTACAGTGTATAGAGCACTGTCTGTCGTTTACTTTACTGTACTCAAGGCAGGGCAAGGTGATGTGCATAATGCTTCTGCTACACCGTGCCCCACTTTAAGAGTTCCTTATCTGTATATATCACTAGAGGAAGTGACACTCGTTCTGTTCCTTCTTTCCTGAGGCTGAGTTTTGATTTTCTGTCCTTTTCATGTGTTACATAATAAGGTAATGAGGGCAATTAAACAAATAAGCTGCTGGCATTACAACAGAGTCATGGGCTATTTTGTCAGTGCCTTGTGCAATGGTCCCATGATGCTATCAGACAAAAGAGATCACATACCAGTCAGTGAATGGTAATCGTGTATGTGTGGGGCTGTGTCATAGGTTACCGCATGGCCTCACCAAAGTGATCTAACTTGAACTCTACCTCTTGGCCAACCATCCCCTCAGCACATACAGCTGGATCTGAGTGTGTGCACCTACAACTTTATTCTCTGCCTTGATCCACTGTTTAAAAAAAAATGCATGATTAATTGTTGTTTTCAATTGCAGTTCCTTTTAGGCCTGAATTTACTTTATGTAGCCATGGTGTGTAGTATGTGCAATATCCTCCCTCTGTCAAATCAGATGGTCTTCATCTCACACTACACTTTTATGAGAAATGCAAAGTGACATTTACCAAGGCAGAGACAATGGGGAAAATAGACAGACTTCAAGGAGCGTCTCCTTTCTTGTATCTTCTACTTTTACTTATGATCATTTTGTTTCTGTAATCAAAACTAAAGAAAGGTTCACTTCACAAAAATTACTAGACTAGAAAGGTCGGATCATTGTGCCGACACACAAAAAAAAAAAAAAGACACAGGCTCACCTGCTCCTACTTCTCGAAAATTCTCTGCGTGGAAAGGAAGATGACGAACAAGAGCTTATTTGGGAAATGTAATCAGAACTAGGAGCTGCCCTAACAGAGCCTGAAAATAAGATTTCACAGCACCATGTAGGTTCAAGTGCTGGAACTGAAAACCTCCATTCCTGCCGGATGTGCCCAAATGCAATTTGCTTCTCAGTAGGACTTCCCACTTCGCATAGTCTGATTCCGTTCAAAACTCTAATGAAAAGACAGTGATTTGCGATCATTTCTGTTGCTTGGTTCTTGTGAACACTTGTCTTCTACAGATTGTAGCGAGTTTTTCCTTCTCAGTAGAATGAGCAGAAGAGATCAATTATTTAGAACACCAATGTAAGTCTTGTCTCAATTTTTCCACACCTCACACCTGTCAAATAATTATAACCCCAAACTTAAAAGGAAGAGAGAGAAATGACAAGATTTGGGTCAATCACCCCCAAAACAGACAAGCAACAGGAAGAAGCCTAGAAGCCTGTCTCACTCTCCAAAAGTCATTAAGGCTCATGGACAAGAAAGCTCTGACTACCCCCCCAACTCTATGCTCAACCCCAGAACTAGGCAGCTTTCAATGATGTCTGAAGGCTGAGCAGACACTTGGAGGATATGAGTGGATTAATTTTGTTTGGCAGTGTCAAATTTAGGAATGTACTATAATTCTTTAACTGAAAATGTGCAATTTTGACTTTAAACGTGTTTCTTCCCTGGGGCTCAAAATCCAATTTACCTAGCCCACCTAGAAGGATGGTGCTTTATTATCACCATGTCCTTCATATTGATCTTCTACAGACCAAGGTCCTGTGAGATTCCTATATGGAGTACTTGATAAATGGAGATGGCAAAAGAAATGTGAATAATAAGTTATTAATCTACTAATATAGTTCTAAAATACATATAGTTAAAGGTGACCAAAAGAAAAAATGGCTAAACCAGCCCTTGTGGCAGTAAATGTTAATAGCTTTCATAGTAGTTGCTAAACTGAGCAATTTCTTTAGTAATTTTAAAGAAAAAAAAGAGAAATTTCTTACCCTATGCAAACTATTGCCAAATTTAGAAAAGGAGGAAGCACTTACCACACCCATTATATGAAGCTAATAGCAAAAACTTAATACCAAAACCTGACAGATGAAAAAGGAAAGCTGAGGCTGTGGTGAAACACACCTTTAATCCCAGCGCTCAGGGGGCCTAGGCAAGCAAGAGCTCCATGAGTTCTGAGGCCTGCTTGTTCTACAGAGCAATTTCCAGGACAGCCAGGTCTACATGTACAGAGAAAGGCTGTCTCAAAAAAAAAATCACTCAGGAACACAGCTATCAAACCAGAAAAACATTAGCAAGCCATATCCAGGAACAATAAAGAAGATAACATATCATAATCAAGGTGACTTGATTCCAGGAATGCAAAGTCAGTTTAAAATTAGACAATCAATCAATGTAATCCACCACATTTAAAAACCAAAAAAAAAAAAAAAAAAAAAAAAAAAAAAAAAAAACCATAAGCAATAAGATCTCAATAAAAAATAAAGTCTGTTAAAATGCAACACCCATTCATGATTCTTTTTTTAATCCTAGCAAAGTCAGAACAAAAGGATCCACTTTAATCTAGTCAGTATCATTGAACAAATCGACGGCAACACCACACAGAATGGGGACACCACTCAGAGCATAGCCTTTAAGGCAAGGAACAAGGGTATAAGCTGCTGCTCTACTTCTACCAAGCACTGTATCAGAACGGTAAGACAACATGGAGCAATGACTCGGTGGTTAAGAGCAATTCCCTGCCCTCACATGGTGACTCACAAGCACCTGTAACCCCAGTTCCAGGGAAATCAACGGGTATGCGCAAGGTACACATGCATGTGTGCAGGCAAAACATTCATATACAGAAATAAATCTTTAAAAAATGTGAAATATGAAAATGCAGATTAGCTGCAAATGAAGCCACAGGTGTCTCATTTGTCAATTTTGTATGATTACCAACACATAAATCAAAAGAATCCCCAAGTAAATTAATTATCGTTAACTTAAAAGTACTTAGCAAGGTTTATAGCTAGAATCATGAACAAAAATCAATCATATTTCCAGGCACCAACAACTGACAAAATGAGACTCCAATTAAAAGCAAACAGAAATGAGTACCTGGTTAGGCCCCCTAGGCTCTGGGTGCAGATTATCGCTTTCCTAATTCGAGTTCTAACCCATTACTTACGTGATGAGCTAATTCTCTGTAAGAACTAGTATGGGTATTAAATGAGTTAAGACACATAAAGTACGTAGAACAGTGCCTAGCACAAAAAGTAAGAGATAACTAGAGTTGCTATGGTGACTCTGAAGAAGCAGCTAATAGGCCTAGACCAAGAGCTCCATGGCTCTATTGGACTCCAAAGCCATCTCCAGGGAAGAGAGTCAGGGTCACCTGTCACAGGAACCAGTAAAACTTGCCTATGTTTTCCCAAAGGGTGGGCACTGAGCTCCCATACCCAGCACACAGTTCATTATGCACACACTCTGCTGTGTACAGAGTAATTAGCAGAACACACCCTCTCTCTGGAGATTTCTGCCCTGAACTTACCAGCTCTTTAACTGGCAGCAAAAGTCAACAACTTCAAGCTTCCTGTGAAGATGAAATCCAGACTTCCTGGTAGATAACCTTCGCTATCCAAAGAAAAGCCGTATCTCATCCATTCAGACAAAAGCTTGCTGGGGTCCATGGGTTAGTGGAAGAAATGTGATGGTACTGACTCCATATGCAGGGGCTGTGGTATATTCTTTATACTCCCTACATATCATATAGCATCCTCCGGGCTTTGGAAAAAACATTAACTCTTGGGTAGGAAAGATAGAGTCAAGCTATGACGACTGTGTGCCGCTCTTCCAGAAGACCCGAATTTGATTCCTTACACCCATGTCAGGAGGTTCCCAACCAGCTGTTCCAATAGCCCCAGGGGATCCAATGCCCTCTTCTGGACTCCACAGACACCTGAGCTCCAGTGCACATACCCACTCACAGACAAACACACACATGATCAAATAAGAAAATAAATAAAAATAAAAGATGCATTGAGTCAGTTCTCCAGTCATGATGGACTGACACATCTGAAACCAGCCCTTTCTTATAAAAGTTTAAATTTCCTAAATTGAATTGGTCTATAAAAAAAAATAGGACTTACAGGCATAAAGACACAATAATACCAACATTCTTCCATTTAAACCAAAGCCACAGGACTAGGGACAAATGTGGAGTTCTTGCCTAGCAGGCAGGAAGTGCTGAATTCCACTGCTACTGCCACATAACCTGAAACATGCCTGCAATCCCAGCACTTGGGAGGTAGAGCCAAGGAGGAGCAGGGGTTCACCGCCGTGCTTGGCTATATAACAAGTTCGAGGCCATCCTGTACTGGGTGAGACCCTGTCTCAATGGAGGGGAAAAAAGATCAAGACTAAATGGAGTGTGGGGTTTTATAGATGATTAGCCTTAGTGATGTTAAAGACAAAACAGAAAAATGAAAATTCCAACTAGAACTAGTTATGTAGCTACTCAACCCTTCAGAGCTTACAAGGAGGCAAACATGTACATGGCCCATTATTTCGACTTGTTTCTCTTCTAGAAGCAAAGCTACCTTGCAAAATAGAACACACATTCTGATAATTCTAACGTAGAGCAATACAATAGGAGTAATTCATACACATTTAAGTCTCCTGTTAACTTACAGCCTTTATTTGATGTTTATAAATATCTTCAGAGACCACAGCCCTGAAATTAAATAACAACAGCCACTTTATGAAAGCACTTTCTGACATGGGGCTAAAGGCAACGAAACTCCATTTCATTAGAAAAAATTCCCACAGGAAAACCAAAGCAATGACTGAGCATGCTGAAGCCATGGGATACTGACTGACCCATCTAAGAATGCATCACTAAATTCTTCCGCACTTTTTAATTTTCTGACATAGTTGGTCCCCCCCATCCTGTTCAGTTTTTGCATTCTATAAACAACTGAAAAGCTGTGTCTCTACTGCCTGCCCCAGCTCTCTCACAGATGCAGAGACGAGGTCTCTGGGAAGGAAAGTGACTGACTCAACATTGCAGGTGCTTAAAGGTCTCCTGAAAACAGCTGGTCCCCCAGTACAAAACAGATCTCTTCTGACCAGTTCTCTAAAAAAGCTGACAGAAAACTGTCAACAGGCTTGTCACAGATAATAAGACAATGGAGTTGTAAGGATCCTTTAGTGGTAGGTTCTATTACTTTAGCAACATACCGACCAACCCTAATCCAAAAAGTAAAAAATGCCAAGTGATGTATCTATGTATTCCTTAGGATGCTTGGCACAAAAGGAATAGAACAAGTGTGGATGGGGGGGGGAGGGGTGTCAGAAGAAACACACCAGGTCTGGGAAAAGGGCCTTAGAAGGAATAGAAAAGGATTCTAGGAAACCAGAGTCCCAGGGACTCTAGTTCAGAGGAAAGCAGCCATGCTTGGTCTTTGATAAGGCAGGGATAGACTCTTCTGAGCAAGGTCTTAAGAGGGGATAAAGTGGCCTAGTGAAGGGTACCATTTTCCTCAGCGATCTAACTACCAAGATGTGCCCATGCTCCAGTAAATAACCTCTCACCCACACTCATGCAAGGAGTCTCATTAAACTCAGAAAGACATAAAAGCAGATGAGGGACTTGTTGGGAAGATGGGGGTTTAGCAGAAAAGGGAGGAAAATGATCAAGGAGAATGATGGGTAAAAAGAACTTTCATTACAAGCATATATAAAACTGTTAAAAACTAAACCCACACATGCATAACATATACACACATGACGGGAGGGGGGAATTTCAGTCCCCCTTCTCCCTCTCCTAAATCACAAGGAAACCTGGAGGCATAAAGCACAAAATGGAATTCTCATTAAACTTTTAATATGGGACATTAGGTTCACTCATCCTTCAACTGAGACAGCGTGTCATATAACCTCAAAGGGACAGACCACTCAGGACTCTGCTACTCCCAAGTGGTATGGCCTTGGGCGAGTAGCTTCCCCTCTGAGCTTCTTTCCCATCCGTAAAACAAAGTCATGAACTACAGGAACTCAGCTCCCTCCCACCGCTTCCATTTGCTGGACAGGAATTCGGCATGAAGCAACCACCTAAAAATGCAGTAATCAGACTACAAATGAGCCTTGACAATAAATTCCCTGGAGGCAGGAGCATGCACCCTGGTTCTTCCACCTCCCATGCTAGGCCCAGAGTAATTACTTAATAACTGTTAAATGATGTAGATTCACCACACAGTATTTAGCAGATAAGAAGCTTTTTTGCATGCCAAACAGGTCTCCTCAAACTTCTCTCCCACCAGACATTTTAAATATGGCAGATTTTACCACCCCTGGGCTTTTAATAAAAAGAAGCCTTGCACAAGAAAACAAAGTTCCTTGTCATATTATGTGACAGTGATTGAATAGCTAGGTAGCACAAATTCTGCTCTTATACACAGTACAAAGCAGATCTGGGCTGCAGTGCTGGTACCGACCCATCCTACAAGTTGTATGATTCAAGGGTGAATCAGTTAAGGTAGCTCATTGCAAGGCCCCACAAAGGCAGTGACTATTATGGAAGAACTCCTGAATGACATCATAGGCCTGATCTCACTCTAGACTGATGCAGAGCTCAGTGGCATGCAATGAGACACACAGTTTATACTACCAGTGGAGCCCAAAGGCCTTGCAAATGCAGAGAAGGAAACACCTGTGTTGAGATATTATTCAACACCCAGACACATGTGTCTCAGTTTAGGCTCTGAGTGTTTAACCCTGTTCTACACTAGTGAAGTCGGCTGACTGGAGTCATGTGAGGAACTTGTAAAAGATGCTTTTATCCAGGCCTCAGTCCAAACAGAAGAACAGGGTAGTAAGCCAGACATGGTAGCACATACTTTTAATCCCAGCACTTGAGGGGCACAGAGAGGCAGGTGTCTCTGAGTTTGAAGCCACACTGTCTACAGAGTGAGTTTCAGGATGGCCAGGGGCTAC
>NC_045030.1:135612318-135613025 GCF_008632895.1 Mastomys coucha | reverse complement strand
GAAAGGAAAGAAAGAAAGGGAGAAAGAAAGAGAGAGAGAGAGAGCAATACAGACAGACAGACAGAGAGAAGGAGAAGAAGAAAAGAAAATTAAAGAGAAGAGAGGAGGAAAAGGAGGAGAGAGTGAGTGGAGTAAAGGAACAAACAGAGATTTGTTTTCTTATTCATTCCAGCCTCACTTGACTGAGAGGTGCAACGAGAGTTGACATGCCTTTCTTCCACCTTCTCCAAAATTGGTGTCAAGTCTAGCAGATGGCTCTGAGGACAGCATTCCAGTTCAGTCCCTTAGCACACAGTAGGACTACAGGGCTATTGCCTGAAAATCTCAACAAGGGGGTTTTCCATTTCCTTTCCTAACAGTGCTTGAGATGACATTTGTCCTTGGCAGGCAAGTATTCCACCACTGAGCTACACTCCCAGTCCTGTGGCAGGGAACTTAGGTTAGTGGGAAAAGGCAATAGCTCCTACAGCCCATAGCACACTGTTCCCTATAGCACACTTAACTGACCTTGAAGTTCATTTTTTGAAAGATTCTATACTCCTAACATTGATATTTCATGTATCCCTTCTCAACTTCTCTACTCAGTTTCAAAGGAGTCTGTCTGTCAGTCTCTGTCTCTCTGTGTTAATGTGTGTGTCTTGTCTATCTGTGTTTATGTGTCTCTTCTCTCTCTCTCTCTCTCTTTCTCTCTCTCTCTCTCTCTCTCT
>NC_045030.1:135611645-135612270 GCF_008632895.1 Mastomys coucha | reverse complement strand
TTGAGGGCCTCTTACTGCTCTTCTCCTCTTGGCTGACCTTCCGGACAATGAGCATCTTCTCCAGTCCACCCCTTGCATCACACAGGCAGCCAGGCGCCCAGGGCACAGCCTCCCACTCATGTTTTCTCAGTTGCCAACTCTTTTCTCAGGAATTGGCCTCTTTCATCCATTGAATCTTTCAGGATAGCCACTCCCTACCAATCACCTCCTTTGTTTATTCGTAATTATTTATCTATCTAGACCTTAGTGATAGAGCCTAAAATAGTTTCATGCATGCTAAACGTGTGTTCACCACTGAGCTCCACCCCAGACTCCTTTGATCCTTTAAATATTTTGCGGGTACTACTGTTGTTCTAGTTACTTTGTTTTGCTAAAGATGGAGCCCAGGACCTAACAAACGCTAACAAACGTGTTACACACAAAAGTGTTCTACCACTGAGCTACATACATAAGCCTTAACATTTTTTCCTAATTACCGATAAAAATCTGTGCTTGCAGCAAATTCACACAATATAGGATGATAGTAAATAAGAAGTTAGACTGTCTCCCTTCCTCCAACCACTCCGGAATAAGCAACCTTTGGTATATGTTCTTCCAGCCATTTTACAGTGTGCTCATAAAACAA
>NC_045030.1:135600776-135611586 GCF_008632895.1 Mastomys coucha | reverse complement strand
AAAAAAAAAAAAAAAGAAAGAAAGAAAGAAGAGAAAATGCATTTATAAAGGGCTTTTTAATCATACATATTGTTCTGCAATTATTTCTTTTTGTTTTAGTAATTAAAGTACAGTAAACAGCTTTCAAACTGGTTTCAAAAGACTTTTCAAGCCACACAATATTCACTGACCTGATTCAGCTACTGATGGATTCTTTCCCCAATGCTCTCTGTTTACCAACTACCATAAAGACACACACACACAAAACAAAGGTCTTCACAGATTAAAATGTATAGGGTAAATATTTAGAGGTGGGTGCAGTGGTTGGTGACAGAGGCCAAGCCTTTTCCTGAGTCCTTCTGGGCCTCCTGGCTCAGTATTGCTTGGCAGAGGTCCAGCGCCTTTCCTGAAACTCCGGACACTCATTCCAGTTCTTTGGGCGTCTTTCTATTTCCAATGCTTTGCTAAGCCATACTTCTGCCCCTAAAAGAAAACATTCCCTACAATATTCTACTTTCACTTGAGCCTGAAGGATGCCCCTTGTCTTTTCTTCCTTTATATTCCCAAGGCAAATGCCTCCCTAACTGACATTTATAGTCCAAACCACACCTCAATGGCCTTGGGAATATTCCAGCCTTAAAGGTCTCAATGTTTCAAATACATGAGATTTAAACAAACCCCAAAATGCACTCATGACCTTTTAATCTAAGCCAGTCTCCTTACCTGAAAAGCAAAGGGACTGAATTAAACTCAACTGACTGAAAACAATTTTTAAAAAGAAACAGGAAGAAGCTAGGGATAGAGCGCAGCTGACAGTGCTTGGGAGAATGGACAAAGCCCCCAGCACCACACAAACTGAGTCAGACAGCACATAGCTATAATCCCAGAACGCCTGTAAACCCAATCAGAGATGGAAGCAGGAGCTCAAAAGCTCAAGGGCAGCCTTAGCTACATACAATTTAAAAACCTGTCTGGATTACTTGAGGTGGAGGGAAGGAGAGAAGAAATGAGGGAAGGAAGGAAGCTGACCCAGAGTGCAACAGAATTTAGAGCACAGAAAAACTGATTTAAAAGAACCAGACCTCACACTGAAGGAACACAAACTCTCAGGAGGGGCAAAGCATAACCAAGTACATAATGTAAGGCAAAAGAACATGCTAAAATAGACAGGAGTGGCTTTGGAAGCCTGAAGACAGCTTCATGGGGAGCGCCTGAGCCAGTCCTTGAATGATGACTAGCATTTCAACAGGAAGAAAAGAGCATGTCTGGTTGAGGGTGCAGCATGAACAAACAGAGAAGCATGGAGGGGCAGAGTGCACATGACTCAGCCTGAAAGCACAAGGAAGCACGGAACAGGAAACAAAATGGAAAGGCCTGGGAACAAAATCACAGCAGATCCTCAGTCCTAATGTATGGAGCCCAGGCGTCGATTCCCTAGAGGACTTGTGTATTCACCAACCCTGTCTGTGTGCCGTCTCTGACTGATTTGATAAGTGGCTGACTAGAAAATTACTCTAAAAACATTTTGAACCTGCACAGATACTCCCTGGGAAACGTGCCTATGGCTGATTAGCATCGTCAGCCAAGAACACCATAAACTATATGCACCTCTTTGTCTGCCATCCCTGCAAAAGGCAACTGGGAGCGGCCGATGGGTTTTCAAGAATGTATCATTCTGGCAGGAGCAAGAGCAGGAACAGTAGATAGAACAGGAAAGATACTCAAAGCAGAGAATATCCATCAGGAGGCTGCTGTAATAGGACACCTGAGACACATGCTATAGATGATGATGATGAAGATAAAGGTGATGAAGAAGAATTAGATGAACTAGGACAGAAGAATCATTAGAAAAGGAAGAGACGGATTGAAGCCAAAATAAAAAGGACTGGAGGAAAAAGTGGAGTCAGAGGCTATATCAATGTTGGGGCTGCCAGGCAAATGCTGAGCCTGTTTCTGCCTTCCTGGTGTCGTCTAGGACCCTTAAAATCACACATCTCGAATCAAGTGGCTGGAAGAACTGGAAAGAAAAAGCATAAACTGTTACGATAGTCTTCTCAGAATGTTCCTTTCTTAGTCCTTTCCATCACAGCCTATCTAGTGACCCAGGTTACGTTTGCCACCCTCTTCTTTCATGATTACTCTGCATGTTAACTAAAAGTTTAGTCAAGTTTGTTTAAAGGATGATTCATCTTGCTTGGCATTTTTCACAAGACTGTACAAATATCTCCTTTTACTTGAGTCCCATGCTTACCAAAAGAACTGAGGTCATCCATCCCTTCCAGAAAAGGGGGGGGGGACTCACACCTCTGAACATTTGCTATGCAAGAGCATTCTAAACATTTCACAAAGTCATGTACTTAATTCTTAAAAGAACCTCAGGAGATGGCTCATGGATTGAAAGCACTGTTCTTCCTGAGGACCAGGATTCAATGCCAGCTCCCATATAACAGACAGCTCATAACTGTCTACAACTGTAGTCTCAAGGGATCTGATGCCCTCTCTGGTCTCCGTGGGCTTATGTAAGGTACACAGACACACACGCAGAAAAAAAAAAAAACTTTCATACACATAAAAAATAAATTTAAAACATTCTGCTGGGCAGTGATGGTACACATCTTTAGGGCCAGCACTTGGGAGGGATCTCTGAGTTTGAGGCCATTCTGGTCAACAGACCGAGTTCCAGGTTAGCTAGGAACATAAAGAAATCCTATCTCAAACCCTCCCCCCCCAAAAGAACCTCATGAAAGAAATACTGGTATTATTACCATTACATGGTTAAGAAAACAGACCCAAGTACTTCAGGTATATTTATCCAGCAACAAACAGAAAAAGGGGATGAGATTTAGAAACCCAAGATAAAAGAAAACAAAAATAAACCAAGCCCAGAAATGTCAACAAACTTAGCCAAGCTAGAAAGCAGCAATGCTGGTCTAGCATTCGAAGCCAGCTAGTCTGGCTCTGGGGCCTGTATATATAACTAGCCTCCATATGTCTTATTCTATAAGAAGACTGAAGCACAGACAGGCTACTTGTTAAGCCCAAACTACTCAGCGTTGTCAACCCAATTAGTAACAAAGCTAAAGCCAGGAGCCAGATCTACCTAGCCCCTAACCCAGTAGTCTTTGTCTTTCTTATTGTGCACTGTTCAAGTCCACCAGGCTAACAGATCATCTTGACCCTTTTCCTTCTTTCATCACTCTTGCTTATGCTCAACAGAGCTTCTATGTTCTGCTCTGGGTCTCAGTTGCTAATCTCTTTCAAAGAGGAATGACCTGTTTGTAGCCACAGCTGCATGTATAATGATTGTAAGCAAACAATATCTGGGGACAGGCCATCCTGGCTTTACACACAGGCTCGGTGCTCCCACAGCTTCCTGCACCAACTGTCTATGACGGGCCGCACACAATGCTGGCATCAAGAACTGGCTCTCTAATGGAGAAGTGAAGGCAAAAAAATGCCCACCATTTAATCCTGCATGCCACAGACAAGATTTCTGTGGGCAAAAGTCTAATTCCATTTTATGCCCCCAAACTTGGAGGTGTAAAGAGGCCTTAGGTGGCATCACAGGAAGATGCTAAGTTAGGAAGTCCACAGGTAGACATGGGCATCCACTGGGCATCTGCTGAGAGTCCTAGAGGTTCCTGTGTCCCAGAACAAAAGATTGGACAGGGATGGGTGGATATCAAAAAGACTGAATCAAGAGAAAATGCACTTCCAAGAGAAGAACGAAGAGGAGCTGGGAGAAAGCTCAACAGCATCCCTGCTTTACTGACTGGGGCAGTCATAGGTAGCAAGTTTGTCCATCTTTGCATTCGCTGTTAACAAGGTGATCTTGGTGAAGAGGTTTCCAATCCTTCCCATAGCCTACTGGAGTTCTTCATATGCTAATTTTGACCTGAGCTAGCTGATCTACTCTGCTGCCCCAACGTTGGGCAGTCATTTCACCTCTCAGAGTCATTTGCTCATCTAGAAAATGAGGAAGGATCAACACCCCTGAACTAGACTTGGAGGTTTCTGTTAGCTCTTTTTCCGATCACTCAGCTGTTTCAACAAGGGAAGAAAGTGTTGCAGGAATATCCTATGTCAACAAGTCAACAAAAGGGGAAATGAATGAGAAGCAAATCAAAGAATTAGATAAATCCAAAGTGACCTCGTGGAAGGCTGCAAATGAAGTAATCCATGAGCAGTAAGTAGACTTAGCACCAAGCCAGCAGCATATTTCATGAGTGCTGAAAATTGTTAAAAATTGTCTCGGGGCGTGGTCATGCATACCTGTAATCCTGGAACTCAGAAACAAAGGCAGAAGGTTCCTGGGTGCCCGGACAACCTGGAGGACTACATAAAAAGACAAACACCTTGTCTAAAAGACAAAGTCACACGTGTTATTATCACAGTCAACGTTTCGTTTCCAGGACTGTAGAAGATAAACATTACAGTGGGCTCCTCCTCTGAAATCTTTGCCCATCAGACCTGTTCCTGGTTGACAGTAGCTCAAAGGTAGGCAGGAGACTCAAAAGACAAGAGTTTCTGTATGGTAAGCATGCCAATTATATTGCCGCACATACCTGTAATCCCAGAACTGGGAGCCAGCTGTTTAAAGTACACAGAAGAAAAGGAAGAAACCCGTTGATAAGGAAAGACAAAAAGAATGTGGAAGCACTAGATAGCCGTCAGACAATCTTCAGACTGGGAGGTCATTGAGGATCAACCCTCCCACTCCTGGACTCCACCCTCCCTTGTTACTCTGGTAACACCCCAATCTAAGAAAGGGAAACATCACTATCAAACCACCTTAAGATTTACAGAGCGGTACAAAAGGAAGGCAGAGATGAGGGAGCTTTGTTGAGGCCCATTAAAGGAAAGCTACCTCCTCCTGATAAATCTTTAAAGTATGAGCTTTGAGTATGGGACCTGAGTTCTAACCTCTGGCTCAGGGTGGAAACAATGTTCTAAACTGAGCTAGAGTTCTAACAAAGGTTATAACCTCATAAAACATGCTCCCCCCTCCTCCTTACCCTTAATCATTAACCGACTTGTGCCTGCCAGTGAGCCACATGGCCACCTTCAGAAAAACCGAAAACATGCTAAGGAGATGGGAGGACTAATTATCCTCTTAATGAGACAATGTCCTTACACCTCCCAGAAGCCTCTTCTTCAGTGCACTTGCTGGGAAGTCTGCCTGCTTTTCTAACTCACGAAATATACCCCCCCACACACCGCACACTGTTATTACTTCTTTGGATAGCAGTTAAAGGCCTAAGTATAAGGCCTGCATATGCTTGCCCTGACACTAAGCTTCTTCATTCTCCTCCTCCTCCTCCTCCTCCTCTTCCCTGCCCCTGTAGCTATTTGCAAACTTACATCTAGCTCAAAAAAAAAAAAAAACTCTTTTAAGAAAATATTGTTTCCCTCTGACTCTATTTTTAAGTTCTATTAGCAATGAAACTAAAGAACCTGCAGAAAGGGGGTCAGTTGAAGCCACAGCAGGATTCGGGAACTTAATCCAGGTTATTAGTGAAGTGACTGTGGAAAAGGAGAATTTTAAAAATAATAACAACAATAACAACAGGTATGGGTCACAATGTACTTTGCAAATTGTTTGTCAGGACAGACCCAAAGCAGGGAGGAAGACATTGGGGGAACTGATCCAACCCTGGTTTCCGCACGGGTCCATCTGAGCAAACACAGCTCTAGCTGTGAAACATGACCGAACAGGAATGGACTTGTCAAGGAGACCCAGGGACACAGCAGCCTTCATACTCCTTGCAGATCCAACTCAGCCTTGGACAAAAGCCTTTCCAGAGAGGGCCACAGGGCTAGGTCAATCTATCTTCTCTCTTCACTTCCGGGCCAGAAAAAAAAAAAATCTCACAAGCAAACAAGGACATATGACCTTGGCTGGTGCTAGCTCTCTTCAGAGAGCTGGATGGGGAAGTTACAGAGAAGGGAAACCCACAGGTAAAATGAGTCACTTTCCTCTGGGTGCCCACATTGCTTCCTGCTGGAAAGGAGAAATGCCTGGGGGAGGGGAGGGAACTGGGGAAGCAGCAGCCCACAGCCCTGGGGGCCTACTGTTCAAGATAATGAGGCACTTGTGCACGAGACCCTCAGCAACATTCCTCCTGGGTGCGGAGAATACAGTGCAGTGAACAGAAGAAAGAATAAAAGTGTAGTAAAGGGCACATGCACACACACCCAAGAGCCTGAAACTTCCAGAAAGGAAACTTTTAACAAATGGAACTGGATATGGAACAAGACCTAAGGCGAATGGAACCTTTACAGTAATCCTTCCTAAGTCTTAGAACAGTCACTTTGGAGAAATCTCCTTTTTTCTTTTCTTTTCTCTTTCTTTTTTTTTTTTTTGAGGGGTTGTTTTGTTTTGTTGTTTTGTTCCCCCCTCCCTCCCCGCCCCGATGGGTTTCCCTATATAGCCCTGGCTGTCCTAGAACTCACTCTGTGGACCAGACTGACCTTGAACTCATGAGATCTGCCCACCCCTCCCTTGTGAGTGTTAGGACTGAAGGTGTGCACCACCACTGACGGTCTGTCCTTCCCTTGGGTTGCTGTTTGTTGTAGACATGGGGAGCCAGGACTATCCCGGGTAGCACTGTTTTGTCCTCAGGTAAAGAACTGCCTATTACCCATCGTTGCCTGTGAATAGACTCAAGGATCTTCCTAGGTAAGGGCGAGGCATCTCCCTATCCCATGGCTGAAAAGTCACAGGACAAAGGGGTATAAGGCCTAGACACTGCATTTAAATTGGGCCTTCCTCTTAGGACTGGTGCCTTAGACTCCAGAGCACAGTCTATTTTAAAACAGCAGTTCTTGAAAAGAGAGGTTTACCGAATACCTAGCATTGTAGAGGGCACTGTGATCTGCTGCTGCTGCCGCCGCCGCCGCCGCCGCCGCCGCCGCCGCCGGTTTTGTTCTATCTGCTGGCATGTAAGCAAAGGCATCAGGAGTCTGATCTCCTGAGCAGCAAGCTTTCCACTACACTGTGCTTCCCCATTAGCAGATACTGGTCTGCTTTAAAGCTACTTTTCTGAGCCTGGGTATGTATGTAGCTCAGTGGTAGAAACTTACCCAGTATACACAAGGCCTTGGGTTCTATCCCCAAGCTCTGCAACAAAATAAAAAGTAAGAAAAAAATTTTTTTTTTTTTTTTTTTTTTTCTGAGACAGGGTTTCTCTGTCTAGCCTTGGCTGTCCTGGAACTCACTTTGTAGACCAGGCTGGCATGGAGCTCAGAAATCCGACTGCCTCTGCCTCCCAAATGCTGGGATCAAAGGTATGCACCAACACTGCCCTGATTGTTTGTTTTTTTCAAGACAGGGTTTCTCTGTGTAGTCCAGGCTGGCCTGGAACTTATAGGAATCCACCTGCCTCTGCCTCCCAAATGCTGGGATCAAAGGTGTGCGCCACCACTGCCCAGATGGTTTATTTTTTTCAAGACAGGGTTTCTCTGTGTAGCCCTGGCTGTCCTGGAGCTCACTCTGTAGACCAGGCTGGCCTCAAACTCAGAAATCTGCCTACCTCTGCCTCCCAAGTGCTGGGATTACAGGTTTGCGCCACCACTGCCCGCCTCTAAGATTGCCTTTCTCTGTGAGTGGTTCATTCTCTGTGAACAAGTACCGAACCCTCAATCAAAAGACATTAAGAAAAAAGTAAAAGTGAAATCCATTCACCTGTCTTTATCCACCCCACCCACCGAAAACCACTCTCTCTAGCTCATCTCCACCCTGGTTTCCTAGACTACCAATCTCAAGATAGCTTGCGCCATGGAATCAGCACACTAATACAAAGAAAGAAAAAGGAAGCCAAGAGGTCTCTGGACAACCACCAGGGCCACCTCCTGACCCCCAGTCTTCCAAAAGACTAGTTAACCTATGGAAACCTTCAGAATACCCACGACCATTATCAGGCAGGAGATAGCTTCACATGAAAACCAGTGTTTCTGCCCACTGCATGCCTGACACAAAGATTCTAGGGAAGCTTTTTGTTAGTTAAAATTCTAAATCCAGCCTCAAATCTCTCCCATCAGGCACCCAAGCATGAGACAGCGGCAGTCATAATGATAATCATGAAGGCATCTCTCATTTAGTCACGGTAGTTGGGGTGACAGTGGTGGCAGTGACTGTTGTCACCCTAGTCATCGCTATCACAGCTAAACCGTAACTGAATGCACACTATGAACGGTACCACTTACTGAACAGTAAGTGACTTACTGATAGTTTCTCAATCTTTCCACAGCCCTGATACGCTGACACCTGATCATTTCATTTCACAAACATGGAAAACACAAACTAAGCTGCCCAGGGTTGCATAGTTAAAAGGATTTCAAGACTGTAACACCTCAGCCCACATCTGCCTTGAAATACATTGTACTACAGTTACTGCCAGTAAACGCTACCTTCCGGTGGCATGCTCACAGCAAGCCAGGACGTCTGCTCAGTGCTCGATTGAAATGACTTAATTTAACTTTCACAACAAGCCTGTTGGTTAACTACTGTTGGTACTCTTGTTTTGCAGATGAGCAAAACTGATTGAGTAGTTCAATAGTATGTGAAAGGTCACACTGCAACTCAAAGCCAAAACCAGGAAATAGAATTCAAAAGCTCTCTCTACTAAGGCCCAACTTACATTGGGACAAGGAGATATTTCCATCGCCCTACTTAGTCAGGAATCCTGCTGTGTCCGAATCCTGATGTGTTCTGTTTCAGCAAATTAACGCTGGTGAGAAACCTCTCTAGTCGTCCCACATACATTCGGGACTTGGCTAACTCTAGGAAAAGAGGACCCAGCTCCTTCTAGAGGTATCTCCTAGCTCCCATTTCCATCAACCCGATTTCTGAAGATAACACCTCCCCATGGTCCTCTGCTAATGCTATGCCCAGACCATCTAATAAATGTTTACTCAGAGCTCCCAGAGCCACAGTTAAGGGCCTTAATGTGCAATCTGGCTCCATGCCTTATTTAATCAGCACCTGAATGAAATGTCTCTTTGCAAGCAACAGCCAGACCCTAGTCAGCTAGAGTCTTTCTGCAAACACAGCTGGTGAACTGGCAGAGGCCATTCCACTCACAGGCAAAACAGACCCCAAGGTGACAGCACTGCTAACTTGTGATGCGAATGGGAGCTGGAAAGCACTGGGATGGAATGATGATAGATAGGTAGGCTCAGGCTTCCTTTCCCTTCCGGATGATCACAGGCTCCTTCTCCTACACACCTGAGCACCTGCAGTGGGCCAAAGTCTGCACGCCTCCTGCCAAACACTTCTAGCACCTCAGCCCCCTGCTGTCCACATCCTTTGGAAGCAACCAGTACAGAATGCTGTACTTGGCCAGCGGGAAAAGATATTGATAGCTGCAATTCTAGCTAGAATGGGGGACAGAAACAAAAGCACTAACCCTGGGCAAGGAACATGGAAAAAGCCAGCTGCTCAAAAACACTAGGCCAGGGGGGAAGGTAATAGGTAACTTTTTTTTTTCTTTCAAAACAAGGTTTATTGATTTGGGGGTTTTCTTTACAAGGGATGGTTGATTGATTGATTTTTTTGAGACAGGGTCTCTTAAATAGATAGGTCTGGCTATACTGAAACTCATGTAAACAAGGCTAGCCTCGAACTCAAAGATTTACCTGCCTCTGCCTCCTGAGTGCTGGAATTAAGTGTGTACCCCCTGGCCTAGATGGTTTTTCTTTTTCTTTTTCTTTTGGTTTGGTTGTTTTTCAAAACAGGGTTTCTGTGTAGTCCCTGGCTGTGCTGGAGCTCACTTTGTTGGCCAGCCTGGCCTTCTGGCCTTGACTCAAGAGATCCACCTCCTTCTGCCTCCTGAGTGTGGGTATTAAAGGCATGTGCCACCACCCCATGGTGAGGTTTATTGATTTTTTAAAACCCAAATAGTCATTTAAAAAGGTGTTTTTTTCTTTTAAACAAATTCACACAAAGAAATAATCAAAAAATGACAGCAGTAACTAGCAAGAGAAATAATAATTATATTCATTTTTATGTTTAGTTACCAGTTCTGTTTTCACGAACAGTGAAAAACAAGAAAAACCCAGAGCCCAGAGCCTCAGATTTTCAAGCAGAATGTCTTAAATAAACACATGGAGTCAAAGGGTTTTCTGGTCCCACCCCTTTTAAGCAGCTATGCATAAAAGGCTGTCTTCCTTCTTTATACTCAAGAGTATTTTAATATGGTCTCAGTCCTTTGTCTAAAGACAAAGAGACTCAACTTTCAGTCCAACACAAAAGGAGAATCTCAAAGATAAATAATGCAACAACTTTCTTCATTTTTAAAAATGAATTTTTCTTTTCTGTTTTTGAGAAGTATCTCACTATACAGCCCTGATTAGCCTGCAACTCACTATGTAGACCAGGCCAGCCCCCAAACCACACTGATCTGCCTGCCTCTGTCTTCTCAGTCTAGAGCCCAGGCCAGGCCCCAAACCACACTGATCTGCCTGCCTCTGTCTTCTCACTCTGGAGACCAGGCCAGGCCTCAAACCACACTGATCTGTCTGCCTCTGTCTCCTCACTCTGGAGACCAGGCCAGGCCTCAAACCACACTGATCTGCCTGCCTCTGTCTCCCCAGGACTGGGACTAAAGATGCATGCCACCATTCCCAGACTGGCTCTTTCACATTTTAAAATGAAATAACTGTGGGCTAGGGAGACAGTTCAACAGGTAAAGGCATTTGAGACAAACCCAGAGACCTGAATTCTACCTCCAGGACCCACTTAGCAGGAAGAAAGAACCAACTCCCAAAGCTGCCCTTTGATCCCCACACACCCACATTTCATACACGAACCTACCCACACACAGACACTCCC
>NC_045030.1:135597135-135600766 GCF_008632895.1 Mastomys coucha | reverse complement strand
GAAACCCTGTCTAGAAAAACAAAACAAAACTAAACTCATTCTTTCCCAGATAGCCAGTGGAGTCTGTCCACATGCCATTCCCACTTCAGTGTGACCCTTTTAATTGGAGGGTCATTCTCCCCAGTTCCCCCTGGCATGTCACATTGTGTAATGAAATGGAGATTTGTTTTTATTATATTTATTTACTTAGTGCGGTCAGAAGACCATTTGCAGGGGTTGGTTCTCTTCTTCCATTATTGGAATCCCAGGGATCGAATCCAAGTCAACAGGCTTTAGCAGCAAGTGCTTTGACCTGCTGAGCCACCTTGCCAGTCCTCAAATGGACATTTGACACTGTAGAAGCATTGTGTTAGAGCTAGAAATACTCTGGAAGGAGGCCAACTTCAATGGAGTTGTCAGGTAAAAAGACAGAGAAATGGGAAAGAAGGACTGTGAAAAAGGTAGGAAAGCAAGAAGTCTTGAAAAAAGAGAAGGAAGGAGGGAAGGAAGGAGAGAGAGAGAGGAGAAAAGCTTACCTGGTGAATTCTGCTGTGAAGCTAGCTCTTTCAAGAGGGCAACCATCTCATGAATAGGTAAATAATCACATCCAGGTAGCACAAGGGGTGCATGCTATCTCCACTAATCTATGCTAACTTACCTCAATGTTCTTCTGCTTATCTGTCCTTGATGGCACTGGCCTTCCTTGGGATAGAACAGGGAACACGACCTTCTATAGTGCACGGACATCTGACCATAATCAATGGCCAAGAAATGATAAAGCACTCTCAAAGCTCCACTTGGCCTTAACAAGGAAGAAACAGGAAATGGGTCCTGATAACCAGCAAAGACAGATCTCTCTATGTTGTCCTGGCTGGCCTGGAATCCATTATGTAGAACAGGCTAGCCTAAAACTTAGAGATAACTGCCTGCCTCTACTTTCTCAGTGCTGGGATTAAAGGACCTATGTTCCCAAGACTGGCCCATAGATTGTGTCTTATAGCTAGAATTCATGCCTTTCTCCTTTTTGTTGGGCCTCATTCTAGGTATGTAAACAGAGAACAAGACAAAGGCCCCCGCTCTCACAAAGCCAACATGCCTCCTATGTGAGTCAGCTCAAATCAAATGTCACCTCAAAGAGAAAGTATTTCCTTAAATGCATTATCAAAAACTCTTCTCCCTTTTATGTTTCATTCATGTATGACTCTACACATAAACATTGTAAATGAATTGATCCACTATCTTACCTTTTTCAACTATGAACCCAATCGTGAATATCATTTACTATTGAATCTCCAGTGCCTGGCTCCAATGTTTAGCATACAATAGGCATTTGCAAACGTGTATTAAATAAAAACAGAAATTAATAAATTTGCGGATGGAGGTATGGCTCAGAAGTCGCTCTCCCAAAGGATGCAGGTTCAGTTCCCAGCACCTACATGGTAGTTCCTACAATCTGTAATTGCAGTCCCTGGGGATCACATGTCCTCTTCTGGCTTCCAGCAGGCACAAGGCAAGCACGTGGTGCCTAGATATACATGTAGGCAAAGTATCCATACACATAAAGTTAAAATCTCAAAAAAAAAAAAAATTAAGAAGGAATGAATTCTTACAACCACTTAAGACAAGAGTCTCACATATAAAGAGTTAGGACGCAACAACCAGGTGTCAAAATGGCCTCCTGGCAATTGGGAGAACTTACTGGTTAAAAGGAGAATGAAAAAGAACAAAGTCCTACTTGAAATACTCTAATGACATCACCCGACAAAAATTTGATGACCTTATTCTGTCACTTAAGCCATATGACCTACATAAAGTACATAACTACAAGAACTACCTACCTAGTCTGTACTAGCAACCCATATACACCACTGCCAGAAGCCTAAATGCCTTGCCCGTAGGCTGCTCAGTTTCACAACAACCAGGAGAAGTACTTAGGCCATCTTCTCACTTACTATTTCTGCCACCAAATAGCTCCCAGAAATGGGATCCAGAACTGGGAGAATTTTGTTTAGTTTGGGGGCAGTTTTGTTTTCGTGAGCGACAGTCCACTGGAGGGATTACAGGTATGACCACTACAGCTGGTGACAAAGTACTGTGCATGCTGGGCAAAAATGCTACCAAGTAGACCTATAGGCCCAGCCCACCAAGGAGTTTCTTTAAAATTCAAGCACGGGGTAGTGGCACACGCCTTTAATCCCAGCAACTGGGAGGCAGAGGCAGGCAGACCTCTGTGAGTTTGAGGCCAACCTGGTCTACAGAGTGAGTTTCTGGACAGCTAGAGCTACATAATGAGACTATATCCCAACCCCCTCACACCTAATAATATTACGAATGCCAGCTCCACCCCTTATGGTAGGATGTTTAATCCCAGCACTAAGGAAGCAAGAACTCTACGAGTCCTAGGATAGCCAGGGCTACATAGGGAGATCCTGGCTCCTAAATAAATAGAAAATCAAAACATCATAGCGCCATCCTTACCTTGGACCTGTCTTGCTACCTATAGAGGGAGTCAGGCACCTACATTATAACAAGATAATCACTGCTCTCCATTCCCATTCCTCTCTTCATGTCTGTCCAGCCTGGCCAGATAGGGACCTTTGAGACTGACGTACCTCAGTGTAACAAAACATATGCATAGCAAAAAGAAAAGGAAAAGGAAAAGGAAAAAATGGGGCTTTGGTATAAGTCATTGGTATGACATTTGCCTAGTACACACAAAGTATGCAGTCTTTGCCCAGCACTTCAAAATAAAGGATAATAATAATAATGATATAAAAGACAAGGACAAGATGAAAAACTTGCCTCTCACTAAGAATATTTCAAGTAGACACAAAGACAATGAACTACCACTGAAGAATACAAGAGAACAAAAAGAAAAGTGAGTCACCGGCCTAATAACATCCTTTTTATTTATATATTAAAACAAGGCACTAACATTGTCATGCCCAGATGTCTACCAAGGGACAAAGACAAAGGTCCAACAGCATGATTTCCTCACCAGGAACACATTGGATCCAGGGTGGGCCATGGTTTTAGTAACCAGCTCTTTGGGGTGGAAATTCTACAAGATGTGTGTGCTCTAGAACCAAGCCTGCCTCTATCCTCTGACCATTTGAAAAACCTATCAGAAAACTCACTTCTCCAGCACAACAGACATATGAACCACGTCTGTGAGATCTCAAAGGAAAACCAGCCACCAGGGGAGAAGGAAAGGAAAACAAAACATCAAGTCTGTTAGTCACTTAGTCCATCTCCATTATCCAGGACCACAACATCATTATACTCTGGTCTGCACGGAGATAAGATATTACATGCATTTTCTTATTTAAAAAAAAAATCTGCTCCTGCAATAGTGGAAACTGAGGAAGCATGCCAAAACAAGGAGCCTCACCAAACAAACAAACAAACAAAATGCATACTAAGCACACACTCTGCCTCTGAGCTATACCCCAACCCTTTTCCTGATATTCTGAGAAGTGCTGAGAGGGTTGGGAAAGGAGGACGAAGGATTTTAATAGAATGACAAGAATAACTGGAGTCAGGTCAGGATCATCTAGAAAGGTTTCAAAGAGGAGAATCCTCAGAGGGGAATTTACAGAGAGAAAGAATCAAAAACAAACCCCCATGAAGACTGAGAAGGGGTGTGTGTGTG
>NC_045030.1:135590716-135597107 GCF_008632895.1 Mastomys coucha | reverse complement strand
CAGGAGCCAGAAACATACTGCTGTTTGAAAGCAAACAGGATGTCGTTGGATTGTATTCACAGGTGCGTGGCATGAAAAGACTGAAAGGAAACCACATTCCTCTCTGCCTGCTATGGCCTGGACCTCTGGAAAGAGTTACAGTGCCCAATTTTGCAGGCTGTGCATTATAAGGGCATGGAAACCTGGGCAAGGATCCAGAGAAAAGCAACAGGGATTATAAGAAAAACGGCTCTTGGGAGCCACCGGGAAAAGTGAAAAGGAGTTGAGTCTAAAGCAAAAACATACTGGTCACTTGCCATTTTGATCAGCTTTGCCCAGCTTCTCTGGTTAAGTGACTGCTGAGGTATCTAGCAGACTAAAAAAGCTTTGCTTTCCCTCTATTCATTTTCATGGAAAAGAGCTAGAAAGAAAAGGGTTAAATAATTTGTTCAGGTTCCCGCAGAAAGCCATACGCATCAATAATATTCAACTCCAGTGTTAGATGGAGATGCTTAATTCACCAATCTATAGCACCTCTATTTATAATAAATGTAGTCTCCTAAAGACTGCCGACAATGAAAGATGGGGAAATTCTCTGCAATCTTCTCTGGAGAGAAGAATAAAATAAACTAAAACAAAGTCATGCCTCAAGGCCGAGACTTATATAAACATTAATCCCCTGGTGTCCTTCTGGTCTGATGACAAAGGACACAGTGCATCTGATAAGCTATCAGCAGATTGCTGGATTCCTCAATGTACCCATTATCCATGAACATAGATCCCACATAAGAACGGTAATCAGTGCTCCAGACAACAGATGGAGAGTGAGGAGCTGTGTCTCCTGTGAAGTCAAGGGGGAAACAGACGTCCTCATTCTCAACTCTTTGTCAAATCCATCCATCAGTCTATGGAATGTACCAGTAAATATTCAAGTCACAGAGGATACCACCAAAAGAGCAGTTGGGCTTTGTTTTGTTTTAATTTTGGAGATGGGTTTCATATATCCCAGAATGGCCTCAGTCTTGCTATGCACCTGAGGATATCCTGGAACTTCTGACTCTTCTGGTCTCTACCTCACCAGTACAGTGATTCCAGGCATGTGCCACCACGCCTGGTTTATCAAGTGCTAGGGATCAGATGGAGCCTAGGGTTCCATGCATGCAAAATAAGTGCTCTTCCAACTGGGCTCCAGCCCAGCCCAATGTTCAGAATCTGTGACTAAAAACCACTGCATACTTTTAGAAGGGGAGGGGCTGGGGGTGCACACTTTCTCATCACTTGGGAGGCAGAGGCCTGTGAATTTTAGGCCAGCTTCATTTCAAAGTGAGCTCCAGGCCAGCAAGAGGGGAATGGTGAGTTCTTGTGTCAAAATGGAGAAGGGAGAGGAAGAAGAGAAACAGGAGGAGGAGGAAAGGAGGGGCCAGGGAGGGAGGGATTGAAAGGTAAAAGAGAGAAAGAAAAGGGGGGGAATAGCATTTAGCAAACCCAAGGCAGGAAAGTCCTATCTGGTGGAAATCAAACCTCTAATATATTATATTTTTAAAAGACAAAGCATATAATAACAAACACAATTCTAAAAAGAGAGAGCTAGGCTGCAGAGGGGGCTCAGAGAATAAAAGTGCTCACCTGTGCAGGCTGGACAACCTAAGCTCTATTTCCAGGACCTAGAGTGGATGTTTAGGATAATGAACATCTAGAAATTGTGCTCTGACCTCCATACATGCACTGTAGTATGTACATATAGCCACATAGGCGCGCACACACACACTAATAAAATAAATTTACAAAACAAGAAAAAGCTCAGTATTACTGACCAAATTTTTTTTGGGTTTTTTTGTTTTGTTTTGTTTTAAGTACTGGCTAGAAGCTACAGGTCAATTATCACACATTATAATTTGTTAAATGCCTAGCCTGCTTCATGTGTATAGACATTGAAGATTAAATTGTATATGCTGTACCTGGTTAAGTTCAGTGCCTAATCAGATGTTAACACAGACACAAGCAGAGCCCACAGGAATTTAGCAATTAAACAAAGCATGGAAAAGGAGATCTTTTCATTATGTTCTTAAAATAAACACCACATAATTGGATTCAAGGAAAATAAAGTAAGTTAAGATGTGTTCAGAACAAAAGAGAACAAAGAGAAAGGAAGAAAGGAAGAAAGAAAGAAAGAAAGAAGAATCAGTAAGTTAGTGTCGATCCCTATTCCTTACAACACAATGAGCCAGACAGACTGTTTTGTTTAAATTTGACACAGTCCCATTATGTAGGCCAGACTGGACTTGAACTTGCTGTCCTCCTATCTAAACCTCTTAGTGCTGATATTGCAGACATTCGCCATCACATGTAGATAGTCTGGCATTTCTTTTAACTCTTCTGCCGAGAAACTGTAGTTTGGTTGTTTGGGTTTTTTTCCAGATTTAAACAGCTACAAGAATCTCTTCTGACTAATCCCAGATTCCCACTATGGCAGCTGAGAGTTAAAGCCACCTGTGCCACTAAGTTGCTTGGAGATTTTTTTTTTGGTAAACAGTCCAATGGCTCAGTAAGTCCATCCTCTCCCGGCCCCTTGCCATAATTCCTACCTGCCAAAAAACATGGGCAAAAAGGGATTGAGTGGTCATGCTTGAAAAAAAACCCTTATTGGTGTAGTTGGCAGGCAGAGCAGATATTTAGCACAGGGCTTAATAATGCCGTGCTAACCTGGGCAGTTGCATCTCTGGCTGGAGCCTAGCTGTGAGCCGAGACTACTGCAATCCTATAAGCCACTAACAGTCTCCCATCCTCAGACCTCGGAGAAATCACGTGAGACCAAAAAGAAACGCAACAGCAGGAATGTTAATCAGGGACAGAATCCAGACACAAGTTAAGGCCTTCCTTATGTTACTACAGTTGGCAGCCACCCAATGTAGCCTGGCTGTGACGAGGGTCTGTGTAACAAGGCGTTGCAAATGAATATTTTGCAGACTGAAAAATGAGAGCTGGAGAAAGGAATCAATTTCCCTCCAACTCCTCTACTTCCTGGCCTAAAGTAACATGGCCCTTGTTACATACTTAAACAGACTCTCCTAGAAAAGATCTTTCTACAAAGCCAAACTGGAATCAACAGATAGTATCAAACACTGAGCATGCTCACCTTGAAACTCCTTTTCATTTCAACTCACATCTCTGCATTCTGTTACTATGTTATATCCTCACTTCAGCTAATTCACTTGCAAAAAGCATTTCCTGATTCATAACACCTACCCTTTGCAATAGACACAATCACAGGAAACATTTTAACATCTCTTTCTCCAGGCCTAAGCTAATCTACCACAACCTTGAATAAGATAATGCATAGGAAAGAGCTTTACGAGCAGTAAAATGGTAGATAAATGTAAGGTGTTAGTCTTCCAAACTAAATCATTAGTCATTTTTGCATACAAGACAGAACACTGGCTGTAACCATCCACTGTTACTGTTTTTTTTTTTTAAACTGACTTTTATCAACTTGAAAAAAAAAAACCAGTATGAGTTCTAAGGAAGAGCCACACAGAACACATTGAAAGTTGGATGCATCAAAGCATGGGACCTTAGTAAGTTACAAAGCAGTGATTGGGACTAGAGGACAAAGGAGTACGATCCTCAGGGCATGGCCAGAATGTATCAGCATGATTCCTTTCTCTGCCTTCTTCACCCTGTAGCTGCTTTAGGGCATAATCTAAGGGGAGGGGAAAACACTCACAGGGGGCTAGTCCCCCAAACATCTGCCCCTCAAGTGCTACCATCCTCTGCATGTGACCCAAGGATCGCCTGGACAATTTTACTTTACCAAGAGCCATAAGGAGCAAAAGCAAAGGGTGGGCTGGGTAGCTACCCTGAGCTCCCTAGGGACCAGTTTCCCTTTTTTTTTTTGCATAAGGAGGTCAAAAGCCTTTCAGAGTGTCTCTGTTATATATCCAACGGTTCTGGAGCAAAGAATCATACAACAGACTGTCAAGGGCTAAGAGTACAATTCTTGTCTCATCATACGGGTAGAGAAACCGAGGCTCAGAAAGGGTACTTTCCCCTAAGTCATACAACTAATTAACTCCAGGCCTCCTGAGTCTTCTAAGAGCCTCTAAAATCTTTCCTTTAAAAGCCATGGCGCTTCCAAGGTTTGAGGTCATCACCCCAGTAGCAGCCCCAGTGAGGCTGAATTGAGCCCTTTGTTGACCTTCTAGATCTGTGGTTGCCAGAGGCCTCAAGACCTCTTTGTAGAGGTACCCTCTGACCCACCACCTGCACTCCTGTCTGAAGAGGCACACGCAACAGAAGGTCAGGTGTGTTGTTTCCCCTCATTAACAAAAAGGCCATTCATTTAAAAGAAAGAAAGAAAGCGGACGGCAAATCGGACGGGTCAAATTTGCACAGAACGTTTAGCTAAGACAACCCGGACTTTGCTGTGAATGGCACCATTTTTCCAAGAAGTTCTCTCTCTCTCTCTCTCTCTCTCTCTCTCTCTCTCTCTCTCTCAAAAAAAAAAAAAAAAAAAAAAAAAACAAACAAACAAACAAACAAAAAAAAATGCGGCCCACCCGATCTCTTTTCCATGCTTTTAATGACCAGATCAATAACATCCCTTTTATTCCAGAGTTATCTACACCTCTGCAAGATGCCAAGGGGCCAAGGTCATTCTCCACTGAGGCCAAGAATGGATAAACAAATGGATTTTTAGGATGGGGGAACTAGCAAATATCTGAGCCACCAAATACACATCCAAATCCTACAGGAAGGCCTCATCACCCTCAGCCACTCCTGGTTTAGGACTGAAGACGTGCAACTCCGAAGAAGAGTGGGTTTGAGGTCAGTCCCTGATGCTAATCCATTTTTTTTTTTTTGCCTTTAGGCAAGTGACCTCTATCCTTGAACCTGTAACGTGAGGATAATAATCTCAACCTCTTTAGCCCTATGCAGGGTTGTCACAATTCTCCCGAGACTAACCTTCAACAAATATAAAAGCAATAAAGATGCTAATGACAGGCTTCAAAACTACTCCCAGTAAAACACACAAAGTTTTCCACAGCCTAGAATCTAAAAAGAACTGACTGCCTTCCGTTTCTTTCTTTTCTCCTCATGCTCCATGAATTTACAGCTTCAGAACATCTCTGAGCAGGCTGAGTAAAGAAAGTCACCCTCTTTGGTCCTCACAGAAAATTACTGGTCCCTAGCTGGCAAATTTCTCCTATCAATCCCATTTGCTTGCCTTAGCATAGCTAATGGGTAGAGGTCAGGGATGCAAAGGAAATCAGCTCTCTTAAGCACCCTTGGAGCATGATCATAGGACAGAGACTCCCAAGTGGTTAGATGGAGAGGTTTGAAACAAGTAAAAAACCCCTCTCTCACATCAGATTCTAGATCTCCAACCTTGTGATGTTAGAAGCTTTGGGTTGCTCAAGGATCGCACAACCCCAAAGCTGACCTCACCCTGAGAGCACACACACTGAAATGCAAGCAAGCGTCATCATGAGAAACCCCTGAAACGATTTCCCCAGTGTACCACAGTGCGAAGAAGCTTCTCTGACCACCTCCCAGGAAAGCCTGTCACCAGGCCCCTTGGGAAACTACTACAAATGGCAAGAGTGCCAGGCCAAGTGCCACAGATGGGATTCTGAATGGTCACCTAGCTGGGGCTGGCCTTCCTGCTGGTGAAAAGGCCAGGCCCCAGCAGAGCTGAGAGGGGAGGGGCATGGGGCTCTGAGTGCAACTCATTTCTAGGGTTCACCTCCACTGTAGGGCTGATCCGTTGTGCAACGCTGAAGTTTACTAGCAAAGGCAGATGCGGGTTGGAAAATCACTTTTAAGGGTCCCACTTCCCACGGGGAATGAAGGTGTTCTACACTCCAGTGTCCTGAGCACGCAAATGACTCTTATCATTTAGGCTGCCCAGGAAAAAGTCAACAGACTCACATGCATCATGGTGACCAGGTGACAAGGGTTGAGCAGGTAGATGACGGTCTTGGTGGCGAACTTAAAGCCCACCTCTACCCCGAAGATCAGGCACAGGACTACTAAGAGCAGATTCTTGCTCAGGCTCTCCTTGCCTTCCTCTGGCCGCTGGGTCACCTGCTGTGGCTGGCTGCTATGGCCACCCCTACCGTCCTCCTTCTGCCTCAGGATGTGCCGCAGGGCCACCAGGATCTCCAACAGGGCCAGGGTCAGGACCACCACACTTTCCAGCAGCCGCTGCTGCCAAGACAGGAAGGCAGCACAGTCGGGGCCCCCATTGCCTGCAAAACTGGGGTCGACGCCCCCATAGAGCCAGTCCAGGAGACTTTGGTAGCTATACCGGGACATGATGCAAAGTGGCTCCACTTGACTACGGTACAGGAAGCAAGAGCGAGATGGAACACGAGACCGAAGGGTTGCCCGGGCGGTGGAACATGTAAGGAGG
>NC_045030.1:135587197-135588390 GCF_008632895.1 Mastomys coucha | reverse complement strand
CTGACCTCTTTCCCTCCCCTCCCCATCCCACCCCACCGCCCAAGAGAGGGAGCAGCTGCTTCCTAACCCCGCCTTGGAAAGAACAGTAAGGGAAAGCGAGTGCTAGCTGGATCCAGGAGGCCCCTGGTCTCTGCCGCTTTCTACCACTTGGCTGTGCTGGCTCCTCTAAGGACCCGGTAATTAAGGAAAGAACTACTCAGAATGTACCTCATCTTGGTTTAATAGTTATTGGAGACTCACATATAAGTTAGAAGAATATCACAGAAAAACCACAGTTCGGCACCTTGCCTAGGAAACACTTTCAGATGTTGGCTGTATGCCAGTCTTAAAATGTAAAATACAGTCTCACTGGATTATCAGGCCAATATCCGTCCCATCCTTTGCAACCTAACAAATACAGCAGGCAAGCTTGTCTGACTTCAAGCGTTTTGAAACATCCACCATAGGCAGAATGTTTTTCAAGAGGCTAATTAATAAAGAATGGCAACAAACAAGGATCAGTTAGTTCAGAGGCACTCACTTGGCCCTCCTTAGGTGTTTTGCTAAATCTCAGCAATATGACCAAAGAACAAAGTGAGGGAGCTCCTAGCCCGCAGGAATGTAGCATCTGGGGGCCTCAAGTTCCTTATCTTCCAAAGAAGAATGACAATATAGCTCATAGGGTTATGCATATCCAAATAAGTCGACTTCTGTAAAACATTATTTAGTGTCTGATACATGGAACATATCCACTAAATACTACCTGTTGTTAAGAATCCAAGCATTTGCATGTGTCTTTAAGTGTGTGGGCACATACACTCCAATTCTGTGCCCTCCCCCACATCTGCAGAAACAAGTCACCTTCCAAAACCCACGGAAAATCACACTCTTCTCAATCTCCCTCCTAGTCTCCAGCTCTCTCCCTCCTCCAAACTTCTATAGCATTTGTTGCCTGCACTACTTATTTTATTCTGAATCACATACTGCTTTCCATTGTTCTCTCTGTGAGTCCTGCCTCCCACACCCAGCTCTTTGACAGCATGGGAGGGTCTTAATGTTTTCTACACAAACACACCCCTAACAGAGTGACACATAGTAAACACCAAATAAATACAAAGAAATCGTTGCCCCCATAGGTAAAGAGGCAAGGAAGAAATGAAGGAAATGATGGGTCAAATTTTACAAACAACAACTGTCTTAGTCAGGGTTTCTAT
>NC_045030.1:135582936-135586220 GCF_008632895.1 Mastomys coucha | reverse complement strand
TTCTTAATCACTGCTAATTTCTTAGCTCCAGCTAACCAGCATCAATAGTCCCAGTAATGCTAAGTTTTAACTTTAGTAGTTCTGGTATCTTGTTAATCTCAGCTGACACTTCAGCCCCAGCTAACCAGAACCACAGAATCTTCACATTCAAAACAACATGGCCCTGATAAGAGTTTTATCTTCCCTCTGAAATTTCACAAGCCAGGCCTCCATCTTCTGCGCTGTTCTCAACATGATCTTCCAAGCTCCTACACAACATCCCATAGAGCTCTTAACAAATGTCTAGACATTTCTTTGCTCGGAGAACCTGGTTATCTCCTAACATTGACAAGAAGAAGAAAATTTTGCTTATTAAGTGGAGCATTTTTAAATAATCTATTTATTTATTTATTTATTTATTTATTTATTTATTTATTTATTATGTGTGATCATGGGACACTCAAGTACCATGCCATGTATTTGGAAATCTGAGGACAAGAGTCTGTTCTCTCCTCTCACCGTGTAGGTCCCAGGAGTCCAAGTCAGATCTTCAGGCTTTGCAGCAAAGTGCCTTTACCTGCTTATCCATCTCACTGGCTCTTAAGGAAGTCCTAGTGGCCCACAGTGAAAAGAGAACCTGGTTTGCAATAGCAGTTTGAGCAGCTCAGCGCAATTGCAAGAGAGGCTGCTATGGGGCCTCTAGGGGGCAGCAGGGTAGAGGGTGAGATGAAAAGAAGCTGGGCAGGAGGTGGGAGGCAGGAGTAGGCTGTGGAGGGGATGCTGTGAGGTAGGGCAGCGGTAGTCTAGGGAACACCTCCTTAGGGGTGATAAAGTGAATGGGAGGAGAGCTAAGGATGGAAGGAGTTGGTATTGGGGGGATGGTTTTCCTGTATCTTGTTTTGCTTTTGTTTGGTTTTTGTGAAATAGGGTCTACCAATGTAACCCAGGCTGTTCTGGAACTTGGGTTCATAGATCAAGTTGGCCTGGAATGCACAGATCTACCTACCTCTACCTCCTGAATGCTGGCCTTAAAAGACATGCAAGTCTACCTGGCTTCTTGGGGAGGTTTTTGCAGTCTCTAAGAAACCTGCTGGCCATAAAAGGGTATAATTCTATGAACTCCGCTTCCCTGTCTTCTCAGACCTGTTAGAATCCTAAGACAGACAGTTGATCTCCTGGTTTGGTGGTATGAGTCACCTCTCTGCTTGTGGAAACAATCACTGTAAATTCTTTGGACCAAAGTAACTTCCCACATGTGAGCTCAGGTGACCTACTGGAGCATATAGATAACAGCCAGTGCCTTCTCTTTTATTAGACTCTCAAGTTAAACTTGAGCGTGTAACTTTCTCCTCCTGTAAGTGATCCATTGAATAATCTACTTCTGTCCTTCCATCTACTAGGAAACTTTCTTTTGTGTAGCTATTTCCTTCCAATTGCAACATTTCCTTCCAGAGGGGGAAGGGAGTTTCTTACAAGGCTAGGAAACACTCAGAAAGTTAACACGATTTACAAGACCACCTCCCAAGGTCAGGTACACAGTAAACACTATTGTCTGGAAGAGTAGATTCCAGCTCAGTTACCTACAAGTTGAGCAGGGGAAGTCCAGAGATGTAGCTTGAACTGTGTCGTCGCCCACATTTGGGTGAACTTTTCACTGATGCAGCTGCTTTTGAGTCATCCCTGTGCCTGTAAGTAGACCCAGATAAACTCCCTAGTTCACTAAGCTAGACTTGAGTGGAATGTTTTTTGTTTGTTTCTTTTTTGTTTTTTGTTTTTTTTTTTAGTCTATCATTAATGCTTTATCTGAGATGAAGAGATATTTGCCCACATCTACCCGAGGAAAAGGCACACAGCAAACCTGCATGGCAAATGCAAGCAAAAGACAATGTACAGTCCTGAAGTTCTGTGAAGTACTATCAGGAATAATAAACTGCATGTGTATGGAGGAGACTGAAGAAGCCTTTGTCTGGGTTGGTCTGCTTTCTGTTTCTCCCCCTCCCATTCATTCAACACCAGCATTCATTCTCTAGAGTCAGGGAGCCTCTGTAATGTGCAGAAGAATGTTCTGGACCTGTGAGCAGTTCTTGCCCTGAAGGCGCTTAAGATCCACCCTACAGAGCACTTATAAACAAGGTTAAACAATAATACTTGGTGTGAGGAGGGCTATAAAGCCTAGCAGAAAAGAGCAAATCCTGCCTGTATGAATGAGCTACACAGGTTAGAACTGCATGCTGTGATACTTACCCATAGTCCCAGAAAGCAGGAGACTGAGGCAGGATCATCAGGGGGTTGAGGCCAAATTGTATAGCATAGCCTGTCCCAAGGCAGCCATGACAGAATGTGTAAAGAACAAATAAAGTCCTAAGTGAGAGTGTACTGGTGGCATGGGCTTGTCAAGGACTCAATGCTTCAGACCCAGGCAAATGGCAAAGCCTTCCTCTGGTCCAAATACAAGTGTGGACTAATGATTGGCCAATATGTGCAAACAGCAACAAAACCAATCCTGCAGCTTCTTCCTGCTTGCTGTTTACAGCATGAGACTGCTTACTTAGAGACATCTCCTGCTGAGTTTAGCTAACTCTTCCTCCCTGTTCTGTACATAATAAACAAGCTGAGGTTCTAGGTTGTTGAGGTAGTTGTTGCCACCCCATCCGATTCCACTTGACCCCAGCTTTTCTGTGTCTGTATCTGTGTCTATGTCTGCCCTTTCTTCATTCCCTTGTCACCCATGGTCAGGTCAAATCCCAGTCAAGCTGGCTGTAGCACAGGAGTAGTTCAAACAAAGCTAAAGTCATCCATAGCTGTTTGAAGGTGCAAATACATCTAACCCTATGGTGATCCACTGTGGCTACATCTACATCGTCTCTCAGGCTGGATAGATAGTTCAGCAGGTAAAAGTGCTTGCTGCTAAGCCTGACTACCTAAGTTTGATCTTAGGCACTCACCAGTCCCTGCAATTTGTCCTCTGACTTCCATAAGTGTACTGTTCTCAATGTACATGTTCTCAAATTCATGGGTGCACATACACCCAAATAAATATGTAAATGTAATAAAAACTAAATACAAGTATTGGTTCATACCTCAGGCCAGTCAGACCAATAGAATCAAAAAAAAAAAAAAAAAAAAAAAAAAAAAAAAAAAAAACAAGATAGAAAACTAGTAGTTTAGTCACTAAAGTTAGAAAACCCATAGGCTGTGGATTTGGCTAGTCGTACAGTGGTGCTTGCCTAATATACAAGGGCCCTGGGTTCCATGCTCAAACCCTCCCCCTCACACACACACACACATGCACATACACATACAGA
>NC_045030.1:135578926-135580426 GCF_008632895.1 Mastomys coucha | reverse complement strand
TCACTTCCTCAGACATGGACTTGAGCTGTGTGTCATGAGGCCCTTGCCTAGGCTGTCTCCATGTTCAACTTCAAAACTGTGAGGCAAACAAGCCTCTTTTCTTTATAAGGTTTGACTCCCTCAGGTACTTCTTTATAATTGCAATCAAGTTATCTTTCTCCCAAATAGACAACCTGCACCCGTCAAAGATGAACTTAAAATATCTTGGCTGTCTCTAAAACACCACCAAATAGAGACTGCTACTCTTCCTGTTCTTCCTTCATCCCTCCATCTCAAGCAAATCCTGGCTTGCCTTCTTTCCTTCATGAAAACAGGGTCTTGCCCTGTAGCTCAGTCTAACCTTGAACAGATGCTCATCCTGCCTCTGACTCCAGAATGCAGGGGTTACAGGTATATACCACAACATTCTGATCAGATTTGCAGACTTTCTAAATCCACAGGCAAAACCAAATGGGTTTAGTCATGAGCATGGTAATGGTTCAGGCCTCTAGCTCCAGCACTCAGAAGGCAGAGGCAAGCAGATCTCTGTGAGTTTAAGGCCAGCCTGGTAGAAAATAGTGAGTTCCAGGCCAGCCAGATCTACATAGTCTCAGAAAACTAAAACAAATAAATAAACAAAAAACAAATAAATAAGTGGCTTCAGTCATGTTGATGCAGCTTTACTCTTTCTCTTTCCCTCCATTCAACATCTTCAAGGACAGCAATTGTTACTTGGGCTCTTATTAAAAGCAGAGTCCTTTAATCAACAGCTAGGATGTAGGTCAGAAGTAGAGTATATGCCTGGATACATATGTCACTGGTTTGAATTCCTAGTACTACCATATATATATGCACATATATATGTATATATCTATAGATAGATATACATATGTGTATATACACACATATATATGTGTGTACATATATATATATTTATATATATATGTATATATATATAAAGGAAAAATAGTTTTGAGAGAGAGAGAGTAAAAATCTTCACATTTTGTTTCCCAGTTCATTTTATCTATTGCTTCGCTTTAAAGAAATATGATCTTACTCTATTACCCGAGTTTGCCTCAAACGCCCAGACTTGACCAACTGATTGTCCTGTCTTAGCCTTCCGAGTACCTGGGATGACTGGTGTGTACTAGCACGCCCTTCCCTGGCTCTATTTCATTTTCTGGTGTTCGGGATCCATCCCAGGACCATGTACATCCTGTGCAAGTGTTTACCACTGAGCTCTACATGTGCTGCCTGGTTTTCAAGGTTTTCAAACTGTCTACAACCATTTTCCTTCAATGTTTTGAACTTTATTCCTGGGTCTTCTGCAGTCTCCAGATATTAAGCTAACTTCTCTAGGTAGTTACCTAACATCCTGTGGGTGTTTTGTTTGTCTCTTTTGCTACTTAGATCTCTGACTTCTAACCTACTTGAACCTTCCATCAGTAACATTTTACTCACTCCTCACTATACCCTTGATAAAACAGATATGAAGATTAACCTTCATTGTTGAACTGAGTG
>NC_045030.1:135573135-135578054 GCF_008632895.1 Mastomys coucha | reverse complement strand
GGTGTCCTGGAACTCACTCTGTAGACCAGGCTGGCCTCGAACTCAAAAATCTGCCTGCCTCTGCCTCCTGAGTGCTGGGATTAAAGGCATGCGCCACCACCACCCAGCCACATGGCTTTTTTTACTTTGGTTTTTTTTTTTGTTGGGTTTTTATTTGGTTGGTTTGGTTTTTGTTGTTTGTTTTTGAGACAGGGTTTCTCTGTGTAGCTCTGGCTGTCCTGGAACTCACTCTGTAGACTAGACTGACCTTGAAGTCAGAGATCTACCTGCCCCTGCCTCCTGAGTGCTGGGATTAAAGGCTATGCCACCACCACTCAGTGTTGTTTTATGTTTGTTTGTTTTGTTTTTAACGGTCTCACTGTGTATTTCTTGGCTGTCCTTGTGTCCTTGTTATGTACACAAGGCTACCCTGGAACTCACAGAGATCCACCTGCCTCTGCCTCCCAAGTGCCAGGACTAAAGGCATGTACTATCATTCCAGCATACATAGAAGGCTTTTTAACAATATTGCTGACTTATCAGCTCCAAAGATGACTGCTATCGCCAAATCTTACAATAGTAGGAGAAGGTTATGCTTTCACAGGGAAACTATTTTAGCTACATACATTATATACATCCTATAAAATGTTGATGGAACCACTAAAAAGGTACTTTGGTGTGATGGAAAGCAACTTTAAAAATACATGGACACTTTTCTTTTTTCAAGACAGGGTTTCTCTGTGTAGCCCTGGCTGTCCTGGAACTCACTCTGAAGACCAGGCTGCCTTAAATTCAGAAATCCACCTGCCTCTGCCTCCCAAGGGCTGGGATTAAACATGGACACTCTCAAACCTTTTATTTATAATCTAGAATGAGCAAACCAAGTTGAAGCAAAGTTAAAGACTAACAAATTATTCTTCAAACTTCCAAGTGCAAACTTTCCTTAATTCCATTTATCAACTGTCACTGATGAAACATTTTCTTGGCTGCCAGTCCTGAACTACCACTGACCTTGTCATCGGGAATTGGAGTTGGCATTATTTGGCTATTTACATCAGCAAGCTGTGAGATGGCTGTTTTTCTTCCATGACTTTTAAGAAAAGTGTGTGGTTAAATGTCATAAGTTCAAGCAGAGTCAAAAAAAAAAAAAAAAAAAAAAAAAAAAAAGAAAAGAAAAGAAAAAACTATTGCTGAGGAATATTGGGCAAAGCAGAGAGAACCTTTTAGGGTTTACCCTGTCCTTGCCGTGGTCCAGGAAAGCCTGGTTAGACAGCATCATCATGTAATTGAAACTCCAGTAGTCATTCTTTATATTCAGGGAATTCATCCCAAGACCTATGCGAACTCATATAATTCATTATGCCTATGTTTCTTTCCTGTTCATATACAAATGCAATGCCTTTTCCCTCAGAACTAAGCACTTACTATTCACTATGGCCATAGGTATTGCAGTTTGAGATACCAGAGCAAAACCAACATGAATTTCTCTTTCTTTCTTCACAGTTTCACAGGTAGACTTATTTTTACCATAGAGCTTAGCAATCTCAGCATGTTTTTTTTTTCTCCTTTGCCTTGACGTGCAATTTCTTTCTTATCATGTCAAGGAATTTTGCCTTTTTTAGCTGATTATGAAGGCGAACACCTGTAAGGTCGAAGCGGGACCAGGAGCTAGAGGCCCTCCTGACTTCTACATATTGAAAACTTCTTTAAATAAAACAACAACGCAGCCTTTCCCTGTTCAATTTAAAGGAAACTCTTTGAAGCTTTTCTTTTCATATCTAAATAGCAGCATAAGGGCCAGGGAGATGGCTCACTGGGTAAAAGCACTTACCTTACAAGCTTGGTGATTTCAGTTGGATTCCTGAACCTGAATCTATTGAACCCAGTGGAGAGAGCTAACTCCCAAAAGTTGTTCTCTGATGTTCACATGCATGCTGTGGCATGGGAACATTCCCATTAACACACACACACACACAAATAATAATAATAATAATAATAATAATAATAATAATAATAATAATAATAATAATAAATTGTACCATTAATATGCTTGCACATTGGAGCCATTAAGTAAAATAACAATCACTTTAACACAAGCAATGTGATACCAGACTAGTAAATGGGAAACCTGCAGGCAATGTGTCAAGGGATGGTTGGTTTTTATATCCTGAGAAGGGTAGAAAGGAATACTGTGAAATCTCAAAAATCCTACTCAGAAAAGCATGCAATGTAAAACTTACAAACTGTTTCTTTCTGGAATTTTCCACTAGTATTTCCAGATTGAAACTGATCATTGGTGACAAATTTCAGAAAGCTGCTTCAGAGATAAAGAAGTGGGACTATACAGAAGCAGATCATTGAACCAGACACCAGAGTGCATTCAACTAGCAGCAGTCAATCATGCCATCTTTGGGCCTCTGTTTTCTCTTTTAGAACCTAATAGACTTTCAGTCACTCACTTCTGAATTCCCTTCTACTTTTAACAATATTCTTTGAAAACAACTAGGAAAATTAGTGTGAAAAAGCTGTCCTTACAAATTTAGGCTGCAAGTTGAAAACTTGGGTTTCTAGCTCATTTTTCTCTTTTCTGTCTAGACCATGATACATTAATGAAGGAATCGCTTCATTGAATACAGATGTAAACTGATTAATTCCAGGCCAAGTTAGCCACAGGTGCATAAAAGATAGAAGAGCCTGTACCTTCTTGAGAAAGATTCATTTCTACATATGCTATTTTCTCGTGTCCTTTGTTGTTACCATTATTGTGATAAACATGAATTGAATGGTGCTATGTTCCAAGAAACATGTTCAGATAAATATAACTAAAATTTCAAGCATTAGGACAAATAGACAGATCTGCATACATGCGTGTGCGAGCATGCACACACATACTCACACACACACACACACACCCCACAACACACACTTTGCTTTTACTGGGGTTGAATGCTGCAATAAATATTTTACATCCCTGGTAGGGTGCTTTCCTAGTATGTCCAGAGCCTTGAGCTTGATTCCTAGCCCCACATAAAACCAGAGATGGTGATCTACATTTGTTGTCCCACCACTGAGGAGGTAGAGACAGTGACACCCAAATTTCATGGACCAGTTACAAGTCAGTTTGAAGACAGTCAGGAAAGGAGATCCTGTCCGTATTCTTCCCCACTCCCCGCAAAAATATAGGTGCTTTGGTTCATGGATCAATATTTGAATAACAAATTAAATGAAAAATTGAATCTTAAAGCGGAGAAGTGAGTTCTAGTATTTGCTAACGATGAGCTCTTGCAGCCTAGCATGTGGCTTAACCACTCAGAGCCCCCTTTCCTTATATAAGATGTATTATTCAGTGTTTGCCTTGCAGTGTGGTTGTGAGGTTCAATGTGGTAGGACATCTGTAAAATAGCTAGCACATTATCTGGCAAGTAAGTCACTCAATAACTGTTTACTCTCTGTCATTCTTCCCTTTAAATTCCAAATACTCATGTCTTCATTGCGAGGCAAAAAATGAAATCTCCCCTAAGTGGATCATGATTTCTATTCAACACCCTTTCACCTCTGTAGCCTTAGGTAGAACTAAAATCTTATCTTGCCTCAACATGGCGGCGTGTTATTAGAAACCACATACTTTCCTGCAGGGGAGGAAGAAGAAAAGCAAAGAAAAACCCAAGCATCTGTTACATGTGCAATTGATTTGGAGTTGTGGGCAAGCTGGCAGTTTGTAGTTGCTCTTTTTCTGGATCGGAGTGCTGTTAGAAATCAATATGCTGAAAGTGCTTTTAGGAAACTCACATGGGAACCCCTGGAGGATTCTGAGAGCAGTTGACTGCATCCTCCACAGCTTTAGAAAAGTCCCCTCTCCTAACCTGCTACAGTGCTTGCAGGCTATGAATGTGGGGCTCCGTTTCTTCCCTCTTCCAAGGAAGGATAAAGCTATCAGCCGCTCCTCAAGGACTCAAGAACCTAACTTCATGGCTGCCTGCAGCAGTAGAGTCAGACGAGGAAACAGACTTTCATTCACTTGAAAGTACTAAGGGAGATTAATTAAATAATAGTATCGCCTCCTGCAGTGAATTAAACAATCTCTCCTACTAGGAGCTGAAATCAGGGCCTTGCACAAGGTCGGAAGTATGCTACTTCTGAGTCTCATGCTTAGCTCCTCTTCTGAGAGCTATGGAGGGAAAGCAAGCTGTTTCCAAAGTTACACTGGGAACTTTCTTTAAACCTGTTCCTAAAGGACAAACCTCATAGTAGCAATCATGTACTAAGTAATGACATGCTAAATCATCTCAAACCTGGATGCAAGTGAAGGAGGGGGAGGAGAGAAAGAGGGAGTGGAAAGAGGGGAGAGGAAGGAAAGGAGGGAAAGAGAGAAGCAGGGAGAGCAGCTTTAATTAAGTACCAGGGTATGTTGCTAGAGCAGATCTGTCTAAATTCACAGCATGACCAGCTAACTTCACACCATGCTCCCTCTTGCTCAGAGACTCATATGACCTGTGGCTCTTTGCATCATGACTGATGAGGTGCGAAAGATCGGGCTGTAGAGAGGTGTTCAGACTCTGCTGTTAGGGGCTGGCTAGAGACAAGCAGACAGGCCACAGGTGTTTGGATCCGAGATCTAGCCTCATTATTTGGACCATCTGAGCTCTTAGTTATACTGCCTCCTATGATGAAAATTAAAATATTTTCTTTTTTACTTATTGCTTCAAATCAGGAAACAACTTGGCGCTTTCATGGACTCATCTGCATCTGCTTTCAAAACAACACTTGGGAATTAACTATCTTTGGAGCAATTCCCTCTTGAACAGGGTTCTCCAGAATTTGATAGATTTGTTTCTAAGGAAACAGGCAGGAAGAATTGAGAGATAGATGTGTCCTCATTTTGTGCTTGGGTTGATTGCCCTTTAGCTTGTACATCACACACACACATACACACACACACA
>NC_045030.1:135565294-135572955 GCF_008632895.1 Mastomys coucha | reverse complement strand
GTGTGTGCCACACAGTTTATGGTAAGGTATGCTATCAGTCCAAGGAACAAATAGAGTCCATGATTTTCCACAGTTGATAGTGCCTTTAATCTGGTTTAGAGCACTTAGTAGGAACTCTGTAGGAAAAAGTGCAATTTGTCATCAAGGCAGGTAAATAATGGGCTGTGGAGACTGCGTGAGACTCAGATGCAAGTTTTCTGTTTCTTCCTTTGAAATGGACCATTTGTGTGGGGGAGTGGAAGGGTAGTGAGCATCTGTTTATATATGCCTGCAGGTATACATACAGTTGTATACACATGTGTCTGGAGACCAACAGCCAATGACTAGTGTCTTCATCAGTTGTTCTGAACCTTAGTTTTTGAAACAAGGTCTGTCTCTGAACCAAGAGCTTGGGTATTTAGACTGGTTGGGAACAAACCCTAGGAATTCTCCTTATCTTTATGTGCCCCCAAAATACTGATTTTAGAAAAACAGGATTTATCAGGATTCTAGGGGTACTTGCCTCTGCTGGGCTACTCCCAGTGTGGTTGGCCTGTCTCTTTTCTTATCCTTTCCTGACACATCACCTCAAGATTGAATTTCATCTTGTTTTCTATAGGAGACAGAACAGGCTTGCCTGGAAAGAAAAACATCCCTGGAGAGATTAGACTCTGACTAATTCTCATTTCCAGTATCTAAAGGCAGAGGATTAGATTAAGAAATGAAAAACATAATGCTGTGCTCCCATTGTGTGCTACATAAGCTCTCTTAATATATGGCATGTTTAATGGAGGCCAGCCAAGGTGCTTCTTAGGAGCAGATAGATGCTTTGAGTACTATGTTGATTATATGTCCTGCAAACAGGAGAGAAGGCAAGAGGCATAACAGCTTCATAACAAAATAAAATAAAATAAAATAAATTGCTTCCAGGTTTTCTCCATGCTCAGAAATAAGCATTTAAAGTCACAAGTTAGAATGTGTGTCTATGTGTTTCTGACTCATGTATATACGTATTTATATGTATACATATATGTGTGTGAATGTATGTGTGTGTGTTCACATGTAAGTGTGCATCAGAGCATGCACAGGGAGGGCAGGGAACAACCCTGGGTGACAATCTTCTCCTTCCACTTGGTTTGAGACAGGGCCTTCTATGTTGTTTGTCTTTTATGTTGTTTGCCGTTGCATGTACCAGGCTAGCTGGTCTACAAGCTTCTGGAGATTGTCCTTCTTTTTTTTTTTTATTCCTACCTCATTGTAAGAGCACCAGGAAAATAGTCTGCTATGATGCCAAGCTTTATGTCCGTCCTCATGCTTATGCAGAAATCACTTTTCCTACTGAGCCCACTTCCCAGTCCCTAAAGTATGTTTTTTATGGTTTCAATGTGAAATGTTTCCCACAGACTCATATATTTCAGCAATTGGTCCCAGATGATTAAAGCTGTTTTGGCAGGTTATGGAATATTTTAGACATGAGACATAGCTTTCAGCATTAGGGCCATATGGAAGGGGCCAGTCAGTTGTAACCCTGCCTCACTTCTGACCCAAGGGCTTTATTTCTTCATCCACCCAGATCTGAGCAAGCTGCCTTATGGTTTTAGCTACTTTGGACAGGAGCCAGTCTCCCATGATGCCTTTCCCAACATAAAATTGTGAGTGAAAATAAATCCTTCATCTCCTAAGTTCTTTCTGCCAGGTATTTTGTCCCAGTGACTAAAGAAGTGATTAATATACGTGTGATCACATAAATAAGGATAGGAAAGACAGAGATTCATCTCTGGGTTTGCAGCCAAATACTAATATTTAACATTTAAGCAGAATAAGCCTGGGTGTTGTGACTAGGACGTGAAATACCCTTCACCAGCTCATATGTTTGAACACATGATGCTCAACTGTTCGAGTTAGTTTGGAAAGATATGGAAACTAGAAGAAGCAGGGTCTAGCTGGAGGAAGTGAGTTAAGGGGAGGAGGTAGACTAGGAATTTTCTAGCCAAGTCCACTTTCCTGTCCAATCTCTCTGCTTCCTGTTCGGTTGAGATCTAAGGAATGCAGGAGTCCCAAAGCTACAAACTCATGCTTCCAGGAATCCAGATATTACCCTAACTTCCTTGCCTTGAGACGATTTCACTCCCTTAAATCTGCGATCCAAAATAAACTCTTCCTTCCCTCGCTTCTTATCTTTATCTTTTTATCACAGCAACAAGAAAAATAACTAATGCACTGGGTTTTCACTTCCTGCTCCTTTCAGACACAATTGCAGTATCTTTTACGGATCTACTCTTCTTATGTCAGCTTTCTTCCTTTTACCCTGACCCGCTCTATTTCTCCCCTCTTCACTCAGAATGTTGTGTTTGTTTAGTTGGAAATAGAGCCTGAAAAGTATCCAAGTAGTGTCACCTTGGACTGTCATTTTTCTCTGTTGCTCTGAGTCTGCTCTTCTTTCTGGGGATAGACAATTCAGCTACCCCAACAGGACCATATACTTCTCCAAGTGTTCCAGATTCACATATTTGAATCTTCCTGGCTGGTGGCTAGCTAAGGGAAGGGGAGTGTGACACTTCCCTACTCTGAAAGAATTCCTTTGATTGTTTTGCCAGCCCTACAGTGGAGCACAATTGCAATAAGGTGACACTGATACTTTGGTACTTGAATGGTGGGTTCCTACTAAATGAAACCATTCCATCCAGGATGGAGAGGGAGGCACATGAAACTCCAATGGCAAACAGAAACCTCAGATGCCAGGGAAAGCAGAAACTTGGAAGATTCTTGAATACCGCCTCTTGAGTTTTATAAAGGGAAAGAACAAGCACCGGAGGAAGAGATTGATCCACTGCACTGCTGGGTTGGGGACCGCTGCAGCAGCGAGCTCCAGGGTTTTAGTTTTCTTGAGTCATCACCTGTGTTGACATGGGCTTCTCAGCAATGCAGCTGCTTTGGAGTCATCCCTGCTCCTTCTAAGTAACCCCCTCCATGTCACTCTTGTTAGCAATCCCAATACAGGTTCATTGGCTCACCAAGTTCTTTCTTTTTCTTTTTCCCCTCTTTTTATTTATTCTTCTCTCATACAATATACATCCTGACTGCATCATCCCCTCCCTTCATTCCTCCCATCTCTCCCACCTATCCACTCATCCTCCTTTTTACTTTCAGAAAACAGCAGGCCTCCCAGGGATATCAACTGAACAGAGCACATCAAGTTTCAGTACAACTAGGCACAAACTCTCACATCAAGGCTGGATGAGGCAACCCAGTAGGAGGAAAGGGGTCCCCAAAACAGGCAAAGGAGTTAGAGACACACCCTCTCCCACTGTTAGGATTCTCACAAGAACATAAAGCTAAACATCCATAACATACATCTAGAAGGCTTACCTCAGGCCCATATAGGCTCCATGATTATTGCTTCAGTCTCTGTGGGGCCTCTATGAGTCCTGCTAAGTTGATGTTGATGTTGATGTTGTAGGCCATGTTCCTGTGGTGCCTTTGTCCCTACTGGTTCTGACAATCCTTCCTTTCCCTCTTCTGCAAAGTTCCTCTGGCTCTGCCTAGGGTTTGGCTGTGGGTCTCTGCATTTGCTCCCAACAGCTGCTGGATGAAGCCTCTCTGATGGTGACTCTAGGCTCTGGTCGATGAGTATAGCTGAATAGCATTAAAATCATTTCACTGATTTTGTTTTTGTTTTTTGTTTGTTTGTCTGTTTTTTGGATAGTTGTGTTTGGTTCTATCCTAGGTCTCCGAGCTATCCAGCCTTTGGTTCTTGACCAATGTCAGGCATGGGCTCCCTCTCATGGCATTAGCTTCAAGTCAGATTAGTCATTAGTTGGTCACTCCCACAAGTTCTGTGCCACCATTACCCCAGCACATCTTGCAGGCAGGACAAATTGTAAGTCAAAGGTTTTACAGCTAGGTTGATGGCCCAGTCCCTCCACTGGAAACCCTTCTTAGTTACAGAAGATGACTAGCTTAGGCTCAATACACCACATTGTCCTCATTAGGTTCATCCTTATAGATTCTAGGGTTTCATTTTAAGTTTTCACAACAACTCCCAAATATGTCCCTTTCTAGTAGTCTCTCCATGTACTATCTTCCTCCATCTCTTCCCCCACCTCACTGAATCCCTCTTGTTCCCATCCCTGCCTCCATCCCTAGTCCCACCATTCCTACCCCCAACCATTGCAGTATCTGTTCTAGTTCCCCTTCCCAGGGAGATCAAGTATCCCCCTTGAGCCTTCCTTGTTATTAGCTTCTCTGTGGATTATAGCATGGTTATACTTTACTTTACAGCTAATATCCACTTATAAGTGAGTACATGTATGTCTTCCTAGATCTAGGTTACCTCACTTGGGATGTTTTTTTTCTAGTTTCATCCATTTGCCTGCAAATTTCATGATTTTTTTAAAAAAAGATTTATTTATTGATTTTATGTGAAGAAGGCATTGGATGCAATTTACAGATGGTTGTGAGCTACCTTGTGGTTGCTGGGAATTGAACTCATGACTTCTAGAAGATTATCCAGTGCTCTTAACCCCTGAGCCAAGCTCTCCAGCCCACATTTCATGATTTTTTTAACAGCTTAGTAATATTCCATTGTGTAAATGTACCACATTTTCTTTATCCATTCTTTGGTTGAAGAACATCTAAGTTGTTTCCAGTTTCTGGCTATTATGAATAAAGCTGCTATGAACATAGTTGAATATGTGTCCTTGTGGTAGGATGGAGTATCTTTTGAATATATGCCCAAGAGTTGTACAGCTGGAGCCTGAAGTAGATCAATTCTTAACTTTCTGGGGGAACTACATTGAACTGCATAGTGGTTATACAAGTTTGTATTATCATCAGCAATGGAGGAGTGTTCCCCTTGTCCCACATTCTTGCCAGCATGAGCTGTCACACGTGTTGTTGATTGTTGGCATTCTGACAGGTGTAGGATGGAATCTCAAAGTAGCATGTAGAAGAATGCAAATAGATCTGTATTTATCACCCTACACAAAACTCACATTCAAGTGGATGGATTAAAGACCTCAACATAAAACAAGACACACTGAACCTGTTAGAAGAGAAAGGAGGGAATAGCCTTGAATGCATTGGCTCAGGAGACAATGTCTCTAACCAAATACCAATAGCACAGGCACTAAGACTAACAATTAATGAGTCCTCAGACTGCCCCATCTGGGGATCCATCCCATATACAGTTATCAAACCCAAACACTATTGTGGATGCCAAGAAGTGCTTGCTGACAGGATCCTGATACAGCTGTCTCCTGAGAGGTTCTGCCAGAGCCTGACAAATACAGAGGTGGATGCTCGCAGCCAACCATTGAACTGAGCACAGGGTCCCCAATGGAGGAGTTAGAAAAAGGAATGAAGGAGCTCAAGGGGTTTGCAACCCCATAGGAGGAACAACAATATGAACCAACCAGTACCCCCAGAACTCCCAGGGACTAAACTACCAAGCAAAGAATACACATGGAGCAACCCATGGCTCCAGCCACACAAGTAGCACAGGATGGCCTTGTTGGTCATCAATGGGAGGAGAGGCCATTGGTCCTGTGAAGGCTTGATGCCCCAGTGTAGGGGAATGCCAGGGCAGGGAAACAGGAGAAGGTGGATGGGTGGAGGGAACACCCTCATAGAAGCAGGGTGAGGGAGGATGGGATAGGTTTTCGAAGGGGAAACCAGGAAAGGGGATAACATTTGAAATGTAAATAAAGAAACTATCTAATAAAACATTCAAAAAATAAATAAATGAGTCCTCATGAAACTAAAAAGCTTCTGTAAGGCAAAAGACATTGTTAATCAGACTGAGTCAGCCTACAGAAGAGGCAGAATATTTTCACTAATTCCACATCTGACACAGAGCTAATTTCCAAAATATAGGAAGAACTCAAGAAACTAGGTATCAACAAACTAAATAATGCGATTAAAAAGAGGTACAGATCTAAACAAAGAATTCTCAACAGAGAAATCTCAAATGGCCAGGAAGCACTTAAATAATGTTCAGTATCTTTAGCCATCAGGGAAATGCAAATCAAATCTACCTTGAGATTCCATCTTGTACCAACTTGTATTTTTCAGACAGAAATCACTTTGGTCTGTCATGAGTTCCCTTTGTGGATGAGTAGATATGTATTGTGTGTCCCTGAGAAAATCTCTTACACACAACAGAGCTTTCCACCATACATCTCACTCCCATTGGCCAATAGTCTTGACTATTCCTTCGGACAGATAAAAAACACCTACAGAAATGACTACTGCTTCTAAGATAGCTTGAACTACGATCAGGGGCAATATTAGAGGTTTGTCCAGGAAAATAGGAGAGAAACAGTGTTCTCTATCAACTAAACCAATAGTACAAGAAAACAACAACAACAACAACAAAACCAGTAAAGACTAGCTTCTCTAATGTGTTCCTCTGTCTACCATGACAAGTAAAATCAAGGGGCATGGGGAGAATGCTTAGGGACCATATGATTAGATGGAGACATGTTTTATAGATTTAATTCTCACCCAATCAAATGGCAAATGAAAACATTGACCTGTATCCCAAGGAAGCAAATGTCTGAATATGTGATGGATAGTGTGGCACCAAGTGTCCAAGGGAGAGAGCTTAATGGGCAGTGGTTTGTAAATGAGAAGAGAGGTTTGATTTTCCAGACTGTGTCTTGCTATGTTTTCAAAGCCAGCTTCAAATAACTGGGTTCAAGCTACCCTCCTGTCTCAGGCTCCAGAGTAGCTGAGACTACAGCTTCCTCCCACTGTGTCCAGTAGAGTAAGGAAGATTAGGCTCAATTTCTATCCCCTTCACTTACTAGCTCCACTTAAGCCCTTAATCCCAACTCTTCTTATTGACCAAAGAATATAGAGATGTAGCTCAACAGGAGAGCATTTGTTTTGGCTTCTATCTCAGCACTATAAAAATAAATAATATAGAAGAACACTTTATTTTTTTCTTAAATTATTAATTTCATCTTCTACATGTAGTCACCAGGATTTTAAAAAGAAAGCTTTCCATTTTCTCTATATCTCCCTTTAGCTTCTGCCCATTTTGCTTCTCCATTTTACAGCAAAATTCATTAAAAGAGCTTTCTCTATCCATTGTCTCCACATCTAATCTCCTTTTCTCTTGAATCATCTTCACACAAGCTTTTGTCTCTCTTATTCAGCCAAAGCCAGGCTTCTCAAGTCCTCTAGCAATTCTCCATGTTTCAAAGCAAATTGCTGGTTTGCATCATTTCAGTTGCATTCTGAATAGATGTTCCTTCCTTTTTGAAAGATTTTCTTTCCTGGGATTCTATTACACACACACACACACACACACACACACACACACACACACATATACAACATGGTACATAAGATGTGTGGAAGCCAGGGGACAGATGAACAGAGATAGTTTTCTTCCACCTGGGCTCTGGGTATCAAAATCAGGTCCTCAGGCTGAGCCATCTCTCTGCTTAGTCTCAGATATTTGTTACAGCAGGAGAATGATGGTATTCAAACAGAATTTCTAAGTGCCCACTTCTCCAAAATTGCTCATTTGTGTGGGTCACAGTTCTATACTTCTAGCAGCTAAGTCTAAAGCCTTGGAATCATCTTTACTTCATATCCCATAACCAAGGCATCTGCAAAGTATTCCTGACTTTTCTTCACATCATTAGAATCTAGATACCGGTCACTATCCTTCT
>NC_045030.1:135563230-135564956 GCF_008632895.1 Mastomys coucha | reverse complement strand
TTTATTCATCTATTTGTTCACCAGTATTTAGAATACCTGGTGGTTAATATTTAGTTAATCTTTGCTAAATGGAAAACTGACTAGCCAACATGCCTCTCTCTGAAGACCCCACCACACAGACAGTGCTATGTAGGACAAAACCTGAATAACGCTTGGACAATAAATCTGAAAAGGCCTGCCCATCCTAAATCAAAAATGTACACATCTCATGAAAAGATATGTTCAAATAAATACCAACTACCAACTCATCTCCTGTTTTTTTATGTCTAGTCCTCATAAGTGGAAGTAGAAATGTGAACCTATTTCACAAATGAGGAAAATAATGGTGCTTACAGTTTATTAGTATTTCCCAAAGGAGCCCAATCAGTATGCCTCTTTTCATTTGCTTATTCCATCAACAAATAACTGCTAAGTACTTCCCTCTGTCAATCACACTTCTAGCGAGTAGAAAACTGGTGTGAAAGATGCACGAATTTCCTGACCTTTGTGAAATTTAAACACAGAGTAAAAGCAATCATTTGGTGTGTTATTGAGACAGTGACTCACATATTCAAAGCAGGGCTTGAACTCAAGGTGTATCTGAGGATGAATTTGAACTTCTGATTCCTGCCTCCACTTGCAAAGTGCTGGCATTATAGGCATGCATCCTCTCTGGTTAAATTATCTTATATTCAAGAGATACTGGAAGAAGTCTCACTGACTTGGTAGCGGATCCACTGCTAGTTCAAGAACAGATATTTTTGAAATGCAGATTCAGTGTGGGAGTGGGACCAAATTTTCTGCATTTCCACAAAGCTCTCAGGTACTGTTGGTCTAGTGAGCACACTCCGGTTAAACTCCTAGTATAAAATAGGGACTTCTATTCATCCCCTTATCCATTCCTGTATCACAGTAGAGCAAGAAATGTAATTACAGCAGATGAAGCAAGTTTCAAGAGATCATGACTTGGGAGGTCTTGCCTGTATGTTAAACAGCATGTGGGGCTAGGGAACTTCCAAAGCTGTTGATATTCAGAGATTCAGCTGGGAGTCAACCAGAAAGTTGCAAGGCTACTAAGAAATTGCAGTTCTTGGAAGGGGAAGCCTCCCAGTTATAGGGGCTTATTATTCTAATATATACATATACATTTACATACATGGGTGTTTGGTCTGTACAAATGTTTGTGCATCACACGCATGCAGTTTCTGTGCAGGCCAGAAGAAGAGATCAGAACTGGAGTTATAGATGGTTATGAGACACCATGTGGGTTCTAGGGACTGAACCCAGCTCTTCTGGAAGAGAATCTTTTATGCATTGAGTCATTCCTCCAGCCACCTTCACTCCATCACTCCAATCCCCCTATAGAGAATTATTAAGGTGTAATTACAGAAGATGAAGCAAGTTTCAAGGGATCATGACTTGGAAGGTCTTGCTTGTATGTTAAACAGCATGTGGGGCTAGGGAACTCCCAAAGCTGTTGATATTCAGAGATTCAGCTGGGAGTCCATCACTCCAATCCCCCTATAGAGAATTATTAAGGTGTGAAGAGAGACTTGGGGTAGGGAGACCAAAATTAGAACAAGGCTGTAGGGTAGGAGGAGCTGCGACTCAGGATACAGGGTAATTCTTCAGCACAGTATCATAAGAAGACTGACCTTGAACCTGAACTAAAGATACTTAGCTGAGGGGTTTGCAGCCCCTTAGGAGGAACAACAATATGAACTAAGTAGTACCCTCGGAGCTCCCA
>NC_045030.1:135561834-135562844 GCF_008632895.1 Mastomys coucha | reverse complement strand
AGAAAATATCTAAAAGAAAAAAAAATAAAATATAGAAAATGACAAAAAAAAAGATACTTAAATTCTTCTGGGTGGAGTAGAATTGATGCAGAGCCTAATGTGGGCTGTAGTTGGGGGTTGAGTCATTTGAAGAGCATCACGGTAAGAGGAGGATTTTCAGGACAGGGAACAAAGCAGTTTCCTCAATGCCTCTCTGCGTTTTGAATGGCATGGTACCAAATGGAAAATTTAATATTATTAGCTCAAGATAATGCAAAAAAAAAAAAACAAAAAACACTCCATTGGTTTCTTTGTAGTCTGCCAGGGTAAAAAAGCATGTAGATACAAACTAATATTAAGAAGAAAGAAATAGAAGACAGATCTGTAGAGAGAGGACTGATGGAAGAGACTGATAAAAGGGGACAGAGTATCTGTTATTTACTGACAATGCCCTCCATGACACAAGGAGAAACCCAGCAAACAGAACGGACCCAGAATGGCACATTGTGAGCAAACTACTGTGTTCTCAGTGAAATTCACAAAGAAGGGAGTCCTGGGCTTTGGTTCTACAAACTCCATAAGCAGAATGGCCAAGAGAGTCTGACGAAACTCCTTTAAAATGAGGCTGGACATGGGAGAACTGTTGTACAGAGGGTATGGCTTTGTAGAGCCTGGTGAAGTACGGGTCCAAAATCCTGCCCTGGCTCTCGGTGTCATCATCTATAATGGTAAACCACCCACATCATGGAACTTTGGTGAGAAATGCATTTCTTCACGCCTTCAAAATGCCTGGAACACAGCCAGGCTCATTGTTAGTGTTAGGTAGAGGTTACAGCCCCTGCTGCTGTTAAGTCAGGAAGAAACACAAGGAACATGAGAACCCAAAGCCCTCCTTTTACTAAGACGAAAGCCTGAGCTATAGAGAGACAAGCGTCGAGGGAGAGTGTTCCAGGTCACACAGTAGAGCAAAGAACAGAAAACAGGTCTCCTGACCAATGTGTTCTTCCTACAACATACCAGGAACTGTTCTT
>NC_045030.1:135560962-135561824 GCF_008632895.1 Mastomys coucha | reverse complement strand
CACTTTTACCCACTAAGAAGTTTTGCCAGTTAAACACAGCATTAACTTTAAAAAAAAAAAATTGAGACAGGGTCTCTCTGCAGAGCCCTGGCTGTCCTAGAACTCACTCTGTAGACTAGGATTGTTGGGCACCGGCCATGGGGAAATAAAAGGGTGGGAGAGACCCGTGTCCTCCCAGACCTCGGGGGAGACTGGATGGGCAGACTCAGGAGACTGCCACGTGACCCCACATAACCACTGCAAGATGGGCAGTCTGGCTGTGTGAGGCTGCAGGATCCCGCTCTGGGGAGTGGGGAAAGCGCAGTCTCGGGGATTCTCAGTCTTGAACATCCCAGATGTTGCTGGATGTCTCAGAAGAGCAAAGAACGAAGTGGGGACTCTGGGGACAGCTCAGTCAACCCTGGGGCCTAAAGGGAGAAGGGCAGGGGGAGAAGGAGCTGGGTGGTTCCCGCAAGAGTCCTTGGTCCGGTCTGGAGGCTGGAAATGCTGGGAGGCCTTCCTGCAGGAGACTAGACATGGCTCTTTAGGGGAAGGCCCATTCCATTGCTCCAACATGTCGAGTCTAGATGAAAGGAGACAGTTCACGTTGACACTGGAGGAAGACCTCTAGGGATCTGCCAAAGCTCCAGTGCCAGGGACCCTCAGGGCAGCGAGGCCAGAGCCTCAGAACTTTGCTGCCGATTTCCAGGGCACAAGAACATATACAGAAGTATACTCTCCAGGAGCTTCACTGACATGCAGGTTGTGCATCCAGTAGAAGGGGATGATACTTCTGCTGTGTGTCACGGAGTGAGTGGTTGGTTGTGTTGTCAGGGGTAAAACAAGAGCCTGGAGCTAGATAAAGAAAATGATGTTCTTAGGA
>NC_045030.1:135542613-135560270 GCF_008632895.1 Mastomys coucha | reverse complement strand
TGTGTGTGTGTGAGTGTGTATGTGTGTGTGTGTGTGTGTGTGTGTGTTATTTGCTACTCTTGTCATCATTGTGACAAAGTACCTGACTGAAGAAAATTTGGCTAGCTGGTTCAGGTCAGGGAAGGCCTCTCAGTGTTCCTGCAGGCAGACAGGAGCTCCTGACATCTTGGGCAGACTAGAAAACAGAGAGAGAGAAAGAGAGAGGCAGAGAGGCAGAGAGAGAGAGAGAGAGAAAGAGAGAGAGAGAGAGAGAGAGAGAGAGAGTAGGAAAGTAGAGGCCAGCCATGGCCACATGGAGAGAGGAGAAAGGGGGGGAGGAGAAGTAAGAGCAAGCAAGAGGTAAGAGAGAGAGAGAGCAAGAGCTTAAGAGAGAGAGGAGGGGGCAAGCTGCCCCTTTTATAGTGGGCTGGGCTATCTTTGCTGTTGTTCAACCAAAATACCAGGAGCTTGGGGCATTGCCTACATGACTGATAGCCATAAGATTATGGAGTTGAGGGCTCATGGTGTCAGGAGCCTAATGTCTAGGAGTGTAGCTTACGGTTCCATCCCTTACAGAATTTATACTGGGTCTCCAGAGTAAGCCTCGCTCGCTCGACCAGAACACAGACTGCCTTTCTCGGTCCAACATCGGATGGCTTTATACACAGAGAGATAACACCTGTCTTTCCCTCCTGAGTGCTCAGATGAAAGGCATGTGTCACCATCACTTGGCGTCCAAGCTTCTTCTGTCACCTTCCATAGGGAAATACTTTATACCCTCACACAAGTATAAAATCAGTATGACATTTGTATAGAGCAATACATTGACTAACTCTAATATCTCATATTCTACTCTTTAAAATTAAATAAATGAATGAATAAATAGTCATGGGGACAGAAGGCCAGGATAAGAACTGAGCAAAATTAGCTGGAGAATATGACAATTAGCTCAAGAGTCCATGATAATTAAACTGTTGCCAACTTGACACAATCTAGAAGCACTTAAGAGAGAAACCTATGAATATTCCTGTGAAGAAGTTTCTAGCCTTGGTTCATTGATGTGAAGAGAGCCACCCTGTATAGGGGTGGTACCATTCCATGGTCTGTGGTCCTGGGTTGAGTAGAAAGGAGAGCGAGCTGATCATCAGCATTTGTCTCTGTGTGCTTCCTGACAGCAGACACAGTGTGACCTGTACACTCCCGCTCTTCACACTATGACTTGCCCACTGTGATGGCCAGTATCCCTTCAAAACATGAACCCAACTAACCCTTTTTCCTTAAGTTGCTTTGGCCAGTATTTTGTCACAGTCATGAGAATAATGAATAGAGAACCTGAGAGAGGTATAATGGTTTGTACTACACAGAAGACAGAAGAAGCAGAATCTGCCCCAGAATCTGCTAAAGAATGCCTTTTATCTAATCTTATTTTTCTCTGCTCCTATTCTAGAGGAAGCATGAGCTTTAAGAAAGAAACACCAACATAATACTACCAGAGGACCCATCTATACCACTCCTTGGCATACACCCAAAAGATGCTCCAACATGTAATAAGAACACATGCTCCACCATGTTCATAACAGCCTTATTTATAATAGCCAGAAGCTGGAAACATCCCAGAAATCCCTCAACAGAGGAATGGATACAGAAATTGTGGTTCATCTACAAAATGGAGTACTACTCAGCTATTAAAAACGATGACTTCATAAAATTCTTAGGCAAATGGATAGAACTAGAAAATATCCTGAGTGAGGTAACTCAGTCACAAAAGAATACACATGGTATGCCCTCACTGATAAGTGGATATTAGCTTAAAAGTTCAGAATACCCAAGATACAATTCACAGACCACATGAAGCTCAAGAAGAAGGAAGACCAAAGTGTAGGTGCTTTGGTCCTTCTTAGAAGGAGAACAAAATACTCACAGGAGCAAATATGGAGATAAAGTGTAGAGCAGAGACTGAAGGAAAGACCATCCAGAGACTGTCCCACCTGGGGATCCATCCCTTGTACAGTCACCAAATGCACACTCTATTGCTGATGTCAAGAAGTGCATGCTAACAGGAGCCTGATATGGCTGTCTCCTGAGAGGCTCTGCCAGAGCCTTAAAAATACAGAGGTCCTCTTGAGTCACCCCCGCGCAGCCCAGGCTTGCCGTGCGACTCGGACTTGGTCCAGGCCCACCACTGTGCTCTGTACTACTACTTGGCTTTCCGGTCAAGATACCTGAGGAAGTACACCATGGAGAGGAAGAGGTGGAGACCTTTGCCTTTCAGGCAGAAATTGCCCAGCTCATGTCCCTTATCATCAATACTTTCTATTCAAACAAGGAGATTTTCCTCCGAGAGTTGATCTCAAATGCTTCTGATGCACTGGACAAGATTCGGTATGAGAGCCTGACGAATCCTTCCAAGTTGGACAGAGGGAAAGAGATGAAAATTGACATCATCCCCAACCCTCAGGAGTGCACATTGACTTTGGTGGACACAGGCATTGGCATGACTAAGGCTGACCTCATAAATAACTTGGGAACCATTGCTAAGTCTGGCACGAAGGCATTCATGGAGACTTTCCAGGCTGACGTGCAGACATCTCTGTGATTGGGCAGTTTGGTGTTGGATTCTACTCGGCCTAACTAGTGGCAGAGAAAGTGGTTGTGATCACAAAGCACAACGATGATGAGCAGTATGCCTGGGAGTCTTCTGCTGGCGGATCCTTCACCATTCGTGCAGACCACGGTGAGCCCATTGGCCGGGGTACCAAAGTGATCCTTCACCTCAAAGAAGACCAGACAGAGTACTTAGAGGAGAGGAGGGTCAAGGAAGTGGTGAAGAAACATTCGCAGTTCATCCGCTATCCCATCACACTCTATTTGGAGAAGGAGTGAGAGAAGGAGATCAGTAATCATGAGGCAGAGGAAGAGAAAGGTGAGAAGGAAGAGGAAGATAAGGAGGATGAGGAGAAGCCTAAGACTGAAGATGTGGGATCTGACGAGGAGGATGAAGGCAGCAAAGATAAGAAAAAGAAGACAAAGAAGATCAAGGAGAAGTACATCGACCAGGAGGAGCTGAATAAGACAAAGCCTATCTGGACCAGAAATCCAGATGACATCACTCAAGAGGAATATGGTGAATTCTACAAGAGCCTGACCAGTGATTGGGAGGACCACTTGGCAGTCAAGCACTTCTCTGTAGAAAGTCAGCTGGAATTAAGGGCATTGTTTTTCATTCCCCAGCGAGCTCCCTTTGACCTTTTTGAGAACAAGAAGAACAACAACATCAAGTTGTATGTCCATCGTGTGTTCATCATGGACAGCTGTGATGAGCTGATCCCTGAGTACCTCAACTTTATCCGCAGTGTGGTTGACTCTGAGGACCTGCCTCTGAACATCTCCCGAGAAATGTTCCAGTAGAGCAAGATCCTGAAAGTCATCCGCAAAAACATTGTGAGGGAGTGCCTTGAGCTCTTCTCTGAGTTGGCTGAAGACAAAGAGAACTACAAGAAGTTCTATGAGGCATTCTCCAAGAATTTAAAGCTTGGAATCCATGAAGATTCCACTAACCCTCACCGCCTCTCTGAGCTCCTTCGCTATCATACCTCTCAGTCTGGAGGTGAGATGACTTCCCTATCAGAGTATGTGTCTCGCATGAAGGAGACACAGAAGTCCATCTACTATATCACTGGTGAGAGCAAAGAGCAAGTGGCCAACTCTGCCTTTGTAGAGCGTGTATGGAAACGGGGCTTTGAGGTGGTGTATATGACTGAGCCTATTGATGAATACCGCGTGCAGCAGCTCAAGGAATTTGATGGGAAGCACCTGGTCTGTGTGACTAAGGAAAGCCTGGAGCTACCAGAGGATGAGGAAGAGAAGAAGAAGATGGAGGAGAACAAGGCAAAGTTTGAGAATCTCTGCAAGCTCATGAAAGAGATCTTGGACAAGAAGGTTGAAAAAGTGACAATCTCCAATAGGCTTGTGTCTTCACCCTGCTGCATTGTGACAAGCACCTATGGCTGGACAGCCAACATGGAACAGATCAAGAAGGCCCAGACACTGCGAGACAACTCTACAATGGGCTACGTGATGGCCAAAAAACACCTAGCGATCAACCCTGACCACCCCATTGTGGAGACCCTGTGGCAGAAGGCTGAGGCAGACAAAAATGACAAAGCTGTCAAGGACCTGGTGGTGTTGCTGTTTGAAACTGCTCTGCTCTCCTCTGGTTTCTCACTTGAGGATCCCCAAACCCACTCCAACCGCATCTACTGCATGATTAAACTAGTCCTGGGCATTGATGAAGATGAGGTCACTGCCAAAGAGCCCAGTACTGCTGTTCTTGATGAGATTCCCCCCCCCCCACTAGAAGGTGATGAGGATGCCTCCCACATGGAAGAAGTAAATTAAAGACTCCAGGAAGCCCTGCCCTCTGTATAGTATCCCTGTAGCTCCCCCAGCAGCCTTGACTGGCCTGACTAACCTGGCTCTCTGCTCATCTACAAGAATCTCTTCTATCCTGTCCTTGTGCCTTAAGGCAGGAAGATCCCCTCCCACAGAATAGCCGGGTTGTGTATTGTGGTTTTTTTGTTTGTTTTATTTTGTTCTGAAATTACAAGTATGCAAAATAAAGAAGATGCTGTTTTATACAAAACAAAACAAAACAAAACAAAACAGAGGTAGATGTTTGTCCATTGGACTGAGTGCCGGGTCCCCAATAGAGGAGTTAGAGAAAGGACTGAAGAAGTTGAAGGGGTTTGCAACCCCATAGGCAGAACAGCCATATCAACCAACCAGACCCCCCAGAGCTCCCAGGGACTAAGCCATCAACAAAGGAGTACACATGGCTCCAGCCACATATGTAGCAGAGGACGGCCTTGTCATACATCAATGGGAGGAGAGGTCCTTGGTCCTATGAAGGCTTGATAGATGATGCCCCAGTGTAGAGGAATCAAGGGCTGGGAGGTAGGAGTGGGTTGGTGGGTGGGTAGAGGAACACCTTCATAGAAGCAGGGGGAAGGAGAATGGGATAGGCAGTTTCTTGGAGGGGGAGAAACCAGGAAAGGGGATAACATTTGAAATGTAAATAAAGAAAATATCAAATAAAAAAGAAGAAAAGAAAGAAAAACCAAAGAACAGGCAGAACCCACATATCTCTGCTTATGGGATGTGCTAGAAATGAGAAAAATCCTGAGTGGCATGTGAGGTTGAACATCTTGAGCAGGACAGGACAGGATTAAACATGCTTGATATAAAAGAGGCCAGAAAAATAGCAACTGCTTCCCCCACAACAGCATTTAAAGAAAGGGAAGGAGATATGTGGCAATTAAAAACAATACAGAAGAAAATAAAACCTATTGTCATCTTAAGTTCGGAAAGCTCAATAAACTCCTTACATTTGTAGTAGTATACACAAAATGGATGTTGACGCAGAAAGGAAAACCAAGCATGAATAATGAAGAAGCAACTATAAAATTATTACATTATTATGTAATAATATACATGTCCCTAGAAACATAATCGATTTCTATACTACTGTTAAAAGTCAAGGAACATAGCTATATACATTGACAAAAAATTCCAATGTGTATCTTTCCTTATAACATCCACAAAGAATTACTTATACATTTTTCTATTCAGTTATTTTAAGTGAATAGGGTCAAACACTTGGCCCTTTTGAATATCTGAGTTCTTTCATTTAACATGTTTTCAAAGTTTTATCTGCTAATTTTTTTGACAAAATAATGTTCCAGCACATGGCTATTTCAACTTCTACTTGTCTGTTCTTAAACTAATGAATGCAATTTTGAACTTGTTTCCCTTTTTGTTGTTTGGAATAATGATACTGAGAATTATTTATGTACAGTTTCCATACAAATGTGTATTTTCAATCATCTTTTTCAATTTTTAATTAAAATATATACTTTATTTTATTTTACATGTATGAGTGTTTTGTCTACATATGTATCTGTGCACCACATGAGTGTGTGGAGTAACAGACAGTTGTGAATTTCTGTGTGGGTGCTGAGAATTGATCCCAGGTCATCTGGAAGAACAGCCTGTACTCTTAACCAATGAGCCTCCTGTCCTATGTCTATTTTCAGTCATCTTGGGTTATATACTTAAGAGTGGGATTACTGGTTATCTGATAATTTTATGTGTAACTTTTTTGGAAACTACCAAACATTCACTATTCCTCATTAACAGTTATTATTGTCTTTTTAAATTATATATCTTAATAGGTGTGAAGTATTATTATGACATTGATTTGTATTTCCCTAATGATCAGGATGTTGTGCGTCTGGTCATGTACATATTGGCCATGTGTATATTTTCTCTGGAGAAATGTTTAGTCACAGACTTTGCCCATTTAAAAAAAAAACAGGGAAGTATTAATAATCTCTGACCCCATGGAAAAACAGGTGTAATGACATCCCTCAATTAAAAAAATGTCAAGGATAACAATTGCAAAGATGATGGGTAGATGGAAATTTAAGTGGCATTTAACCATTGGTATATGATTATGACTCTAACTGGTAAACAAATCATTAGGAAAATCAGAATAATTGCTGTTGCTTTTTTATTAGTGCTAAAGTTCAGACTCTATAGGGTTAGGGTTAGAATGTGCAAGGCACCTTTGCCATATGCATTCTACTACTGAACTCCAAGTCCAGCTCAAATAAAGTGTTTTTCCATCACTTCTTGCTTATTGGTGTGATGCTGAGAGGGAAATTAGACATTATTCTTGGCTAGTACACTAAAACTATGGTATAACTTCAGCCTAATACATCTGTTTTTATTCAGTCATTTTTCCTGATTCTGTGGGTATAATCTTGGCACTTATGAGGCAAGTATTCTACCACTGAGCTACACCCCCAGGCACCCTTGGACTTGTCGTAGAATTTTTAAAACTTTGAATGTTGTGAAACCCTCAGCAAAGACATGAGGTCATTTTGATCAGCTGTTATAATCATGAAATGTTTCTGAAAATACAGTAATTGCCACTAAAAATATTTTCATAGAGGGCCTGCAGAGATGGCTCAGCAGTTAAGCATGATGCTTTTTGCTTTTCCGTAGGAAATGTCTTCGACTCCCAGCAACCACATCAGGTGGCTCCCAACCACCTGTAACTCTAGTTCCAGGGGATATGACACCTGGTCACCCTGAGCTCCTGTACACACGTGACACATTCTCACATAGACACGCACATGAATATAAACATTATTTTTAAAAATTAAAATGAGATTTTGTTTGTTTGTTTGTTTGTTTGTTTGTTTCTGCCGGGAGAAGGCGATAGCTCGCTTAATAAAGTGCTTGCTTTAAAAACATGAGTTCTTAAAGTTCCATCTTCGTAGTCCACATAAGAAAATTCAGGCATGGTAGCATCAACCTGTGATTTCAGTGCTAGGAGCGGGAGACAGGCAGTTTTCTAAATCCCTGGTGCTCACTAGCCAGTGAGCCAAGCTTACTTGGCAAGTTCCAGTAAGAAGGGGGATGGGGAGGAGGGAGGGAAGGAAGGAGCAAGAGAAGAAATAACAACCAAAAAGTGGGTAAACCCTGAGGAACAATACAAAAGGCTGTTCTTAAGATATGTACACACATATGTGCATATACACTCAAACATGCATACACACTAGGATGTCTGAGAGTTCAGTGGATTAGTATGTGTGAAGCTATGTGTACTGTAATCACTAGTCTGTCTAACACATGGAATATTTCTCTTATTTTTATGCTCCTTCCCAGTCTGAATCCCTTGCATTAGGAGAACAATGGTCTCCATTATGTTCAATTATTACTTTTGTTCCAGATCTATCTCCCTTTAAGTGGAACCAAGTGGTTGACACTCATCTGCATCAGTTCTTCTAAAGAGATTTGGTAAGATTTGTTTATAGTGCTGTATGAAGGATGAGGAGAAAGTCCCAGGCAGGACATCAGGCTTGTCACTGTCTGGGAAAAGATTTACAGATAAGTTACAAATAAAGCAAGAATGAACTTTGTGGCACTGGATTGAACTTGGAGACTTTGATCCAAATTCAAGCTGCATTCTTTTTCTGCTCTGAGAAATCGCCACATAGCTACTGGCTTCAAAGGAGCAAATAGAGCCTGTTTCAGTTGCTAGAGTGCTTGCCTCATGCAACAAACAAACAAACAAACAAACATCCCAGTCATCCTCACTTCATAATAACAGGGCTGGAGTTTCAGAGTTGGGAAAGCTAAGCAGTTCATTTTACAGCCTTACAAAGTTGGGTGTCAAAGTAAGGGAAGGGCAAAAAAAAAAAAAAAATAGCTGTGTGTCAATGTGGCACAAAGCAGTACTTTTTATTTTCCCAATTCTATTTATCTCCTCCTCCTGCATTCCCTTCTTAGTAGTGGAATTCTTCAGAGAAATACAATCTTCTAGTTGTCTAACATTGTCCTCTCCCAAATTCCCTATCTTATTGATTCAGGATGTAATGTTTTACCTAATATATATGCTAGGGCTTGAGATTCCTTCCTTTTCTGGTACATGGGCTATATGACATAGCAGACTTCTATAACTTTTCAATCCTAGCATGAACTGAAGAGTATCTAACTTACTGGTTCTCAACCTTCCTAATGCTGTGACCCTTTAATACAGTTCCTCATGTTGTGGTGACCTCCCCCAACCATAAAATGATGCTTTTGCTACTTCATAGCTGTAATTTTGCTACTTTTATGAATCATAATGTAAATATATGATATGCAGGTTATCTGATCTGTGACCCTTGGGGAGGTCTCAACCCACAGGTTGAAAATCATAGGCCTAGCTAGACAGGCAGGCACCAGCTGCCAACTAGGACAGGAGCCTAAGTGCCTCCTGCTTATCAGGCCTTCCCTGGTAATGCCAGATAATTTGTCCACTGTAATGAGGTCCTTAACTTGGAAGATGGTGGCATACAAGTGTCCTTCATACAGCTGCGGCAACAAGAAGAGTCAGAGCAACAAAGCAGAAAATGTACGCCAGGATGGAAATGAAAGGAGCTCTGCGAATTAAGAGAGGCGATAGAACAGCTAAAAAGCCTAGAGACAGCTCTGAGAAAGCACAAGCCTGCAGAGGGAAGCCAGCCAAGCCCGAATAAAAGACTGGCAGCCTCCCCCTGTAGGAGAAACACATAGTTCTTGGAAATTTGAAATCTGCTACCAGGAGTTGGTCTGAAAGCATCAGGGAGGAAAAAAAAATCTTAGAACTGCTCGCTGTCTTTCAGAGTGCTATTGCCAGGGATTGAATTAACACTGGGGCTCAGAAAAAAGAAAAAAAAAAAAAAACAGAAATTCAGGATCCCAAGATGCAACCTGCTACAATAACTGGGTGGGTGACACCAGAAAGGTTGACTGTCTGCCACCTCTAGAGCAAGTCATGACGTGCCTGGCCCATACACTCTGATCATTCTTGGAGTTAGTACCAGCACCGAGTGTACATTTAAAAAAAAAAAATCTAGAGTAAATGTAGGCCTTTTGCAGACAACACACATTTCATGGGCCCTGCCCAATAAGGATAAGAAGCAGGGCTTAGCCAGCATATAGGACCAAACTTTGTTGTGGAAGCACAGAGGAATTACAGTAGATATCAGTTGATTCCAATATTAGAAGACCAGAAAGTAAGTTTCTCCTGTTGTGGATTGGCCTGGTGCTGTTCTTGTGAACCAATCACCTAATGAATAAAGGAGCCAATCACTGGGCAAGTAGATGGAACTTCTGAGTTGAAGGGAGGAAGAGAGGTAGCAGGAGAGTGTTAGGCTCCTTTTGGAACAGGGACAGCAGAGGGCTAAGATGTAGTTGCTAGTGTTTCCTGGTATCATGGCAGATCTGCAAGGATTCACCACCAGAGGAATCAGATTTTAGTAAGACTTACAAGATTAGGTTTAGTTGTTGTGCCTAGAGATTGAGTTACCATTGTTTCTGAACTGAGTTTGTGTTGTGTTTTCCTTCATGCAGTGGCTTGTCTGGGTTCAAGAGAGAAAGGTACTGCGGCAAAGCATGGGTTTGCCAGATGTGCACCACAAAGGCCATGGGGTTTGAAGCACCGGGTTGGCAAGGAAACAACTTGCCAGTGGGAACCTAGAGAGCTAGGTAGAGAGATGTAGAGTTCTCCACAATTAAAGAACAGGCCAGCCATTGCCTGCCAGTGCATGGCCTGCCAGGCCACTGGGGGCCAGCACTAGGGTGGGGACTTGCAGGTCCGTTTTTTAAAATTTCCCTGCAACAATTCTCCCATCTAAGTAAGTCAGTAAAGAAGAATCATTTGACTCATTTTTTCAACTCTTATCTAATTTTGTTTATTATTATTATTATTATTATTATTATTATTATTATTATTATTATTATTATTATTATTGTTTTAGACAAGGTTTCTCTGTCTAGTCCTGACTATCTTGGAACTCATTCTGTAGTCCAGGCTGGCCTCGAACTCACAGATTCCTGCCTGTCCTCATTTCCTGAGTGCTGGAATTAAAGACATGCACCACTATTGCCCAGCTTACTTAGTTTTATTCTGTACTTGGATTTTATGCTTGTGTTCTTTCCTCTTTCTCAGTTGGACAGAGAGAAAGAGAAAGAGAGACAGAGAGACAGAGAGAGAGAGAGAGAGAGAGAGAGAGAGAGAGTCCTTTAGTACAGACTGGCCTCAAATTCATTATATAGATAACAGTGAGCATTTAAATGTTTCCTTTTTTTTATAAATCTTTTTTTGTTTGTTTGTTTTTTGTTTTTGTTTTTTTTTTTTCGAGAAAGGGTTTCTCTGTGTAGCCCTGGTTGTCCTGGAACTCACTCTGGAGACCAGGCTGGCCTCGAACTCAGAAATCCACCTGCCTCTGCCTCCCAAGTGCTAGAATTAAAGGCAATGTTTCTTCTTATTATTTATTATGATTTATTATGTGTGTGAATCTGTGTATGTATACATGCATGGAGTCTAGAAGAGGAGTTCAGATGTCCTCCTCAATGTTTCTTTTCTGTATTCCTTTGAGATAGGATCTTTTTCTAAATCTGAGGATCATACTATTTTTTTTCTTTTGGCTAGGCTGGTAGCCAGCAAGGCCCAGTAATCTTTTTGTTCCCCCTTCACAATGTTTTTGGGCTCCAGGAAAATGCAAGATCCTCATGGTTGTATAACAAGCACTCTTAACCATTGTGCCATATTTCTAGCTCATTCCTAAATCTTTACAAAGATGTGTGTATTGAGGTAATAGAGACATTTAGAACCGCAAGTAGAAATGATCAGACAATAATCAGTTCATGTCAAATTATACTTAAATTATCAAAAAACTAGAATATAGAACGAATATTGAAAGTTTTGAAAGAAAAAGTCTAAGTCATTTGTACAGGTAAGCCCATCAGAATAAGAAGATATTTCTCAGCAGAAATTCTTAAGGCCAGAAGGGTATGGAATGTTCTTTTTCAGGCCCTGAAAGAAAATACAAGCCAACCTTGGTAACATTAACCAGAAAAATTATTTCACAGAGCAAAATAAATAATAAAGGTTTTCCAAGGTGAGCAAAAACAAAATTAGGAATTCATGACCACTAAACCAGGACTATAGAAGATACTTGAATGAATTTTTCATACAAGGATATAAAAAGCAAACACGATAAAAAGGACACAGCAAAGTAATAATAATAAAAATGGACAGCAAGTGAGAGATCAGAAAGAATCAAGCAGAATTAACTGAGTGAATCACCAAAAACTATCAGAAGAATATATACGGGGAAAAAATGAACAGAACTTCAAAACAAGGATAAGAAAAGCAGCAAGAAGATAGGAAATGAGAGAGACCTTTAATAATAACAACCCTGAATGTGAATACTCTTAATTTTCAATTAAAAGACACACAGCAGATGATTGGCTTAATGGTCAAGACTCAACAATACCCTGGCTGGAAGAAATTCATCTTTGCAGGAATTGCATGCAGAATTGCATTAGACTCCAGTTGTGTGAGGCTGGAGAATTGGCTCAGCATTTAAGAGTACATACCACTTGTCATAGTTAGGGTTTTTATCATTGTGATGAAACACCATGGCCTGAAAGCAAGCTGGGGAGGAAAAAGTTTAGTCAGCTTACATTTCCATATCACTGTTCATCATCAAAAGAAATAAGGACAGAAACTCAAAAAGAGCAGGAACCTAGAGGCAGGAGCTGATGTAAAGGCCATTGAGAAGTGTTGCTTACAAGCACTCAGTCTGTTTTCTTATAAAACCCAGGACTACCAGAACAGGGGTAGCATCCATGGCCTGGGCCCTTCTCCATTAATTACTAATTAAGAAAATATCACCAGGCTGTGGTGGCGCACACGCCTTTAATCCCAGCACTTGGGAGGCGGAGGCAGGCAGATTTCTGAGTTCGAGGCCAGCCTGGTCTACAGAGTGAGTTCCAGGACAGTCAGGGCTACACAGAGAAACCCTGTTGTGAAAAACCAAAAAAAAAAAAAATTCCTGAAGCCTGACCTTATGAAGACATTTTCTTAATTAGGGTTCCCTCCTCTCAGATGCCTTTTAAAAAAGATTTATTTATTTATTTTATATGTGTGAATACAGTGTAGCTGTCTTCAGAACAGGACATGGGATCCCATCACACATGTTTGTAAGCCACCATGTAGTTTCTGGGAATTGAACTCAGGACCTCTGAAAGAGCAGTCAGTGCTCTTGACCACTGAGCCATCTCTCCAGCCCCTCTCAGATGTCTTTAACTTGTGTCAAATTGACATAAAACTATCCAGCACACCACTTGTTCAGAGGGCCAGAGTTCTGTTCCTAGCAACCATATCAGGTAGCCTACAACATCCTATAACTCCAGTTCCAGGGCATTTGAGGCCTTCTGCTGGCCTACTTGAATACCGTACTCAAAAACTCAAACACTTCCCCTGCCCACCCACACACATACACATAAGTTTAAAAATAAAAATAAATGCTGTAGGTCAAGTTGATTTAATAGGCACTACAGACAACTTGATCCAACAGCTGTTTCTTGCCACAACCTAACCATAAAAGTAAATTAAAGTCCGAGTAAATAAAATTAGAGGCAAAGATATCACTGAAATGTAGAGGATCAGTACAGGCTGTTTTGAAAAATTGTATGCCACAATTGGAACATCTAGGAGAAAGGGAAATTTTTTAGAAAAACATGACCTCCCAAATTTGAACCTAATGGATTGGATACAACACAAATTCAATGTCAATAATGAACAATGAAATTAAGCTATAGTGAAAAGAAAAAGAAATCTATCAGCAGAAGAAAGCCCAGAAAATTGAAAAAACAAAAAAACCTAGTATCCAGAAGTCCTCAAAACTTCTATTTTACAACATAGAAGAGAAAGACATGCTTCCAAAGCCTTTCTTCTAAGCCAGTATCACACCCATAACCAAACCCGATAAAGACAAAAGAAAATGACAGCTTGATAGCTATGTAAGATCGTAGGTGCAAAACTCAGCAGTTGTATAAGTTGTCTATTAACAAAACAAGCAAATTATTATTTACTGCTGTTTAATAAGGTTGCAAACAAGATTTTGGCTGAGGCCACGATCATGTGAGGGTTTAAAAGGAGCAGGTTCACATTCTTGTTGGCATTCATTTCCTCAGAGGCTGTTGGACAGAGGGCTCAGTTATTTGTTGGCTCTTGGCCATATGCTACCTTCAGTTTCTTGCCACATAGGTCTCCCATGTAGAAGTTAGAGAGAGAGGGGGAGGGGGAGGGAAAGGGAGAGGGAGAGGGGAACGAAGGGGGAGAGGGAGAAGGGGAACAGTAAATTGATAACACAATACTTTATAAACTAATCCTCGAAGGGCAATTTTTTCACTTTTCTGTCCTTTTCTATTTTTAAAGACAGAGTCTCACTATATAGAGTCTGGCTGGCCTGGGACTCACTCTGTAGGCCAGGCCAGCATCTAACTCACAGAGATTCCCCCAGGCTCTGCCTCCCAAAGGCTGGGATCAAAGGTGTGTGCCACTATACCTGTCTCCTTTCACTTTTTCTAAATTCTCTTTCTATGGACAAGTCACTAGGTTCAACACCTACTCAGAGGGAGGGCATTCATTACAGAGGTCAGGATCACCAGGAGCCATGTCTGTACAGCCTGCCCTCGGCCTCTCCAATCATTTATGTCCCTCAGATGCAAAGTTCATTTGCCTACTCCCCAAAATCTACTCTCATTATCAGGTCAGGTCAGAACCCAGGGTTCTCACTATCTCAATGTGATTTAGGGGTGCTTGAAATTCTTATTTGGAGATCCATAAAACTAATCAGACAGGCTATCACTTCATGCAAGACAGACAAAGAAAAACTTCTCACAGACAATGGTAAGTCAGACAGAATAAGAAAACTTTTAAAGTATATAGGCATCCCTGTACCAAATGGGATGAAATCAGATCCACATAAGAGTTTCTGGTCCACAACAATTCTGAAATCCAGTCACTCAAGCTGGAAATTTCTTAATTAGGTTTCATGGCTTGGGAATAATTTTCCACAGTAGTAAGCAGCATGCTCCAAGCTTTTGCTTTCATTCTCTGAATATTCCTTCATTTTAAAATGAAAAAAACATAGCACATGTTTGGAAATGTGTGGTTTCTTCAGTCTACTTACTGTGGGTAAGATTGAGATCTGTCCCCTTATTTTTACAGTCTTTCTGGAATTTTTATGAGTCTCACTACTTTTTACTACAAAAGACAAATCATATCTATAATTACCTTTAAAGATATATTTAAGCATTTTTATGTCTCTGAAAGGTTTGCCTGCATGTATATATATATTATGTGTACCACATCCTTGCCTGGTACCTTGGAAGTCAGAAATGGGCATCTGATCCTCTCTGGAAATGGAGTTTCAAAAGGTTGTGAGCCACATGTAGGTGCTGGGAACCAAAGCTAGTTCCTCTTCAAGAGCAGTAAGTGTTCTTAACCACTGAGCCATTACTCCAGCACTAAATTATAGTTATCTTTAAAATAAATCATTTTCTACACTGTAACTCTGTTAATCCAGTTCAGAGAAGTTGTCATTTGGCTTGGTAAGAACCACTATTGTTCAATGAAAAGATGTCAGAATTGAACAATTATTTAATTGCTTTTGTAGGTCCTTAGTATTATTGAACAATATTTTCAGTTCTTAACATAGGTCATAAAACCATATACTCATGTACTGGTGGACCATTTTTTGTGTGTGTGCAAAATGCAATTTATTTTCTTTTTCTTTCCTCTTTCTTTCTCTATTTTGTTTATTTCTCAGAGTCTTGCTATATACCCTGGTTGATCTGCAACTTGATCTGAAGACCAGGCTAGTCTCAAACTCTCAATGCTCTTCTTAATTCTTTCTCTTGAATGCTTGGGTTACAACTGTGCATCACTGTATTAGGGTCCTAGAGAAGACCAGAACTGATAAAATGAATATATAGTAAAAGGGGACTGACTTATTTGATTGGTTTACCCTATATGGTGTGTATATTAGTTACTTATCTATGGCTGTGATTAAAACATCATGATTAAAGCAACTTATAGAAGGACAAGTTAATTTAAGCTAATGGCTCCAGAGGGATAGGAATCCATCACCATCACATCAAGGAAACACGGTAGCAAGTAGACGTGGCTCACACCTTAAAGCACCAGCAAGAGTTAGAGAGGATGTATTGGGAATGGCTTTGAAACCTCAAAGTCTGCCACAGTGACATACTTCTTCCAGCAAGGCCAATCCTCTTAAGCAACTCCAAACACAGTCAACTGGAGGCCAAGTGTTTAATTGCCAGAGACTATGAGACACATCTATCATTCAAATAATACCAGTGGGTAGTTTAACGGATGGTTATCTTCATATTGGAGAGTATTAAGATATGGTAGCTGCCCAGTCCATAAAGCTCAATGTTTCAGTGTCCCTAGACTGGCCCTCAAGGCCTAAATGAATGATTCCTGGTAACATCTCCATCTCATAATTGAATCCTGAAGAAACTGGATTCTGATAGCAGCCATGGCAGGATACTTGAACTCAACAACAACAATAACAACAACAACAACAACAACAACAACAACAACAAAACTGTTAAAGCAATAAAGAAAAACCAAACCTTTCCCCTTAGACTTCTTTTTATCCAGGCTACCGAAAGGTACCACACACATTAGGCTGAGTCCTCCCCTCTTCAAATAATCTGATCAAGTAACTCTGTCACAACTGTGTCTGGCAATTTATCTCTTAGTACACTCAAGATCCAGTGAAGCTGATGAACAGATTGACCATCACAATCACCATGGCTACAGAAAGCCATTTCTTCACTACAGTATCTTTTATTCTCTTGATCAATTTCTAGTTTCATCCTATTTAAAACTTCTCCTGTGGCTGAAGAACTAACACAGTTTGCGGAGAGAGTGCTTGCCTTGTGTACACAGGGCTCTAGGTTCACTCTCCTGTACAACATAAAGTGGGCATGGTGATGCAGAGCTAAGAAGGTGAATAAAAAGCAGGTGAGAGGTTCAAGATCATCCTTGAACTTGAAACTGAAAGAAATATTGAAAGATTCCAATGAGCAACCTAGCAATATGACTAAATTAACTGGAGAACAAAACTCAAAATTTGGAAGAACCAAATGAATAAGACCATGGGAAAGAGATGAAATTAAAGCTAAAACCAATAAAATCAAGACTTTAAGTAATTCTCCACTCAGTCTGGCAGTGGTGGCACAGACCTTTAATCCCAGCACTTGGGAGGCAGAGGCAGGTAGATTTCTGAGTTCGAGGCCAGCCTGGTCTACAGAGTGAGTTCCAGGACAGCCAAGGCTAGACAGAGAAACCCTATCTCAAAATCAAAAATCTAAACAAAACAAAACAAAAAAACAACAACCAATCAACTAACCAAACTCACACTCCCCTTTATTTCCCACTCTTTTCTCAAAGTAGTATCTTCAAAGGTTGCTTCAAATGAAAGGGTATTAAGCGTCTGCTTTGCTAACCATTACCATGTCACTAAACTTTACATTTCCACATAAAAAGCCCACTCTATGGGGGCTGGAGAGATAGTTCAGTAGTTAAGGGCACTGGCTGCTCCTCCAGAAGTCCCGAGTTCAATTCCCAGCAACCCCATGGTCACTAACAACCCTATCTAATAATGGAATCTGGTCCCCTTGCATTCTGCATATATGCCAACAGAACTCTCATATGTATAAATAAATCTTTAAAAGAAAGTGTACCCGCCGGGCGGTGGTGGCACACACCTTTAATCCCAGCACTTGGGAGGCAGAGGCAGGTGGATTTCTGTGTTCGAGGCCAGCCTGGTCTACAGAGTGAGTTCCAGGACAGCCAGGGCTACACAGAGAAACCCTGTCTCAGAAAAACAAACAAACAAACAAAAAAAGTGTACCCTTCCTCTACTTTCTAATCACATATTCTTCATTGGTTTGCTCAATACAATTTAGCCTGTCATTACCATGATCTTTTAATAATCTTCCAGTTTTCATCCATGTTGAGACTCCAAAGCAGTTCTTACTTTCTCATGTATTTATAAATGGGGCTATACTCCCTAGTTCCCAATTCTTCAGCATTTATCTATTTACGTATAACTAATTAGCCCCAAATTTAGAAGCATGAAATACTTAAATGTTGCTGTTTCTGTGCTTTAAGATTCCATTGACAGACAAGACGGTGGTGGCACACGCCTTTAATCCCAGCACTTGGAAGGCAGAGGCAGGTGGATTTCTGAGGCCAGCCT
>NC_045030.1:135540420-135542603 GCF_008632895.1 Mastomys coucha | reverse complement strand
AAAAAGATTCCATTGACAGCAAAGATCAATTCCAGGATCTCTTACAGGATACAATTGTCTCATAGCTCAACTAGAGAAGTGTCTGGCTTCAAATTTATGCCTATAATTCATAGGACAGTTTCTCGAAAGCTTTTGACTAATGGTGTCAGGTTATCAATGGTGGTTGGTCAGAAGCAGTCCTCATTTCCTTATTACTTGAATCTTGTCATTGGGAATCTCATAGACATTTACAACTTAACCTTAGAAAAAGCTGTCTTTATTCATTAGAAAAAAGTCACTAGATCCAATCCAATCCAAAAGGAAGGGCACGAAACAAGGACATAAAGCCAGGAGGTGAGGATTACTGAGAACAGTTTTCCACAGTAATAAAAATGATTCAAAATGAAACACAGTAACAGAAGAAAATTTATATTGAAAAAAAAAAAAAAAACCAGCAGAGTAGCAGTGAGCTGTGAGACAGGCAATATGTATAATGGGATGTCCAAAGGAGAAGCAAGGAGGAAAGACACAAAAATATTTGAAGAAATAGCAGCCTCAAATTTGGTCACAGCTATACAACTGCAGGTACAAAAAGTGCACATGACTTCAAGCACAACAAATAGAAAGGGAACCACCAAGCGCCTTATCATCAAATTGCCCAACACCAGTGATAAAGAGAAAATCGCCAAAAAAGACGTTCTATATAGAAAAACAAAAATAAGGATGATAAGAGGGTTTTCACCGGAAGTAATACAAACAAGAAGACATTGAAGCAACATCTTTAAAGTGTTGAAAAAACGTCAATGTACAACTCCATTCCGTGTTAAAATATCTTTCAAGAAACAAAACTAGAGAATTATCAGTCTGTTGCTTCAGAGGAGGGAGAAAAGATACCCTTTCCCCCTGATTCTTCACACTACATGCAACTAAAAACTCTGGAAAGTATATATAAAACAAACAAACCCAAGAAGATTCAGAAAAATAGGAACAACATACTGGCTGTGGAACCCAAAGACCTTAGGAACCCAAAGAACAAAGGGATGTTGGGCTACCTTGCTTTTCTTTGGCCTCAGTTATCTTGTAATTGAAACTAAGGAAGCCAGAAACTCAGAGAAGCTAACGGAAAAATTTGGGTCTCTCTAGAAGAAAGGTTAGCAAGACAGAACCTTTCATAGGATATCCCTCCAAACCAGTCAAGCACTATTGGAAAATCTATGATAAGACCACCACCTGTATTGGCAGACTTTTGTTTCTAGGCTCACCTAATAATGAGTTAGTCAATCCACGCGGCCAAGGTTTCAGAATACCAACCTAGAACTTCAATCAGGGATAGTTTATAGCAACACTATCCACATTATCCATGGAAACCATATGAAAAGTCTGGGTTTCTACCACATCAATATGTCTGAATGATTATTATACCCTCTTGTCTTTCTTATGTAGGGATAATATCAAAAGAGGCTTATTAAGGAGTCAAGATGGTAATGAATGGTAATAAAATTACCGACACTAACCATGTCATTGGAGTTCATGTGAGCTACAGTAACAAGTCATTCTTGCTTTCTCAGCCAGAAAGTATAAATGAAGATTCAGTAGATATCTGGACATCCAGTTTCCACCTATAAATAATGAGTAGCCTCATTCTTAAGTGTCAACAAAGGTTGGAAGGGGAACAAAAATACCACTCCCCACAGGACAGTAATATAGAGGTAGACAAATCATTGATTCTTGAAAAAAGCTAGTGAAAACAGGGGCTTAAGTATAGCCAGGTAGTGGTGACACATACCTTTAATCCTAGCACTAGGGAGGCAGAGGCAGGCAGATTTCTGAGTTCGAGGCCAACGTAGTCTCCAGAGTGAGTTCCAAGACAGCCAGGATTACACAGAGAAACCCTGTCTCAAAAAACCAAAGGGGGGAGTAATATCTCATAGAATATAGTGCTGGAAATATTCAGATTTCAAACAAAAGTAAGTGTTATGGTAAGAGTTAGGAAGATTTCATATTAAATATAAAAATCAGTCAATAATTACTAACAAGTCTCCAGGGTGTGCTGTGACCCCAGAACCTAGGACAACTGATCCACAGCTATCTGCACCTGGGTTTTACCAGAGGAGATCTGATCTCCCAGAAGTGCTGACATAGGCTTACAGACCCACAGGAAAAACAAGCTCTAGTCAGAGACAGCAAGAACATCTAACGCCAGA
>NC_045030.1:135536589-135539798 GCF_008632895.1 Mastomys coucha | reverse complement strand
AAAAAAAAAAAAAAAAAATGATAGACATATCACCTACAAAACACCCCTGGGCCTGAGTGTCAGGAAATACTACAGAAGAGGGAGTGGAAAGATTTTAAGAGCCAGAGGACCAGGGAGTTTGCTATGAGATTGTATATCCTCCTAACAGCAGATGTCTCACCAACATTACCATCCAAACATAGGCTGTGTAAGGATGACAACAACAGACATGCCAGAGCAGATGGAGAGAAACCCATGAGCTTCACAACCCACACAAAGAACTATAGGTAAACTAGGAAAGCTGAAAGTAGGAGATGTGCACTTTCCCAGGGAAGAGCACACCAATTGGTTGTCCAGTGTCAAATGGTCAGCCTTGAAATCACATACAAATAACATTATATGGACTTAACAGGCTACATTTATAAATATATATGTATGTATGTACATATATATGCATGCAATAAGAATTACTGAAAAAATGTGGTCATGAATTTGAAGGAGAGCAGGGGAGAATGTGGGAGGGCTTGAAGGGAGGAAAGGGATGGGGAAAATGTAATTAAATTACAGTCTCCAACATAAACAAAAAAATCTAACTCTGAAGAATTAACAAGAAACACGTGCTATATGTCAGAATTATCTGATATAGAGTTTAAAACATTTGTCATACAGTGTTTCAATAAACAACAATAAACACAAGTACAACAGATCTAGAAATCAGAAATTCTCAGAAAAGAAGCCTAGATATAAGGAAGATTCAAGTGCCATTTTAGAATTAAAAAAAAAATCTCAAAAGCAAGATAAACATATCAAAAAATGGGCTCAGTATCAGAGTGGAGAATATGAAGGAAGAATCAGTCATCTTAAAGAAAAAAAAAAAAACCACAAAAAACACAAAAAATCCGAAAAACAGAAATTAACTAATCTGAACAACAGAGAGAAAATATACTGAAAAAAATGGACAGTGCTCAATTGCCTAATAATGGAGATTCTGCACAAATGAAACAGACACTGATGAGATTTATAGGAGAAATAGGCAGTTCTATGTCTAATTGGATATTTCTATAACATTTCTCAATAATTCACAAGACAAGGAGACAGGAAATCAGTAAGAACATAGTTTAACTCAATAGCATCATCAATCAACTGAGCATAATTAACATCTATAGAATGCTCCATCTAACAAGAGCATAGCCAACATCTCTTTCAAAGCATATGGATTATTTACTGAAATAGACCATATCTGGCCACAATATTAAGTTTCAGTAACTTATAAAGGTTCAAATCATAAATGGTGTATTCTCTAACCACATTGGGATTATTTAGCACATTGGTAACATAGAGGCATTGAAAATTTTCCTATATCCTTAAAAACAAACAAACAAACAAACAAACAAACAAAAATTTAAAAAACTAATGGGTCAAAGGCAAAGAAAAGAAAATATTTTGAACAGAACAAAAATGAAAACACAACATATAAAAATAGATGGACTATTAGTAAGTAGTACTTAGGACACACCATTTATAGAAAAGAGTATAAGTATCAAATCCATGACATCAACTTCCTCCTTAATACAACGGAAGAGCTGAGTTTGTAGGTCTGTATCTATAACATCAGCACTTAGGAGGCTGAGGGACAAGAATTGAGAGTTTTAATCCAGCCTGGCTACGGAGTGAGACCTTGTCTCAAAAACAAACAAATACCCCAATAAGAAGAAATGAGATCTGCTTCTTAAGAAAGAAGAGGAAGATGGAATGGGGGAACGGTGAGGGAGTACTGGAAGGAGAAGAAGGGCTGATATTGGTTTCTAAAGTGAACAAGTGTTGAAGTATGATGTACTTAAAATCTATAGTGTGTGATACTGTTAATGGATTTAATTTAAAAATGAACAAGTGTTGAAGTATGATGTACTTAAAATCTATAGTGTGTGATACTGTGTTAATTGAAGTAGATTTGGAGCCTTCCATCTACAAACTCAAAGTTTCCTCTTATAATTCAAAGCACTGTGTATTTTCCTTTTTAAATAAATAAATACTTAAAATTTAAAAACAAGATACTTACCTTTAACAAAAGAGAAAAATAGAGAAACAAAAATTCCTTTATGAAAATACATATAATAAATGAATTTGGAGTACTATCTAGCAGTTTCCAGAAAACTTAATCATGTACCTATTCTATGATTCTACCATTAAAATCTAAAGTATGTTTCTACAAGAGAAATATATATTTGTATAAAAACATATACTCAAAGACTCATCTGAGCTTTGTTCACAATAGCTTAAAAGCTAGAAGAAAGATGTATCACTAAGAATTTGGTTACACAAACATAATTAATGGGAAATATTAAAGGGGTTCATTGCAAGGAATGTGGGGCTGAATAGACAAATCCAAAATCTATGTAGTGGGCCATCAAGAAGGGCAGGCTGAAACTGGATACAGTGGCATATGCCTGTAATACCAGTACTTGGACAATGGAGGCAGAATCAGGAGCTCCAGTCATCTTTGACTACAGAACAACTTTAAAGGCAGTCTTGGACACGAGATGATCTAAAGTTACCTGTTTACATTAATCACATCTGCAAAATACTTTCTTTTTTATTTTATGTATATGAGTACATTGTAGCTGTACAGATGGTTGTGAGCCTTCATGTGGTTTTTGCAAATTGAATTTAGGACCTCTGCTTGCTCTGGTTGGCCCCACTCATGCCCAAAGATTTATTTATTATTTATAAATAAGTACACCGTAGCTGCCTTCAGACACAGCAGAAGAGGCCACCATGTGGTTGCTGGGATTTGAACCTTCGGAAGAGCAGTCAGTGCTCTTACCTGCTGAACCATCTCGCCAGCCCTGCAAAATACTTTCATTGTAACACCTGATTCATGTTTGATTACAAGAACAGACCATTGCATAATCCAAATATGCATCTACCATGAATGGATCCACAAATTGTACCTATATTCATAAAACAGAATGCAGTCCACCAACGAAGAGAAGGAACTATTAGTTTAAGCAACAATGATGAATCTCAAAATAATTATATTAACTAAAATAACCCACACAAAAGAGTATATGCTATGTGATTTCATTTACACAAAAGGAGAACAAATGCTAAATAATCTTTTGTGTCAGAAAGCAAATCAATGGTTCCCTGAGGAGAAACATAAGAGAGAAGGCACAGGGGATCACCAGGAAGATGAAGAGGGGTGTGTGTGTGTGTGTGTGTGTGTGTGT